>NC_133665.1:691090-1036635 GCF_037893015.1 Macrotis lagotis | reverse complement strand
AGAGGGGGGTATCTGGAGAGGTAGGGGAGGGACTTCTGGAGCAATGTGGGAGTAGTAACTTGGCAGGTTGGAAAAGTTCAAGTAAGGAAGGGCAGCTGGAGCAGTAAAGGGAAGGACATCTTAGAGGTAGCAGAGGAGCAGCTGAACCAATATGGGAGGGCTACATTGGTTATCATAGGTCTCACCACTGAAAAATGGGTGTCTTTTTGCTCCAGTGAACTGGCTGGACCATGGGCGGACACTGAGGGAACAAGGTGTAGAAGAGCATGAAACATTGCTACTTCGAAGAAAGTTTTTCTACTCGGACCAAAATGTGGACTCCCGGGACCCTGTACAGCTGAATCTCCTCTATGTGCAGGTGTGAAAATGGGGGCACAGCTGGTAGGGAACGGGATTGCAGAAGAGCAGTGATGCTATATAGGAAGGCATGTTCATGTCCACTAGGCTAGTAGTCCTGGCCTGAACAGATTTTTCTTGAGGCCCAACCTGAGTACCCTACCATGTTCTTCAGGCACGAGATGACATCTTGAATGGCTCCCACCCTGTCTCCTTTGACAAGGCCTGTGAGTTTGCTGGCTTCCAGTGCCAAATTCAATTTGGACCTCACAACGAGCAGAAGCATAAGCCTGGTTTCCTTGAGTAAGTGACCTGTACTCCCCACTCTGATGTCAGGCATCCCCTTTTTCTTTTTTTTCTTTTTCTTTTTCTTTTTTAGGTTTTTGCAAGGCAAATGGGCTTAAGTGGCTTGCCCAAGGCCACACAGCTAGGTAATTATTAAGTGTCTGAGACCGGATCTGAACCCAGGTACTCCTGACTCCAGGGCCGGTGCTTTATCCACTGCGCCACCTAGCCACCCCTGGCATCCCCTTTTTCAATCATAGTTTGCTCCCTTCTTAACTGCTGCCACCAGTGGCTTCCACATACAATTTGTTTTGTGGATCCCTAAAGAAGAGAAATACAACTACTCAACCTTTTCCCTGCTATAATCCTTTCAAGATATTATAATTATAGTAACTATAAGGAATCAGTCAATCAATGAAATTTGATTATGTGCTTCTTATATGCTAGGCATTCCAAAACTAGGTTAGTGATAAAAAGACAAACAGTCCCTGCCTCAGTAAACTCACATTCAAATAAAAAAGACAGTATGCAAGGCAGTTAGGTGGCACAGTAGATAGAGCACTGGCCCTGGAGTCAGGAAGACCTGGGTTCAGATCCGGCCTCAGACACTTAATAATTAATAAGACACTTAATGTGAACTTGGACAAGTTCACTTAACCCCATTGCCTTACAAAAGAAAGGAAGGAAGGAAGGAAGGAAGAAAGAAAGAATGAATGAATACACATGTATGAGTATATGCAAAACAGATAAAAGTCTTGAAGAAAATCAGGGACTCCAAGAGGCAGAGTTAAGGAGGGAATGGATTCTAGGCATAATGGACAGTCAAGTACAGTATAAGGTTCAGCATGAAGGCTGTTTAGCTGAACCATAAAAGATGAAGAAAGGACTAATATGTAATAAGTCTAAAAAGTTACACTAAGGCTAAGTTGTGAAAATCTTTAAATACAAAATAAAGTTGTTATTTCATCCTAGAGGTATTAAGAGAACCACTAGAGTTTACTGAGTTAGAGTATAACATGATCAGACTTGTGCTTTAGGAAAACCACTGACTAGGGAAGATGGATTAAAATGCAGAAAGATTTGACAATGGAAGTACAGTTAGGATGCTGTTGCAATACTCCAGGTAACAGGCAATGAGAGATTATAAACTAGAGTGATGAGAATAAGAGTGAAGAGAAAGAAGTTATGGAAGAGATGTTCTAGAGACAAAAATGACACATTTTGGAATATGTGTGGTGAGGGGAAAGTGGGCTATCATGGTTGTAACCCTGGTGACTGGAAGGGTGATAGTACCTTCAATAGAAAAGATAAGTACAAAAGGGAAGAGAGATTGGAGGGAAGTATAGTGAGTTCTTTTTAGAAAATGTTGAATTTAAGATAGCTATAGGACATATAATTTGAAATGTCTGTTAATCATTTGGTGATATGGTACTAGTGCTCATGATTAGAGATACAGATATGAGGTTTCATATGTCCAGAGATAGTTCACCACTGGGGAGCTGATGAGAGAATCAGATAAGGTGTAGACAGAGCCTTGGGATAATAACAGAGATAGTGATCCAGCAAAGAAAACTGAGGCATAATCAGACATGTAAAAAGGAAACCACAAAAGGACAATGCCATGAAAAACCTAATAGACTAAATCATATTTAGGAGGAAGGGGAGTTGGCAGTGGCAGATACCATAGAGAAATGAAAGATGAGAATTGAGAAAAGACAATTAAGAGCTCATTGGTAACTTTAGATGGAAATATTTCAGGTAAGAAGTGACTTCAGAAGCCAGATAGCAGAAGAGATTTCAAGGAAAAGAAGTGGAGGCCACAAATGTGGATAGCTTTTTCAAAGAGTGACTGAGAAAAGAATGGAAATATATAAGACAATAGTTTATAGGGAGCATAGGGCCTAGTGAGGATTTTTTAAGGATTCTTACAGGCAGTTTGTAGGAAACAAGTAGTTAGGGACAAATTGAAGATTAGAGAAAATGGTTTTGAAAAGTGGGAAGCAGAGGAGGGACTTGAAGAGGGAAGAGAAATTTTGGACAACCACTATGATGTAGGAGAGCAGAGAATCAGTTAGGAAAAAATTAAAGAATTATCTTGCGACTGTGAGGGCCCAGTTGGAAACAGATGAAAAAAAACATAAGTCCAGAGAAAGTTATGAAATGTCCTGGTTTCATAATACAAGTTATTCATAACACAAGTGCTCTGATGCTATAATAATTGAGAGATTTCTGATTTAATCATTGTGCTTGCCCTCTAGCTACGTAGATTAAAGTCCTTTTTACACCAAGTAGATGGTGTTGATGAGTTGCTGTAACTTAAAAAAAAATTCAACCCTAGATGGTCAACTTTCTGGCAATGAGATTTTCTTCAATCTAGCTAGTCTTGTCCCTTAGAATACAAACGCACAATTTTCTACAAAAAATACTTGAAGCATTTCCAACTTTCCAGGACCCATCAAAGTTTGCATTTTGCTGACTTCCAGAAGTTTCAGTCATCTCCACTTCATTCTGAGACCTCAGAGTGGGATTGAAGTGAATGTAAATGAAGCTAGACCCTTGTTCTCTCCCTGTCCTGCTTTCTAAGGAAGGCTTCATCTTGACTTTCCTTTCCTCTCCCCCCAAAGGCTGGACCCTGAAGTTAGGGAAGTGGTAATCAAGTGTCCAGAATTGCTGACAATAACACTGGGCCATTGTTGGGGGACAGGAACATTGTACAAAGGTTTATACATTCAAAGTGATTTTCCTAAAGCCTAGGTCCAACCTTGTCCCCCCTCCCCCCCATTTAATTAGTTTCCTTAGCTCCCTTTTATGACCCCTGGCCCTGCACCAGCCTCCTGGTGTTCTCTCTCTCAGCTCCAGGTACTCTCTCTGGCTGTCCCATGTGAAGTGCTCTCCCTCCTTTGTTCTGCCTGCATCCTTTAAGTCTTACCTGAAATTCCATTTTCTACTGGAAGCCTGACTCCAAGCCCTCTTCATTCTGGTGCCTTTCTTCTTGGGAGTCTTTCCTATTTATATCCCAAATGTCACTTCTTTGTGCATAGATACTTGCTTGTTGTCTCCCCTATTAGACAGTGAGTTCCTTGAGGGACAAGGGACTGTGTTTTGCCTTCTTTTGTGTCCCAGTATCTTGTACAGTGCCTGCACACAGTAGGTGCTTAATAAATACTTACTGCCTGACTAACTCTTATTTAGTTACATTTTAGAGGAACCCCAACCTTCATCTGCCTTGTTTCTTCACCACAAAAAGCCATCTCACATGTAAACATAGATCCTAGTTCAAAGGCTTAGCCCCATCCCCTCTTTCTGACTCCACTTTTTCTCTGATAGCCTGAAAGATTTCTTGCCCAAGGAATATGTGAAGCAGAAAGGAGAGCGCAAGATATTCCAGGTAAGTGGGGAAGACTATGAGGAGGGGCCTATTCTACCCACCACCACCATCTCCACTGAACTTGCCTCTGGGCCCCATTACTTTAGGAGGCAGCAGACCTAAACTTCCACTTCCAACTTCACCATGGGATCTTAGGTACTTAATTTGTCCTTGTCTCAGTTTCCCATCTATAAAATGAGGTTAATAATATTTGTCCTACATGAGGTTGTTGAAAGATCAAAAGAGATAATGTTAGTGAAAGATTTTGAAGAGTTATAAAGCTGTCTACCAATGGAAGGTAGTGATATAATTAATACTTCATGATACTACCCATTCAGCCCTTCTTTCTGTCCCCTCTGGTTTACTATTTCCCTCTTACCTGTTATCCTTGCATAATCCCTTCCTCACTCCATAACCATTCCCCCACACACAAACTCTGTCCATCACCACATAAAACACTTAGGCTCCCTAACCATTCCCCCCATGTCTCCATTACACCTTTCTCATTCATTGATTTCATCCCATTGTTTTCATTCATTCTATTCTTCTCCATCCTGGTTTTCCATGGTCTATCAATCCCTTCCCATGACCCCAAAATATCTTTCCCTCTTATTTCATTCCTCCCTGTGAGCCTTCCAACTCTCCTCTATGCCATCACCCCTCATTTCCCCATACCCTTAGGCCCACAAGAATTGCGGGCAGATGAGTGAAATTGAAGCGAAGGTGCGATATGTGAAGCTTGCCCGCTCCCTCAAGACATATGGTGTTTCCTTCTTCCTGGTTAAGGTTAGTTCTGAACTTCCCTTTGCATTACCTGACTGACATCCCACTCTTGCTTACCTTCCTTATACTCTGGAAACTCCTACTAATTTCAACCCTTTCAACTCTAACCCAACCCACATCTACCCTCCCTTTTGTTTTGCCCTACCTTCGCTCTCTCCCCTCTTCCCTGCTGCTCTTCCTCTACTTCAGAATTCTTTTATGGCTCTGGATCTGACCTCTTGCTTGCCTTTTTGTCCCTTGACAGGAGAAAATGAAGGGTAAGAACAAGCTGGTTCCTCGACTCCTGGGTATTACTAAAGAATGTGTGATGCGAGTGGATGAAAAGACCAAGGAGGTGATCCAGGAGTGGAATCTTACCAATATCAAGCGCTGGGCTGCCTCTCCAAAGAGTTTCACTCTGGTGAGGGGCCATTCAAGGGTAGAGGAAAGCTGTGAGGACCCAGAGAAAAAGCCCCAGGGTGATTGGAAATGGGAAGAATATCAACAGGAAGATAGCTAAAGTAGATTTTTCCCTGCCTGGAGTAGATTTTGGCTCTAAAGCAAAACCCCAGAAAAGAGAAAAGGGATTTAGGAGTCATGGATTGGTTGAGGTCAGTCTTTGCCACTTAAGCAAGAGGCAGGACAGTTAGACTTAAAGGCAACATTCTCTACGTGGATCCATATGAGTTAAAGGAAATGAAGAAGTGAGTGCTCTCAGCACAAGAGAGGTGTGTATATATATATATATATATATATATATATATATATATATATATATATATATATATATATATATATATCCCATCTAAGTTTGAGGATTGGAGGACCCCCCCACTCTGTCTTCTCCTACTTTGTATATACCTAGGGCCTCTTCTGAACATCACATTCTGCCCCCAGGACTTTGGAGATTACCAGGATGGCTATTACTCAGTACAGACAACAGAAGGAGAGCAGATAGCTCAGCTCATTGCTGGTTATATTGACATTATCCTTAAGAAGGTGAGTTCCTCCTATCCTCACTTCCACAAACCTGCATCTTTCACCTTCTTTTAAGAGGCAAGAAATTCAAGATTTTGGGAATCAAACTGGTTAGGACTAGAAATGAAGACCTCCCCCCCACAACTTCCTTCCCCTTCTTTAACTGACCTATTTCTTCCCTGGGGCTACTTTCTCCCTGTAGAAGAAGAGCAAGGATCACTTTGGCCTAGAAGGAGATGAAGAGTCTACCATGCTGGAGGACTCCGTATCTCCCAAAAAGTATGCAATGGTGGGGACCTCTGGGGGAGTAACCCTATCTGTTGGGGCGGGGGGGACTACAACAGCTGAAAGAAGGTTGGATACTAAGATCATAGTCAGGATGTTGGGAATGATCTAAGCCAACACTTCCTGACATCCATGCCCTCTAAAGCATAGAAATAGACTGAAATGAGAAATTTTTGTCAGTTGAGGTAGGGGTGGGAGGGTGACATCTCCTTAAGTTTTAGTTCTTCAGTGATAGTGTAACCAAGAGTGAGAGATGGAGCTGAAGCAAGCCCTTGGAGGACCCTGGACCCCTCAGGTCTCCAGCTCCAGTGACAAGCTTTATAATAGCAGGATAACTTGGAAGATAAAGAATATTTTCTGAGTCTCTTAGGTCACGCCTTCTGTAGAGTTACACTGTTATGTGAGGTATCAGTCAAAAATCTATCATCTTTTCCTTCACCAACATTTCAGGTCCACAGTTCTACAGCAGCAATATAACCGGGTAGGAAGGGTAGAGCATGGCTCTGTGGCCCTGCCTGCTATAATGCGCTCTGGAGCCTCTGGTCCTGAGAACTTCCAGGTGGGCAGCATGCCACCTGCTCAGCAGCAGATCACCTGTGGCCAAATGCACCGGGGGCACATGCCCCCCTTGGTAAGAGCACCAGGTCCCAGACCCTTCTTTTCCATTCCTGTATTGAGTTCCTTATGGCCTTTCTCCCCATCCCTTCCTTACCTCCCTTCTTCTTCCATTTCTTTTTTTTCCATCCTTTCTCTTAGACCTCAGCCCAGCAGGCACTCACCGGTACCATCAACTCTAGCATGCAGGCTGTGCAGGCCGCCCAGGCCACCCTGGATGACTTTGAGACCCTGCCCCCACTTGGCCAGGATGCTGTAAGTGAGGGGAAGGGCCTGGGCACAGAAGGGTAAACACACTCAAATTTCAGCAATGGAGCTTGGGACCAAAGGTGTGTCTTTCTCTCATTCTCTTGCTCAGGCATCCAAGGCTTGGCGGAAGAACAAGATGGATGAGTCAAAACATGAGATCCACTCTCAAGTGGATGCCATCACAGCTGGCACAGCCTCTGTAGTGAACCTGACAGCAGGTGCAGTGGTCAAGGGTTTTTAGTCCTGCTTGAATGTATGATAGAGCTGGGGATGAAGAAGGGCACATTTTCCTGTGTTAGCAGCTTCAGCCTCTCCCTGTCTGTCAACTGACTGTTCTGCCCCTTCCTTATACATGCTCTTTTCTGCCCCTAGGAGATCCTGCCGAGACTGACTATACAGCTGTGGGCTGTGCAGTAACTACAATTTCCTCCAACTTGACTGAGATGTCCCGTGGCGTGAAGATGCTAGCTGCTCTGCTGGAAGATGAGGGGGGAAGTGGGCGGCCTCTGCTGCAGGCAGCCAAAGGCCTAGCAGGGGCTGTGTCAGAACTGCTTCGGAGTGCCCAGCCGGCCAGTGCTGAGGTCAGGAGGACTGGAAGGCTTGAGTGGTATTAGATCAGCCCCAGGAGTCACATCCAAATTGGATGTTAACCACTTATATGGTTAATTAAGTGGAGGAGATTTTGAGGAAGGGAGGAACAGGCTATGGACATGGGCCACAGACTGGGTTCAGTGTCCATGTTTTGGACAGAATGTGGGTAGCATCTGACTAGTGTCTGTTTCCCTCAGCCCCGTCAGAACTTGCTGCAAGCTGCTGGGAATGTGGGACAGGCCAGTGGAGAGCTTCTGCAGCAAATTGGAGAGAGTGACACTGATCCCCACTTCCAGGTAGGTTATATCAAACTCTCTGAATACCACCCTTAGTCCCTATCTAGGAGAATGTCCCCTATGTCCCTGAATCCCAGTCCCTTCTGAGCCCCAATACCTGCTTTCTGGCCCCAGAATCCAGCCCTTAAAATGAAGATGAATTTAGCCCCTATTATTCCCACCTGTGATTCTTTTGTTCCCAATGATGGAGACAACTTTAACCCCAACCCACGCATCCTTTAGACTCAACTCACCTCTATACCTATTTCTCCAGCTGACCTTTTTTCCCCAATTTCCCATGCAGATGTTTGCGCCCAGAGGGTCTGGGGTTCGATTCCCCCCTGACCCCCCCACGGTAATGGCCCCCTAGCCTGGGCCTTCTCATCTCTGTTCTCCTTGAGCCGTATACACTCGACTGATTCTCCTTCCCTTCCTCCCCTCCCCAATTCCTGGTACAAGGAGGAGGAAAGGACAGAATATTGGGCGATGTTAGGAACCAGGCACAGAAATTAGGGAATAAGAGAAGTGGAATGAGAGAGAAGAATGAATGGAGCTTTGCTCCCTCAGCCAAATAGGAAAGTGAAAGAAGGGCTTATTTATTATTACCTCTCTCCATACCCAGAACACTTGTCCCTACCTCCATCGTTGTCCGAGTGTATCCGCCTCATACATCTTTCCCTTTGCTTTGGGGTCTCCTAATGACAGCTTCTGTGTCCTTGGTGTGGGTTCTCTCCTCTTTGTATGAATTCTGTCCTGCTCAAGGCTCCAGATTTGCTTTAGGGGAAGCTTTGGTGGCTGGTGATTTCTGCATACTGTCTTGTGATCAGGGTCAACAGGGACATCAATCAACTTCTCCCTCGGGTGCCTTGGAATCCTGGGTCAAGGGGACTAGGTAGGACCACGCCAATTACTTTTTCCTCACAGGACATGCTAATGCAGCTGGCCAAAGCAGTGGCCAGTGCTGCCGCAGCACTAGTTCTCAAGGCCAAGAGCGTTGCCCAGCGGACAGAGGATTCAGGGCTCCAGACGCAGGTTATCGCTGCAGCCACACAGTGTGCTCTATCTACTTCCCAACTTGTGGCCTGTACTAAGGTATGTCCAAAAGGGCCCCATCAGCTCTAAGAGGTGGCAAGGCACTCTCATACCAAGGACTCGATCCTATTCACTAACTTCTTCCTTTCACACTCTCTTTGTGGTCCTTTCAGATGGTCCCTTTGGGCCCTCCTAATTTTCTGCTGCTACCCTCCCCTCACTCTGCACTCCCTACCCAAGTTTACCTTAGTGTTTCTATAGTTCTCTTTCATTTTTTCAACCAATGGTCCTGATACCCAATCATCTGCAGGTGGTGGCACCCACAATCAGTTCACCCGTGTGCCAGGAGCAACTGGTGGAGGCTGGGCGGTTGGTGGCTAAGGCCGTAGAGGGCTGTGTGGCAGCATCCCAAGCAGCCACAGAAGATGGGTCTCTGCTTCGGGGTGTGGGAGCAGCAGCTACGGCTGTAACCCAGGCCTTAAATGAGCTGCTACAGCATGTAAGAGCCCACGCAACGGGAGGGCGCCCTGCTGGACGCTATGACCAAGCTACAGATACCATCCTCACTGTCACTGAGAACATCTTTAGCTCCATGGGTGATGCTGGTGAGGACCCCTCATGAAAATGTCACCACTTCAATCCTTAGATCTTTACTAGGGAGATAACCCTTCCTTAAGACTCCCTTCATCTGAGACTCCCCCATAGAACATCAGAAAACTTGTTTCCCCAAGATCCCTGTACATTCCCAGTAAGAACCAGTCTAATTTGTCACCAAGGAGATTCTTTGTCCCTAGTTATTCCTAATAGATCCCCTTTGAAGATTTTCAGTGAGATCCCTTTCTCCCCCACCACATGCCATGCCCACAGTATTCCCATATAATCCTTCAGAGACTCTTCTTCTCCCCAGTGTGAGAAAGAGTACCAGCCACTCATATAAAAGGAAGTGGTTAGACTAGGTGACTTCTAAGGTCTTTCTCAGCTCTAAATGTAAAATCCTATAACTTTTCCTTTGACATCTGCCTTGAAGACTCCCCTACCCCACCTCCTGAACTAGCTGAGCTTCCCTCTTCCTCATGAAAGGATTTCAGGTCTCCCTACCCTGTTCCAAGATCCCAAACCTTAGGGGGAAATAGCCCCAGGAAGATCACTTGTGAGAATAAATGTTTTCTCAATTCCTGTCATCTGTACCTTCTCAGAAAGTCCTTTGTCCCTTTGTCCCCTGGCTCCAGCCTTCCCCTGCTAAACCACACCTATGATTCTTTCAGGTGAGATGGTTCGACAAGCCCGAATTCTGGCCCAAGCAACTTCTGACCTGGTCAATGCCATCAAGGCTGATGCTGAGGGAGAGAGTGACCTGGAAAATTCACGAAAACTGCTCAGTGCAGCCAAAATCCTGGCTGATGCCACAGCAAAGATGGTGGAGGCTGCCAAGGTATTGCTGTAGGCTGTAGGGCTCTAGGCAGAACCCTATCCAGGCCCAGGAATAACATAAAGAACAGAAGAGAGGCTGCCCTTGATCTGAAGCCTCCTAACAAAGACTGCCTCTCAGGACAGGGCCATGGCTCTTGTGTCAAGGGAAAACAGACTTCCTATTACATGCTTTACCATAAAGAGTGTTCAGTGTTCAGGGAGTGCTTTCCTCACTATAGCCCAAGAAGGGAATACAATGATTACAGGTGGGATAACAGATGCACAGAGAGATATTAAGTGGACCTGCCAAAATAATGTGAGGAATCTAGTGCTTATTATTAGAAAACCAAATGAATGAAGTAAAGAATACTCATTTTAAATGTGGGGGAGGAGGAAGACTTTAAGATTATACGTTGCAGGGATGGCTAGGTGACACAGTTGATAAAGCACCGGCCCTGGAGTCAGGAGTACCTGGGTTCAAATCCGGTCTCAGACACTTAATACTTACCTAGCTGTGTGTGGCCTTGGGCAAGCCACTTAACCCCATTTGCCTTGCAAAAACCTAAAAAAAAAAAAAAAAAAAAAAAAAAGATTATACGTTATAGAGGTGGTGCTGCCTGCATTGGTAGAGTTTTCTCACCTGGGAGATCTCTGGACCAATGAAATCACAAATTCTATTCCCGTCTCTGTCCCTGAAAAGAGAATACTCACGTTGTACTTAAAGAATTTGGGAGCACTCCTTCAACCAGTATAAATCATAAGCACTTACATGTGTTAGTTGTTTTTAGTCATTCAGTCATGTCAGTTCTTTGTGTCCCTATGAACCATACTGCCCATGGTGTTTTCTTGGCAAATGTACTAGAATGATTTACTATTTGCTTCTCCAGTACATTTTAAGATGAAGAAACTGAGGCACAGTTAAGTAATTTGCTCATGTCTTACAACTTGGTATCTGAAGCAAGATTTGAACTCAGATCTTCTAGGTTCAGCAATCTTGTCTATTGAGCTACCTAACTGCCTTCTCCATGCATGAATAGACAGTTTAATGAGTTATGGCCAAAAAGAAAAATCATCACATGGCAGCCCTCCTTCTGTTGTGAAGCCTCTCCAAGCCTGTGTAATCTGGCCATGAAGCCTACCCAGCATAGTCATACCAACCAGAACTTCTCTGCTAGCATGGCCTTCAGGAATGCAGGCCACCTCTATACTGGGATGAAGCCTTAGAGGAGAAAAAAATATAATAAATAAAAAAGGCAAGGGAAAGTTTGTAAAGATGTCACAACTTCTCAGGGAAGCTGCCTCAGGACTCCAGACAGTGTGAAAACCTTAGGGGATGCCAGTCACACTTTGCTTCTCTTCCCAAGGCTGGCTCATTCTGTACTGTTCTTAGCCACTGCCTTCCATGGTGCCTGATCTTGGGTTTCTCTCTTATTTCATTGGAGAATAAGAACATGTCTCTCAGCTTCTTTCCTACCCCTATATTTAAAATAAATATAGCGTTCTTTCAAGATTTTCTAAGGATTTTTGCTCTCAATAACCCAGGACAGGGAAGTGGGAAGGGGAATTAGGGTAAGGGGGTTAGTAGGAAGTGAATGTGAGGTAAAAAATACAAGGGAAAAGTTACTATAAAATTACAAGAAGTTTCACTGTTAGTGATCCCTGTTATTCATTAGACTGTAAATGGAGCTAGGCCTAAACTATCTCATATCCTCTCTTGGCTGCCTTACTTGACTAATGTCTTTGTCTTATTCACCTCTAAGAGCTGCTTATTACAATAATGACTTGAGACTGCACGCACACAAACTCACTCTCTCTCTCTCTCTCTCTCTCTCTCTATCCAGGACCCTGTGTAGGAGCACAGACATAGGACCATAGCAACATGACTTTAGGGTGCAATACAAGCCATACAGAACTGAGGGTCAGAACATATCCCCAGTGCTGACTCTTCCACTAACGATGTGACCTTTAGTTTCTTCATTTATAAAATAAAACATTTGAATTAGGTCTGAAGTTTTGAAATAGATGACCTCAAAGGACTCTGGCAGCTCTGCCCATTCTAAGATTTTTTATGTATATGAGATTCATTTACACTTCAGAAAATGTCTCTTTCTCGATACTTTCCCATTTCACAAAGGAAGGGCTTCTTGGGACATATCCTGTTACAACTATACCCAGTCCTACCTGCCTGTTTTATCAAGGAAGAGGCCTGTGCATACTATGTACCCCTTCTCTATCTTTTGGTAGATTCTCTTGAAGTTTTATTTGTAGAAGGCAACAGAACCTAAAGGTGACAATGTTAGGTTGTTATAGTTGCTAGGGACTGAAGTAGGATTTGTTAAGATTATACAGAGAAGCTTAATCTCCTTGAGTTTCCTGTTTCCTTCTTCTCTTACCAAAGCAGACAGGGTACCCAAGGTCTTACTTCAAGGGATGCCAACTAAGGGAATGATAGATTGAACTGAGAGCAGTGAGGGATAACTTCATGGAAGAGACAAGTTTTGAAACAGGGTCAGGACATGGATAGTCAGAGACATTAATAACACAAGGTTATGGAGGGGATGAAAATAACCAGTCCATTTCTCCATAAATCTCAGGGGGCAGCTGCCCACCCTGACAGCGAGGAGCAGCAGCAGCGGCTGCGGGAGGCAGCAGAAGGCCTGCGCATGGCAACCAATGCAGCTGCCCAAAATGCCATCAAGAAGAAGCTAGTGCAGCGGCTGGAGGTCAGGAGGGAATAAAGTAGACTTGTGGGGGTAGGGGAGACATAAAAGAGTAACTTTGGAAACTGGGAGATAAGGGAATTTGCAGAGGAGAAATCAAGAGCAAAAGAAAAAGAACTTGGACAAAGAAGAGAGGAAGATGTGGGGAGAAGGGGGTACAGCATGGGATAGGTGGGTCAGAACTGTTGGGAGAGGACTGGAAAGGCATCCCAGGAAGGGACTTAGTCCTAATTGCTTTCTCCCTGTAGCATGCAGCCAAACAGGCTGCAGCCTCGGCTACCCAGACCATCGCGGCCGCTCAGCATGCAGCTTCTGCTCCCAAGGCCCCTGCAGGCCCCCAGCCTCTGCTAGTGCAGAGCTGCAAGGTGAGACCACAGCAAGCCGTGGGGAGTAGAGTGTATGAAAAGGGCTTGAGAGTAGTCTCCCCATGTCCCATCTGTAATGATGGGACTAGGATAGTCTCCCAACTCTAGGACTGAAGAAATTCTCTTGTGCTTTCCAGGCTGTGGCAGAGCAGATCCCACTGCTAGTGCAGGGTGTCCGAGGAAGCCAAGCTCAGCCTGACAGCCCCAGTGCCCAACTTGCCCTCATTGCTGCCAGCCAGAGCTTCCTACAGGTATGGAACCCTCTCTTCTTGTCCCATGCCATATTAAATATTATCCTTTTCCTTTTCCTCCTTCACATCCCTTTTAAGACTGGTCTCCCTGAGACCAAAACATCTTTAGGTCCACCTCTCATATTCTTTCAAAAGTCTGTGACTCTTTTAAAGCAATTCAGTGCTTGCTCTGTCCATGTGTATTTGTGTAAATGTGTATATGCAAATATCCATGTATATGCAAATATGCCCATTATGTAATACTGTCCCTCTACCCTGGAGAAGGATGGCATGCTCACTCTAGGTAGGCCCTCTTCCCCCCATGAGGATCATGTCCTTGATGCCTCTCCCACCCCTCAGCTGGATGGTATCTTCAGTCCCATCATGTCACCCCTATTTCTCCCCCTCCAGCCTGGAGGAAAGATGGTATCAGCTGCAAAGGCATCAGTCCCCACAATTCAGGACCAGGCATCGGCCATGCAGCTGAGTCAATGTGCCAAGACACTTGGCACTGCCCTGGCTGAGCTCCGCACTGCTGCCCAAAAGGTGTGCTGGGTTGGGGATATCATGTATGCTGGGAGAGGGAATAGAAGATACTTGGGTGGTGATGTTGGAAAATATAAAAATTGGAAAAGCTAGGAATGGAGAGGCTTCAGTGAGGAGAGAACAAAAAGGATATGATATACCAGACAGATTGGAAGGAGAGACAGGCTTCTGAAGCTTCAGTGGGGATCTTCCCAATGCCTGGCAGACTCACCCCTCCCTACAGTAACCCCTCCCTTTACCCAGAGTCCCTCCCTTTATAGGCTCAGGAAGCATGTGGTCCCCTGGAAATGGACTCGGCATTGAGTCTAGTACAGAGCCTGGAGCGTGACCTGCAGGAAGTAAAAGCAGCAGCTAGAGATGGAAAACTCAGACCGCTGCCTGGGGAGACGGTGAGGACTACTACATCTTAAACTTAAATCGTACTCTAAGCCCCAGATGTTCACATTGTACCCTGAATTTCCCCTCATATCTTTCAGATCATATTTCTGTTTCCCTTGACCTTCCTCCCACCCCAGTTCCCCTTGCCTTGGAGACCCTAGAGGCCCCTTGAAACTTCTTAATCTCTTATCTTCCAGATGGAGAAATGTGCACAGGATCTGGGGAACAGCACCAAGGCTGTGAGCTCCTCCATTGCCCAACTCCTGGGGGAGGTGGCCCAGGGCAATGAGAACTATGCAGGTATTTACAGGAGTAGTCAAGGAAGCAGTATGGGAGAAAAAACAACAGCTTCATGGATTTGTGAGAATTGGGTAGTGAGGAACAAAGGGAGAAGCAGGGGTCCTGGCACAGATCCTGGAAACCTTTCCTTGCAGGTATAGCCGCCCGAGATGTGGCAGGAGGACTACGTGCATTGGCCCAAGCAGCAAGAGGTGTGGCAGCCTTGACATCAGAACCTGCAGTCCAGGCAGCAGTGCTGGACACAGCCAGTGATGTCCTGGATAAGGCCAGCAGCCTTATAGAGGAAGCCAAGAAGGCAGCTGGCCGACCTGGGGACCCCGAGAGTCAGCAGCGATTAGCCCAGGTCAGGCACTGGACAAGGGTAGGGAAGGAGGTGAGGGCATCCTTTTGAGAATAGGAGCCTTAACAACCCCTACATCCTCCTTGACTCAACTCATAATCAGATGAACCTCTGGACACTTCCTCATTTCTGTTTAATGAGGAACTGGACCCTGGTCTGATGGGCTGTTTCTCTGACTCCCATTTGTCCACTTTGTTGGATTTTATCAAAGTTTGGCCCAGGCCTGTCTGAATGCTGTAGAGTGATGATTTCAGGGTGATCCATCCTGGTGCTCTATCAGGCTTTTAGGCAGTTTCTTCAAAACCATTTGAGAGCTGTGTAACCTTGGGCAAGCCACTTAACCCCATTTGCCTTGCCAAAACCTAAAAAAAAAAAAAAAAAAAAAAAAAAAAAAAAAGATTTGATGAGTCAACTTCAGTTTTTCTTGCTATAGATCCCTTAGCTGATCTACTATCAGGAAAGATAGAATTACTAACTATTCCTCTCCTGTGCAGTGGAGAAGCCCTGGGGTATTGCCACAGTAGTATCCATCTCTCCTCCTTCAGGTGGCAAAAGCAGTGACCCAGGCTCTGAACCGCTGTGTCAGCTGTCTACCAGGCCAGCGTGATGTGGACAATGCCCTGAGAGCTGTTGGAGATGCCAGCAAGCGCCTGCTGAGTGACTCAGTGAGGAGGGGAGTTGGGTGGGAGAGCCAAGAGGCTGGCTGACAGACCCCAAGCCTCCAGCTCACTGAGACTCTTTTACCTTTCTGGGCATCCACCTCTTCCTTCTGCCCTATTTCATCTCTCTGGCTTTCTGACTCCAGTAAGATGCAATCAGGAGCAGCTAGGTGGTACAGTGGATAGAACACCTGGTCTTGAAGTCAGGAAGATTGGGAATTCTAATCTAGACTCAGACTCTTGACTCTTAGTAGCTGTGTGACTTTGGGCAAGTCACTTCACCCTGATTGCTTTGCATCTAGGGCCATCTCCAGTCATCCTGATTCATATCTGGCCACTGGACCCAGATGGCTCTGAAGGAGAAAGTGAGGCTGGTGACTTAGCACAGCCCCCCCTTATTCAAATGCAATTCATATGCTTTTCATGGCATCACCTCCCTATGGTTTTCGAAAATGAAGGACAATCATCTCTTTCTCACCATTTCTAGCCTCATTTTCCTCAGGTTCCCACTACCCACCCTTCATCACCTAACTATTCCTTTGACCTTCTTTGTCTCCCTTCAGCTTCCCCCAAGCACTGGAACATTTCAAGAGGCTCAAAGCCGCTTGAATGAAGCAGCTGCTGGACTGAACCAAGCAGCCACAGAGTTGGTACAGGCCTCCAGGGGCACTCCCCAGGATCTGGCTCGAGCCTCTGGCCGCTTTGGACAAGACTTTAATACCTTCTTGGAGGCTGGAGTGGAGATGGCTGGACAGGCTTCGGTATGGATAGAAAGGATCCAAGGACTCAAACCCAGTTTCCTTTGAGATTCAGAGGACCATAGATTGAGGGGGAAATGTTTGAATAGAAGAAGCACCCATGGGAGAAAGAATACTACTTCTTTAATCCTATCCACCTGTGCCCTCACTTTCTTAAACTCATATACCACCCCAAGGAAAGGAATAGGACCAGAAGACTGTGACACTCTCCCTTCTTTTTTTACTCTTTGGACAGAGCCAAGAGGACCAGGCCCAAGTGGTATCCAATCTGAAGGGTATTTCCATGTCATCAAGCAAATTACTACTGGCAGCCAAAGCCTTATCCACGGACCCTGCTGCCCCTAATCTTAAGAGTCAACTGGCTGCAGCAGCCCGGTGAGCAAGGATGAACCAAGGAGGGCAGGCTCCTGAACTTGCATGTGTCCTGGTGGGCCAGAGAAGTCTTAAGGCTAGCTAGGATCTGGGGAAAAGATGGAAATGAGACCCAGCCTCGTCCCTTGAGATGGAGGGATGGTAGAGTAGCCAAAGAAGTCTTTGCTCAGACATAAGCAGTCAGGTAAAGAAGTAGGGATTCCTGGGTTGGTGAGATACAGGAATGGCCTCTGTATTTTCCTCTTTCATCCAAGGGCTGTCACCGATAGCATCAACCAGCTCATCACTATGTGTACCCAGCAGGCACCAGGCCAGAAGGAATGTGACAATGCCCTTCGGGAGTTGGAGGTGAGGTCTCTGCCAGTGGGTCTGGGGTCTGGGAGGGAAAGGCATCCAAGGGAATTGAGGATATAGGTTAAGGTGAAAAGGAAGTGAGGGATGAGTTAAAGAAACTAAGGCTTTCCTCTGTCTCCTCCAGACAGTACGAGAGCTCCTGGAAAACCCAGCCCAGCCCATCAACGATATGTCCTATTTTGGCTGCCTAGACAGTGTCATGGAGAACTCCAAGGTATGTGGGAGGTCAGGAGAAGGACCAGGCCAGAAGCTGGGGCCTGCCCAGCCTGCTCTCTGAAAACTGCATTGGTGTAACATTCCCTAGGTCCTGGGAGAGGCCATGACTGGCATCTCCCAAAATGCCAAGAACAGCAACCTGCCTGAGTTTGGTGAGGCCATCCGCACAGCCTCCAAAGCCCTCTGTGGCTTCACAGAAGCAGCTGCTCAGGTGAGCACCTCTGTCTGGGGCCCCCAGAGCCTGGCCAAGTCCCCTTCCCCCTCCCCCCTGCCAGTTCTCTTCCCTACCTGGGCCATGTGGGCCCCCAGAGCTTGGCCCAGATCCCCAGCCCTGGAGCCCAGGGACCTGACAGAACCCTGACCCCCTTACTTAGCCCAGCCATGGGAAGGTTGCCCTAGAGAATTTCTGTGATAGTACTTCCTGAGTCAGGTCTGTTTGAACCAAGGGATGCCTGTACACTAAACTTACAGACCATCAAGTCTATCAAAATGAAATTCTTCAATGAAGTTACAGCAGCAGCAGATTGCAGTGGAAACCGTTTCTGGTTTATGTTTGCACAGTAAATTTAAATGAATGTAATATAGTCTGATTTGAAAAGAAATACAGGCTCATCAGGCCAGTAGCTTCTTAATTACATTTCTATTCTTACCAGCCACTGCTTAGCCTTGATGTCTCTGACAAGGATTCAGTGTGGAAAAACAATAACACACTTCCTTTTGAACCTTTCCTTTGTCACCCTTAGCATCAGAGCTGCTTCACTTTGGGGCAAAAGATTGGCTTGTGTAGCTAAGTCATTTCTCCTTCCTGCTTCTAGAATCTCAGAGCTGCTCTAAAAGTTCCATTAAAGAGAACATCTGAAGACAGCTGGTTAGCTAATTAAGCCTCCTTCCCCATTCACCCTTTTGTTCTTCATTATCTCCACTCTTTGCTTTTCTATCCCCAGGCCGCATATCTAGTTGGCATCTCGGACCCCAATAGCCAAGCAGGACAACAGGGTCTTGTGGAGCCCACCCAGTTTGCCAGAGCCAACCAGGCAATTCAGATGGCTTGTCAGAGCCTGGGGGAGCCAGGTTGCACCCAGGCCCAGGTAACTTGGAAAGGAGACTGGGGTTTGGCAGACAGGAAGGAGTTTGGAGCCCATACAAAGAATAGGGCAGCACAGGACCAGCAAAGGAAAGCGTCTGGGCCCAGAGAGGAAGAAAAATTAATAAAGAGATGACAGCCTTTGCCCCCTCCCAATCACAGGGCTTCCCTGTTAGTGTCTATTTGTGTTGTCTGTCTTCTTCTCCACCATAACAGGGAAAGGGTATTCAGGTTTCTATCATTTAATGACATCCATCTTCTAATAAAAAAGAAAGAAGAGGGCCGCTAGGTGGTGCAGTGAATAGAACACCTGAATTCAAATCTGGCCTCAGACACTTAATAATGACTTAGCTGTGTAGCCTTGGGCAAGCCACTTAACCCCATTGCCTTACCCCCCCCAAAAAAAATCTAAAAAAAATAATAGGAAAAAGGACCCAGGGTCCAATTCCTGTCCCCCTAACTGTGCGATCTTGGGCAAATTACCTTAATTCTAAAAACTCAGTTTCCTCCTTTCTAAGCAGAAGGGGGTGGACTCCTTCAGCCTTGAACCCTGTAACCCTGTGATGCATCCTGCCTTCTCCACGGGTCTCTGTGTCCCCAGGTACTCTCTGCAGCCACCATCGTGGCCAAACACACCTCTGCACTATGTAACAGCTGCCGCCTGGCCTCTGCCCGCACAGCCAACCCCACAGCCAAGCGACAGTTTGTCCAGTCCGCCAAGGAGGTGGCCAACAGCACTGCCAACCTTGTCAAGACCATCAAGGTTTTCACACTGCCTTCCCTCCGAGTACTCCTCCCATGGTCCCCACCCCATCTCCTTTCTCTGCCTCTGCTTCCCACTACAGAGGACCTGGGCTGTCTCTCTTCACTTCCCTTCCCACAGACCCAGCTGTTTCAGAGTCTAAGATGGGGGGGAGGGTGGGGATCCTACACTCTTCACACCCTATTTCTAATGCCCCAAACTCTGTGCCTCCCACCCCTCAGGCACTGGATGGGGCATTCACAGAAGAGAATCGGGCCCAGTGCAGAGCAGCCACAGCCCCATTGCTGGAGGCTGTGGACAATCTGAGTGCCTTTGCTGCCAACCCTGAGTTCTCCAGCATTCCTGCCCAAATCAGCCCTGAGGTGAGGGGGGGAGAAGCTGGGGGAGGGGAGTGGGGGCTGGGGATGAGGATGAAGCCTGGGCAGTTGGTTCTCCAGCATTCCCTCCCCTCTTTACCTGAGCATCATGTTCCTCCCCGTTCCATGGGATCTCTTTCCACTTTTTCCTTCCTTCCAGGGTCGAGCTGCCATGGAGCCAATCGTGATCTCAGCTAAAACCATGTTAGAGAGCGCAGGAGGACTGATTCAGACAGCTCGAGCTCTAGCAGTCAATCCCCGAGATCCCCCTCGCTGGTCAGTACTGGCTGGACATTCTCGCACAGTCTCAGACTCCATCAAGAAGCTCATCACCAGTATGAGGTAGGATCAGTGTGGGGATGAGGAGGTGTCTCATTGGTTCCCTGGAGAACCTAGTGACCTGTTGGGTGGATGTGGAGATGAGGAGGGGAATGACTTGAGAGGACATGGACTTCCAGGGACAAGGCTCCAGGTCAGCGGGAGTGTGAGGCAGCCATTGCGGCCCTGAATAGCTGTCTTCGTGATCTGGACCAGGCCTCCCTTGCTGCCGTCAGTCAGCAGCTGGCACCTCGAGAGGGCATCTCACAAGAGGTAAGATGGAGGGACACATCCTATTAAGGCTTAGATAGAGCAACCCATGAGCTGATGTGCCAAAAAGCATCATAATGACCAGAAGAGAGAGGGCTGGGAAGCTGAGGTAGTGGCAAAATGAGTGGTGAGTTCAGTGTGGGGGAGAATAAAAAGAGACATGAGAGTAGAGCCAGGGGTTGAGGGATGAGACCCTCCAAGAAACCAGAGTTTTGTGTCTCCTTCCCTGGCTCAGCCCTAGTTCCTCTCCATCTATTTCCCCCTTAGAGAACAGGATCATTCCTCTGTCTCTGTCCTGAGTCAGTTGTAAGGGCTAACACTGCTGGACCCTTCTTTCCTTTCCAGGCCCTGCACACTCAAATGCTGACTGCAGTTCAAGAGATCTCTCACCTCATAGAGCCACTGGCCAATGCTGCCCGGGCTGAAGCCTCCCAACTGGGGCACAAGGTACCTGGGGAGAGGGAGTCAAGGGAAGGCTCCTGGGATCTTCCTGCCCAAACTGACCTTTTGCCCCACCCTACTTCAGGTGTCCCAGATGGCCCAATACTTCGAACCACTTACCCTGGCTGCTGTGGGTGCCGCCTCCAAGACGCTGAGCCACCCCCAGCAGATGGCACTGTTAGACCAGACTAAGACCCTGGCAGAGTCTGCCCTCCAACTGCTCTACACAGCCAAAGAGGCAGGGGGCAACCCCAAGGTATGGAGAGGGGGAGAAGAGGAGAGCAGGATGCTCTAAGGAAGTAGAAGGAGCCTTTTCACTACTGCTCCCTGTTTTTCTCCTTTCTGCTCCCCAAACAGCAAGCAGCCCATACTCAGGAGGCTCTGGAAGAGGCCGTACAAATGGTAACAGAAGCTGTGGAAGACCTGACGGCCACACTCAATGAGGCAGCCAGTGCAGCTGGCGTGGTGGGGGGTATGGTGGATTCCATCACGCAGGCAATCAACCAGGTACCCACATTTAAGGGGTATAGGACTCCCACCCTTGATTGGGCTGGTTTATTAACTCAGCCAGAGGCCAGCTCTGAACTCTTTCCCCATCCCTCCCCTGTCCCAGCTTGATGAGGGACCAATGGGAGAGCCAGATGGTTCCTTTGTGGACTACCAGACAACCATGGTACGAACAGCCAAAGCTATTGCAGTCAACGTCCAGGAGATGGTGAGTACAGGAGACACCATGGGATCAACCTAGGGAGGGGGCAGGGAAGAATGTGTCTTGCTATGATCTCTCCCTCTTCCCAGGTGACCAAGTCAAGTACCAACCCAGAGGAGCTTGGCCCACTGGCAAATCAGCTGACTAGTGATTATGGCCGCCTTGCCCTACAAGCCAAGCCTGCAGCCATGGCTGCTGAAAATGAAGAGGTAATGGGATAACAACCAGGACCCTCTGTGGCAGCTCCTCCCCTCAGAGACCCCAACTCACAAAACCCTGTCATGGTAGCTTACCTGTCATGGCCCTCTGTGATACCCCACAGCAGTGGCAGGCTGGGACTCCCTGTGTGAGCATGCCTGTATTCTTGGCTACCACCCAAGGACTTGAGTTTCTCTTCTGAAGCATTGTCCCATTCCTTTTCTGAGTACTAAATACTTGCAGTCAGTATTAGGGCAGCAAGTAAGAAATGATCTGGACACACACAGACTCTTCCTGAGATAAACTGGTTGAGCCTGGGACCCTTTTTCCATGGAGTTCATGATTCCAAGTCCCTCCCCCAGCAGTGATATTGTTCTGCCCCTTCTGAGCCCAGGCTTTCTCTCCTTGGTCCCCAACACCCCATCTCAGATTTTTACTTTCTCCCACTTCCAAGAAACCTGGAGCATCTGTGGGGAGGTTTTCTTCTCCCTGGCTGGTTTTCTTGGTCTGCCTCACCCACTGTCGCCTCCCTAGATCCCCTTTCTTATTTTTAATTAGTATGATGTAGTTGGAATAATGCTAGGAATCCCAGCCCTGGCACTGCGTGGCCATGGGACCATGGCAGCCAGGGCACCATAGTGCTGGCCCTGGAAGACTCTTCTTCCTTAGTTCAGATGTGTCCTCAGCAGCTGTGGGACCCTGGACAAGTCACCTTAGCCCTGTGCACCTCAGCTTCCTCGAGGAATCTATAAAATAAACCACAAAAAGGGGTGGCTAGGTAGTGCAGTGGATAAAGCACCAGCCCTGGAGTCAGGAGTACCTGGGTTCAAATCTGATCTCAGACACTTGATAATTACCTAGCTGTGTGGCCTTGGGCAAGCCACTTAACCCCATTTGCCTTGCAAACTCCTAAAAGATAGATAGATAGACAGACAGACCACAGAAGAGAATGACAAGCCACCCTAGTGTCTCTGCCAAGAAAACCTTAAATGGGGTCAGGAATAATCAGACACGACCAAACAATAAGACTGTGTGCAAATCATAAAACTTTTGCTTTATTTTGTGAAATGAAATGATTATTGTCAGGAAAGCTCTTTGTAAGCATTTAAAAATGTAACTGTGCTTACCAAATGTTCAGTCATCTTGGATCCCAAGCTTCCATCTCCTCATGCTCATCTACTTTCATATGTGTGCCTATGAGTGGAGTAAATGTAGGAATTTTCTGTGCACATCTAGAAGATATAGGTCAGGGGTTGTTTGAGTTTGTTTAAGGGTTTTTTTTCCCTCAAAACTTTTGGGCCCCATAAGCCCCATCTGTAAGCTGCTGGGACTGTTCTGTGACCCCACCAAGGGCCTGTATGTTTCCCAGACCTCTTTACTTCCATATGAATTCCTCAGGATCTTTGATGACCTGCCCATGCATTCTCTCTTCTGTGTGTTCACAGATTGGTGCCCATATCAAGCACCGTGTGCAGGAGTTGGGCCATGGCTGTGCAGCCCTGGTCACAAAGGCAGGTGCCCTGCAGTGTAGCCCCAGTGATGCCTACACCAGGAAAGAGCTGATGGAGTGTGCCCGGCGTGTGTCTGAGAAGGTAACCTCCCCAAGTGCTTTTCCTTTCTTTAACACCCTGCAACCATGTGAAAGGTTCCCCCAGGCTAAGCACCTCGCTCATCAAAAACCAGATGGCAATGTCCTCCCCAACACCTCCAGGTCTCCCATGTTCTGGCTGCACTCCAAGCGGGAAACCGAGGCACCCAAGCTTGCATCACGGCAGCCAGTGCAGTGTCTGGCATTATTGCTGACCTTGACACCACTATAATGTTCGCCACAGCAGGAACTCTCAACCGTGAGGGTGCTGAGACCTTTGCTGATCACCGGTAAGGAGAATCTGGGGATGAAGAGGAGAGGGATGAGACAGTTTAGAAGATGGACCAAGAAGGAGTCAATGGGCTTTGTAATAGGAGAAAGTATTGCAAGGGAGCCAAGGTAGAATAAGAGGGGGCATAGGGACAGGCAGAGTAAATGCCATAGGAATCACCATGATCTGATTTTCCACTCAGAGAGGGCATCTTGAAGACTGCAAAGGCATTGGTGGAGGACACAAAGGTCCTGGTGCAGAATGCAGCTGCAAGCCAGGAGAAACTAGCTCAGGCTGCCCAGTCCTCTGTAGGCACTATTACCCGCTTGGCTGATGTGGTCAAGCTAGGTGCAGCCAGCTTGGGTGCTGAGGACCCTGAGACCCAGGTATCTATGCCATCCAATCCCTGTCCCTGACCAAACCTGCCCCCTCTTCATCCTGAGCTACAGCCTCTCGTTCCACATACAGGTGGTCCTGATCAATGCAGTTAAGGACGTGGCCAAGGCTCTGGGTGACCTCATCAGTGCCACCAAGGCTGCAGCAGGCAAAGTGGGAGATGACCCTGCTGTGTGGCAGCTCAAGAACTCTGCCAAGGTGGGTGGAGAGCATTAGGGGGAAGGATGGGAGATGAGAGGGCAGGGCACTCACACTTCTCCAATGCCTGACTTCCCCAGGTGATGGTAACCAATGTGACATCCCTGCTCAAGACTGTGAAAGCTGTGGAGGACGAGGCCACCAAAGGCACCCGGGCTCTAGAAGCCACAACAGAACACATTCGGCAGGAGCTGGCGGTGAGAGGGCCTGGAGATTGGGGGTCAGGGCTTTTTAAATAAACCTGGAACTCCTGCACCCACCAGAAATACACAACCAGACCTATGCACATCACTTGCATTCCTTTCTTTACTATCTGAGTCTGCCACACTCACTACATAATATTGTAGAGTCCCATTTCTGTCCCTGTTGTTTTTATGGCCCCAAATGACTTCTGATTATCAAGCCCAGGGCCATTCTTTGTTCTCATATGTCATGTCATCCATGGATCCATGATACTGCTTAAAGATGTTCTTTGGGGGGGCGGCTAGGTGGCGCAGTGGATAGAGCACCGGCCCTGTAGTCAGGAGTACCTGGGTTCAAATCCGGCCTCAGACACTTAATAATTACCTAGCTGTGTGGCCTTGGGCGAGCCACTTAACCCCATTGCCTTGCAAAAAAAAAAAAATGTTCTTTGGCTTCCATGACCCAGTAGGGACCTATTTAGCTTCTTCCTCTGACCATTTCTTGTTTATCTCCATTGCTGGTTCCCCTTCTCTCCCCCAAGGGCATTCTCCAAGCTTCTGTTGTGGATCATTCGTGTGTTGTGTGGGGAGGGGGGGAGGATATATATGTGTACATCTTCATGTGTATGCCTTGTGTACGCAAGTGCCTGTATGTATACATGTGTATATTGTGTATACACACTCACACATTCTCCCCTGATGATGTCATCCCACTCCTGTGGCTTCAACTTTCATCTCTATCCAGCTATCTCCCCAAACCAACTTCTTTCCTGAGTTCTAGACCTACACATCTATCAAGTCCTGATTATACCCTCAACAAGTCAGAAATCATCTTTGTACCCAAATTCTCCTCTTCTAACTCCCCTATTTTAAGTTTTTGCAAGGCAAATGGGGTTAGGTGGCTCGCCCAAGGCCACACAGCTAGGTAATTATTAAGTGTCTGAGACTGGATTTGAACCCAGGTACTCCTGACTCCAGGGCCAGTGCTTTATCCACTGCGCCACCTAGCTGCCCCTCTCTCAAGACTTTTAAGGCTATTCTCTCTCTTTTTTTAGGTTTTTTTTTTTTTTTTTGCAAGGCAAATGGGGTTAAGTGGCTTGTCCAAGGCCACACAGCTAAGTAATTATTAAGTGTCTGAGACCGGATTTGAACCCAGGTACTCCTGACTCCAAGGCTGGTGCTTTATCCACTATGCCACCTAGCCGCCCCTTCTCTCTTTTTTTAATTGATACATTTGCCCTTTTCTGTCCCTCCTATACATCTTTTGTTCACAATTCAATTCTACAAGCATTTGCTAAGTGGTGCTTAATCCTGGGGATACAAAGATAAGAATGAAGTCATCTCCATCCCTAAGGATAATTTTTTCTGAGGCGTTAAACAAACATATATCATATTTCAAATAAAACTGGAAATGCCATTTCTTTCAATACTCAAGGATTTAATTTATTTGGTCCAGGTGTCTTGAATTCACCAAGAATAACAAGGTGCTCTTCTACTTTCTTGATATTTTTTTCTTAGTTCTACATTCCTTATTTTTTCATATTTCTTATTAGCCACTTATATTTTCTACTTTCTAGTCTACAGGCTATTCTTCTAAGCAGGGAAGGCAAACTTAAAATAAAAATCAAATAGTTCCTTCTCTCTCCCCTTCCTTTTTCCCCTCTCTTCCTTAGCCCCTACCCCATTCAGTCATTTGCTGAATTTTCTTTCTTCTTTCAAAATCTCTCAGATCTTTGCCCATCTTTCCATTCATTCTTACTGCTAGCATCCTAGCTCATGGAAACCATCTGATTTGGAACTTTGTATTCACCCCCTAACTGGCCCTCTTGACTCCACAATCTTGTTATCTGTAGCTGCTAAATTAATTAATTAATCTAATTATTCACATTACTTCCCTGCTAAGAAATCTTCACTGTCTGTCTCCCCATTGCTTAGTAGATTAAATTCAACCACTTGATCCTTCTTTTCAAGGCCCAAGTCTGCCTCCATTCCCCTACACAAACCCTAGGTTCCAGCCAAACCAAACAGCTTACTCAGTATTGTTCAGACCTCTCCAGGGCTCTCCCACTCCTGTGCCTTTGTACATGCCATTTCCTCCATCTGCAATGCCTACCAAAGGCCCATACACAGCACCCAGGTACTGCTGGAGATACAATGAAAGGGAAAAATAACCTCTACCCTCCTGGAGTTTACATTCTAATAGGGAAGCAACATGTTAATAGTTCAGTACATAATAGATTTAGAGAGTAATAGAAGGAAATCTCAAAGGGGAAAAGCACAAGCTGCCAAGAAGACCAGATGAGGCCTCTTGTGCTTACACAGATGCTTCCTAGCGACAGATAGACCAGGTGTAAACTATAAGCCAAGAAACTTCCTTACTATTACTATCCTGCCCTCCCCCTCCATCCTACTCTCCTCTCTAGACCTCCCTTGCCTCTTCAGTAATTTCATGGTAAATCTCCTTTAAACAGGGAATGGTATAATATATTATTAGAAATAGTATGTGTCTTCTCTCCCTTTATTGACTTTAACCTGTGACTGGGTACCATTCATCATAGTATCTTAGGTTTGAATAAAACATCAGCACTTTTGAGTAGGAATTATTCAATTCTTTGTACTTGCATCCCTGGTGCCTAGCATGGTGTCTGGCCTAAGTGCTTAATAAGTACCAGTCAAATGAATGATGTCGAGTAATTGTTATTGGGTGAATCAAGTGAATCCACATGCCCAGCACCAGAAATGACCATAGAGGCTCTGATAATTAATCCATTGATTCTTAGAATCCAATGTCAAAAAGAATGGCTTTAGAGGACCAGTGTTCTATTCTGGTGCTGAACTTTTTTGGTTTACTTCTCCAAGTTCCATTAACATCAGTCTCCTTGAGCTCAAGGACATGGAATTTGAATATCTGAAAATAGCTGTATCACTTTTCATGATACTGTTCTCCCTGCAGGTTTTCTGTTCCCCAGAGCCCCCTGCCAAGACCTCCACCCCAGAGGATTTTATACGAATGACCAAAGGTATCACCATGGCCACTGCCAAGGCTGTCGCTGCCGGCAACTCCTGTCGCCAGGAAGACGTCATTGCCACAGCCAACCTGAGCCGCCGAGCCATAGCTGACATGCTTCGGGCCTGTAAGGTGTGCTGGTGGGAGAAAGCTAATGGGGATTGAAGGGTCCATGGGGAAGATATCTTGGTTAGAGAATGGATGGAGTGGCTATGGAACATTCCTGATTCTGACATCTTTTTCTCTGGGTAAACAGGAGGCTGCCTATCATCCTGAAGTGGCCCCTGAAGTACGACTCCGGGCTTTACACTATGGTCGGGAGTGTGCCAATGGCTACCTTGAGCTGCTGGACCATGTGCTACTGGTGAGGGAGGAACTTGCAGGCTTCTGACCACCTACCTTCATTTCCCTTGCATGGCCTTCTCCAGCATCAGGCCCTGGACCCCCTCAGCCCTTCTCCCTTCCATCTTCCCACTGCCTCCAGTCACTTATGTGACTCTCCCCAAGCACCCATCCTACAAAAATTCCTGATGGCTTCTAGAATGTCCCAGTCCTCCCAGACCAAGACCTTTGTCACTTTGTCTTCATTTGCTTCTGTCTCCATCCCTTCCCCAACATATATACAAGTCTTTTTCCCCTTTCACTATTCTCACTCTTTTCTTCTCTCTTCATTCATCTTGATCTTATATCAGCCGGTGAGTGCCTAACCTCACTGCCTGCGTAATATGTGAGGGTATGAGGATTGGAAGGTTTGCCGTGGAGTGACTTGAAGCGGGCATGGTGTGTGTGTGTGTGTGTGTGTGTGTTTTGGGGGGGAATGAATAATGAGGGGTGTGAGGAGGTGCTCTTGTGTATATCATGAGTGTCTGTGGTTCCTGGGGGAGGAGCTGGGTGGGCAAGCTCGGGATTTGATTCCTGTGAAACCACTATCACAGACCCTGCAGAAACCAAGCCCAGAACTGAAACAGCAATTAACAGGACATTCCAAGCGTGTGGCCGGCTCCGTCACTGAGCTCATCCAAGCAGCTGAGGCCATGAAGGGTGAGGAGGAACAGTAGGGTCAGGGTGGGAAGAAGCCCTGAAGCTCAGCATGTGTCACCATCATCCTCATCAAGACTCATTGAGCCATAAAGAAATATGATTTTCTGCCAGGCCCTAGCCCACTTGCTCACCAAGTTTTCCATACAATCCCATCCCATGGTTCAGTGGCCAGGCTTTCTGGACTACTTCCCTCTCTATTTCTAGGAACGGAATGGGTAGATCCAGAGGACCCCACAGTCATTGCTGAAAATGAACTCCTGGGAGCTGCAGCAGCCATTGAGGCAGCAGCCAAGAAGTTGGAACAGCTCAAGCCCCGAGCCAAACCCAAGGTCAGCGCCTCCCATTGTCCCCCCATTCAGCTAACCTCTACTACTATACACTGACCCATTCCAAGCCCATCCCCTGTCCCAATACATTCCTCTTGAGCCATCTCTTGTTACATACACTCCAATCTCATATTCCACTTCAGGAAGCAGATGAATCCCTGAACTTTGAGGAGCAAATCTTAGAAGCAGCTAAGTCCATCGCAGCTGCAACCAGTGCCCTGGTAAAAGCAGCATCTGCTGCCCAGAGGGAATTGGTAGCTCAAGGCAAGGTAAGGTCTCATGGAAGGATATAGTGTGGGTGGATACATTGGTTTCATTATCCACACCCTCCTGTTTGACTTGAACAGAGTAAGAGTCCAGATATCCTTTCATCTCTCCCCACAGGTGGGTGCCATCCCAGCCAATGCATTGGATGATGGGCAGTGGTCTCAGGGCCTCATTTCTGCTGTGAGTATTCAAGATACATGAGGCTTTGGGGGGAAGCTCTACTCTAGGATGGGGTGCTGGAGATGAGAGGGCAGAGCTGGATTTGACTCCTTTTCCTCTACCCAACCCAGGCCCGGATGGTGGCCGCTGCCACCAACAATCTGTGTGAGGCAGCCAATGCAGCTGTACAGGGTCATGCCAGTCAGGAGAAGCTCATCTCATCTGCCAAGCAGGTGGCTGCCTCCACAGCCCAGCTGCTTGTGGCCTGCAAAGTTAAGGCCGATCAGGATTCGGAGGCCATGAAACGGCTGCAGGTAAGAGCCCCAGAAGCCCTCTCCCTATACCTCCAAGAGCATCAGGCAGCTGCCTACTATTATCCTGTGTATGGGTCTCTTCTACCCTCCCACCTGTCTGCATCTAGGACCCCCACTACTACTCTTAGACCCCATCTCTGATACATCTCATCTTCCTCCTCTCAGGCAGCGGGCAATGCAGTGAAGCGAGCCTCAGACAATCTGGTGAAGGCAGCACAGAAAGCTGCAGCTTTTGAAGACCAAGAGAATGAAACAGTTGTAGTCAAGGAAAGGATGGTTGGAGGCATTGCCCAGGTGAGAGCTCCCTCAGGGCTTTCTTCCTCTGGAACAAGGAGGGAAGGAGGAAGAGTGGTTAGTTCCCCAACCCTGCCCCTTCCCCTACACTGAACCAGCTCTTCTCTTCCTGCAGATCATTGCAGCCCAAGAAGAGATGCTTCGGAAGGAACGGGAGCTAGAAGAAGCTCGGAAGAAGCTGGCCCAGATCCGACAGCAACAGTACAAGTTCCTGCCTTCAGAGCTGAGGGACGAAGGACAGCATTGAGGGCAGGAACTTCTTTAACACAGATTTAGGCCAGAGACTGTACCCAATTGCCTACTGCCCAAAGCCTCTTGCGCCAAAAGGGATCCATTCCCAGCGCTCCCAAAGTGCCTGCCACCCCTGGGGCTGGGCCTTGCCCAGCCTCACTGCACGTCCCCTTGCCCCCACCCTGTCCAAGTGCCTTCATGCCCTAGGGCTCTGCCTTCAACCCAGCCCTGGGTCAAGTGCCTATCCCTTTTCAGAGTATTAACGCTCCTCCAAGAGTATTAACGCTGCTGCACCTCGCACCGCCAGGGGCTGCCCCAGCCCCAGCCTCTCCCTCAGTGGCTCTCCAGTCCCCACCAGCCTTGGCTCCGCTCACCTTTTTTGATACTGTTCCCTCTACCCTAGCCATATGTGCTGTAAGGAGGCTGCAAGGGTCACCACCCTCCCACCTGCCCAAAATCAGGTCACCCCCTAATAAAGGTGGTTCTGCCGCCAACTTGTTCCTGGTTCTCTGAAATCGCTGCCCTCCACCCAAGAAAGCTAGAGTTTGAGGGCAGAGGGCTACCTCACTGGGCTACTACCATAGCCAGATAGCATGTATTAGTTATGGAGAGCAGGGACTAAGGAACACCACCTGTTGACTGGACTCCCTGGCACAGTTACCACACCCCCCGACCATGACTCCATCCACATGCATGCACATCTCCAGCCGGGATGGTGCAGGCCTTAACCCTGAGATTGCAAACCTTTTAATTTTGTGCAAATATATCTATTTGCAAACCTATTTATCATCTAATGGAGGCAGAAATGTGAATGAGGAAACCAAATTGATAGAAGCATGGAGACTTGGTAGTGTGGCATCAGATTATGAAGGACTTTAAATACCAGGCAGAGGAGTTAAAACTATACTCAGTTTTGTTCAGGCCTTTTTCAATTGTGGCTATATCTTCATGTGTGCTTTGGGGGTTTTCTTGGCAAAGATTCTGGCATAGTTTGCCATTTCCTTCTGCAGTAAATCTTGCAGATGAGGAATATGAGGCAAAGGGGGTTAAGTGACTTGCCCAGAGTCACACAGTGTCAGACCAGATTTGAACTCTGGAAGATGTACCACAGAGCTACTCCTGACAGTGCACCCCAGGAATCTCTCTGGCCCTGTAGTTCTATACCTTTTTTTTTTTAGGTTTTTGCAAGGCAAATAGGGTTAAGTGGCTTGCCCAAGGCCACACAGCTAGGTTTAGTTAATTTTAAGTGTCTGAGGAGGGATTTGAACCCAGGTACTCCTGACTCCAGGGCCGGTGCTTTATGCGCTGCACCACCTAGCCACCCCAGTTATATACCTTTTTAAAAATTAGTGACAAAAACCTTAAAAAGCAAAAAAAAATTGGTGACAGTTCTAGATGGGCATTTTTATCAGATTTGCTGATGATAGCTAACAAATCAGAAGAGTCAAGATTCAAAAAGATTCTGAGATGCTAGAATAATAAGCCAGATCAAATGTGATGAGGAAGTCAGGGAACTAGACTAGTTTCTCTGAAAAAGATGGGGGGGGGGGGGACGGTAAGAGGAAAAGGAGAAAGGAAATGGAGAAGAGAATAGGTTAAGTGCAAACATGATGAGAAGTTGCTGCCAAAACTAATACAAGCCTGCATTAAGAGACAGTGTCCAGACTCAAAGAATATACATAGTCCTGTACTCTTCCTGGTTGACCCACATTTATAATACCCAGTTGAGTTCTGAGTGTGACATATTAGAAAGTTAGTTGGAGCATGTTCAGAAGTAAGGGACTGGAGACAATGCCCATAACACGGTTCAACTGGAGGCCCTCAACAGAAACCTGATGTCCATTTGTCAGAAATCCTGTATAGGGAGTTTTGAGTCAAAACACAATGGTCCCTGAGGTTCCTGACATTGATTCTGCAATACTGAAGATGAGCTGAGGAGGGTCAGGATTAGGTATTGCATATCAGAAAAATTCTGGTTTCAGAAAAAAAATGAATGAGAGGAGACCCATACAGAAGTCCAGGCAGGTTGGCAATGGGAATGGAGGAGTGAACAGATGCAAGAGATATTGAGAAATGGCATGAAGGGGCCTTGGTAACTGCATAGGAGGCAAAAGAGTGGGAAAAGTTAGAAATAAGTTAAAACTCCAAAACCATGAGCTGGGTAAATGGTAGTACCCCAAGCAGAAACACTAAAGTCAGAAATTTAGGAGAGAGGGGAAGGGAAGCAATCATTAATGAAGGGCCAATATTTCATTTGATCCTCAACACCCTGGGGGAGAGGCAACTATTGTTATCCTCATTTTCCATTGGGGGAAACAGGCAATTATTTTTAAGTGTCTTACCCAAAGTCACATAGCTAAGTGTCTGAACCCATATTTGAACTCAGGGATTATTGATTGTAGGCCTAAGACTCCACTGCACCAGCTAACCATCTAGAAAATAAGTTCAGTTTCAGATGTTGAGTTTGGGTTTTTTTTTTTAATTTTTATTTAAGGTAATGGGGTTTAAATGACTTGCTCAAAGTCACTCAGCTAGGTAATTATTGTCTGAGGTCAGACTTGAACTCAGGACCTTCTTGATTCCAGGGCCAGTGCACTATGCACTGCACCACCTAGCTGTCCCAGATATGTTGAGTTTAGATGATATTGAGTCACTCAAGTGAAAATACCTTCTGGACAACTGGAGATTTAGGACTGTAATTTAGAATTAGGGACTAGAACAGACTTTTGTGTCATTTGCAAAACAACAAAAACTAGTCAGTCATGGGACTAGATAAGGAAGAGTATAGATTAAAAATAAGGCTAAGAACAATATATTCACCAAATGCTTGGTAAATATAAGAATCCATAGAGGGAGCAGATAAAAGAATCAGAGGAGAATTAAGAGAATGTGGTATATCAAAAGCCAAGAAGACTATGCATTGAGAGAAGGCAATACTACCTACTAGAGATACTGAGAACAAGTACTAAAAAATAACCTTAGAATTTGGAGATTAGAAGGTCATTTTACTATGAGAAGTGCAGTTTCCTAGGAGTTCAGAGAGGGGGAAACCACATCTGATTGGAGATAAGGAAAGGTTTCATAGAGGAGATGGCATTTGAGAGATGGAAGAGAAAGTCAAGCAGAAAAGCAGTAAGAAGGAGTTTGTCAACCTGACTAAAGGGTGATTTAAAGATCTCACTAGAGATAATATGGACAAGGTTGAGTGCCAGTCTAAGGAGATTTTATTTGCTTAAATAATAGTACATTCATTTATTCATTCATTTGCAAAGGAATGACATGATCTGAGCAAGTCTTTAGAAAAATGAATCTGGTGACAGGTATGGTATGGACTGAAATTAGGAGGGAACTGTAGCACTGACAAAATGTAATAAGGACTTGAATTAAGGTGGTGATGATGGGACTGAAAATAGAACGTATGCTATGAAAGGTACTGGGAAGAAAAAAAACTTGCCAATGAATAAATGGTAAGAGATGAGAGAGAGGAAAGAGTTGAAGATAGGACCTAGGTTTTTATCCTGAATGAGAGAGATGAAGAATACTATTAAAATAAATGGGAAAGCCTGGAGGAAGAGGAGCTTCTTGGACAATTTTTAGAGGAAAAAAAAAAGTGATGTTACTTTTGACATATACCAAATTCATAGAACTGCTTTTAATGTTTGTCCATCATTTTTTGAAGAAAACCACAATATCAGGGAGGTGATGCCATGACAAGCATGTGAATTGGATTGGGTGAGTGGGTGGGGGTGCTGTGCTACGTCACCAACCTCACTTGCTCTAAAGGAAATAAACAGATGTCTAGCAGGCAAGCTGAAATGCTAGTCTGAATCGTGGGAACACAATTGGAGATAAAGGTTGGGGAATCATCGACATAAGAGCTGAAACCATGGAATTGGATGAGATCATTAGGTAAGATCCTATAGGGAGAAAAGAGATGACCAAGGTAAAAAGCTTAAAAACCTCCTATCATTAGAAAACTGGAAAAGAAAAGAGTAACCAATGAAGAGAACTGTCAGAAGTAAGAGAATTTCAACAAAGGTTGGCGGAGAGAGATGGAGAACAATGAAAACTAAGAAAGTTCTTGGGAGTGGTTGTTTGGGAGGTCTCTTGAACTTTGGGACAAGAAATGAGTGAAGAGGGAAAGACTAAAGATGGGGGAGGGGAGAATCAATCAATAAACTTTAATTAAACACTTACATTGTGCCAGCCTCTGCACTACTCACCAGAGAGAGGAAATAGTGGAGTAAGGACCTTTAGAAGATTAAAGGGAATGAGATCAAAAGCATGGGTGAAATGGTTAGGAAAGGAGGGAAGAAAGAAATGAGTCTAAGGAAGTTTAAGTAGGGAGAGAGTTCAAACCATTTGTTCAGAGTAAATTATATCTATAGACAGATCTATAAGATAGATAGCTATATAAAATATAATCTATGTACTAGATTAATGATAGAACTAGAAGGGATCATAGAAGTCATCTAGTCTAACCCCTTTTACATTTGAGGAAAGTAAGACCAAAGGAGATTAATTTGACTTGCCCAAGCATCAGTAGATAGAACACTAGAATCTGCGTCAGAAAGAAGAGGGTTTAAACCCTTCCTCAGACACCCATGAGCTGTGTGATCCTGGGCAAGTCACTTAACCACTCTGAGTCTCAGTTTCCCCATCTGTAAAATGATGGGAACAGACTAGGTAGTAAGTCTCTTCCAGTATCTAAATATGTGAACCTCTGAATTCAGGTCTTCTGCATTCATAGGGCCAATATCCTGGGGATGGAAAAGGAAATCACAAGAGGAAAAACAGCTTGAATGCACTGGTTCATTTCTGCCCAGGTTTTTCTTCCTAGTGAAGTATGAATTTATTTTGGACCTAGTCAGCATGGTTTAATAATGCTCAGCAGCCTAGAAATGAAGAGAGTGAATAGTCAAATGCATGCCTCTTTCTTCTCCTATTTTCAATGGTGCCTTCTACTCCTAATCCCCCTAACTCCTGTGGCAAAGAATCTAGGAGTTGATTTTACCAGTCTCTCAAAAATATCTCATTTTTCAAAGACTGAATCATCTACCTCCCAACTTCTACAGTAACTTCTTCACCGTGTCTTTTAGTCTTCCTTTCTGCCCCATTACCTTGTAGTGAATTTTTTTGTACCAGTTGTTTTCACTATACTTTTTAGTAAATCATTGAGGCCCCTGACTGATAACAGTGAGAAGCATATCAGTGGGGACATGAGAGCAACAAACTAGAAACCTTACCCCCTCAGCATTACTCCTAAAACCTTGAGATACTTTGGGAACCCCAGCCTATGATTTCAAATAAACATGTTTTCTGTGGAGCAGGTGCTATACTATTAAAAATCAGAAACAATAATAGACTTCAGACAAGTTCTTATGGACTCAGACTGAAAAACACTGATACATCTTTGGAATTTGACATCTCCAAATTTTGGACATTTTGGGGCTTCCCCTTCTCATGTCCTCAAGCAGAACTCTTTTTTGCAGTTTTTTTTAATTTAAACTTTATTTTTTCAAATTATATGTAAAGATAGTTTTCAACATCAATTTTATATAAGATTTTTGAGTTCCATATTCTACCTCCCTCTATTCCTTCCCCACCATGACAGCAAGCAATCTGATTGAGACTATTACATGTACAATCATGTTGAACATATTTCCATGTTAGTCATATTGTGAGAGAAGAATCAAAAAATTGGGAAGAAACCTTGAAAAAGAAAAAAACACAAAACCAATTTTTAAAAAGTGAAAATATGCTTTGGTCTGCATTCAGATGCTGTAGTTCTTTCTCTGAATGTAGATGTCATTTTCCACCCCAAATCTTTTAGGATTGTCTTATATCATTGTACTATTGAGAATTAAGTCTATCAGTTGTTCATCATCAATATCATTCAGCAGAACTTTTAACCTCATCTATACCTGTGGAACTCTGATTATTCTGCAAGGCTGAAATAAAACATTACTTCTTTCATAAAGTTATTTTTGATCTTCCCACTCCCAACTCTAAACCCAACTGGATCCATTTGCCCTCCTAATCCCCCACTGCCTTCTGATATAGTTCTTTTCTGTGATTCCTTGTCTTCCCTACTAGACCTTAAGTTCCTTAAGAGTAAATCAGATCTTGTTCATCTATGGAAAGGGGAAGAAATTATGCATTTATGTAGGACCTACTATGTTCTAGGTACTGCATTAAGTGCTTTTTTTTTTTTTTTTTACAAATAGTATCTCATTTGATCCTCACAACAATCCTGGGAGGGAGGTGTATTCATTTTACCGGGAGGCAGACAGCTTCAGTGACTTGCCTAAGATGACATATCTATCTAGTAAGAATTTGAGGCTGGATTTGAATTCAGGTCTTCCTGATTCCACACCCAGAGCCTCTGTCACCAGCCACCTTTAGGAGAGGCATCTAAATATTCCCCAGCACATGGTAGGTAGGTATGGAATAAATATCTATTGAATGATTTAAAAAGATGAATTAAAAGCAGAGGGGGAATAATCAGTATGATCCCTACAACCTGAAGACTTGAGTGATCTTTGAAAGGGGTGGGGAGGCAGCAACAAAGAGCTTGAGGAATGGAGATATTGGCGTGTAGGGTCAAGTATCCCCACCTAGCCCCTGGTCCCTAAATCAAAAAGAACCCCCTAGTCCTTCTTTCAGTTTCCTTCAACAACTTTTAGCCCCTTTTAATTACAAGGTATCTAGTTAGGCATTTTTAATTGAAGGATAAAAATAAGATATTGGCATTGAGAAGAGTTGGATTTAAATAGATACTTAGATATTAGTTGTGTAATGAAAATCTCACGGTCTTTTTGGGTTTAAATTTTCTAATCTATATAATAAAGAGGTTGAACTAGACAATGTTTAAGATACCTTCCAGGCCTAATTCTTAGGTCTTTTATAAAGAATTCCTTCCATCAAGGCATCTAAGATGAAATATTATAGACTTTGTATAGTTAGAGACATGTCAGGAGAAATTTGGAGAGAAGGTTTCAATTTTTAACTGGAAGGGAGGCAGGGAAAGTGGACTGGAGAATGTGATCTGAAGATGTTGAGGAGGGATGGAAAGTAAAGTCTATTGTAATCATGGGGGCTAAGCAAAGGCAGAGATAGAAATCAGAATATAAGATAAGATCTTGGTTTGTTCTGATCAACAGTTCTTTCCTATGCAGACCCGTCCCAGTAACTAATTTTAAAAATCAAGGTCAACTATCTTCCAGAGGATGGGTCACCCAGCATTCACTCCTGTGTCCCTCATACACAAACTATGTCTTGATGTTTGTCCTTCATTCTCAAAGAACACCATGAATTTAGACACAGACTCAGCATTTCATTCTCCTTGAAATCTTTGGTTTGCCACATCCTAACCCCTGCACCCCCCCAGGGCAGGATGGGATGTAGACTGACTGATGTCCTCCTTTCGGGGCATTTCGGCTCCCTTCTACAGAGGTTGTAGAAGTCAGCAATGGGGAAAGACCCACACCTTGTATCTTCAGTGTATCTACCCTCCCATGGATCCCCAATCAGGTCGCCAGCTCTAAACCCTAAATGTCTCCTCATTCCCAGGGCTTTGCACTTTCTCCAGCCATTTCCGCCCGACTTAGCTTAATTCTCTCGAACCCCACCACCTTCTTCCTTCATCCTCCTCGAAACTCTAGACCACTACTGGTTCCCTCCCCGAAGGGTCTCCAGCCTAATTCATAGGAAGATCGACTGACCGACCCCCGACCCCAGTCCAGGCTAGCTCCTGGGGATGCTTTTCCTCTTTTTGAGGGGTTGCTCCCTCGGGGTAAGAGCAGAGGTTGGGGGGGGGGCGGGGGAGGTTAGAGGAGATCCCAAGTGCAAGTACAAGCACCTCCCCCCGTTCCTTCCTAGCCTGGCTCCGCCTCTCCGCGGAAAACGAACCCAAAAAAGGGCCGAAAAGAAATTTCAGAGCAAAATTGGCCCGCGGAGCTGGAGAGGCGGGGAGAGTAGCAGAAGGGGAGGAGGGGAGGAAGCCAGAGAGAGGGGGGGTGTAGGGGAGGAAGAGAAGGGGTGGAGGGGGGTGCGGGCTGGGACCCGAGGAGTCCCCAGAGACAGAGACCCGAGGTGGGGCCCCCGCTGGCTAGCAGTCCCTCGGGCGGAACCGGGGTGGAGGGCTCCAGCAGTCCGTGGCGTCGTGGAAAAAATGCGGGGCACGTGGGGGGGGGGAGTCCCAGTGCCAGGGGGAGGAGGGGGATGGGGAAAGGGGGAAAGGAAGGGAAGTGAGGACCCGCGTGAGGGGCCATTGGCTGGGAGGGGGTCTCCACTGGACGCTTCGTCTGTCTGGGCTGCCCGGCAGTATTTCTGGACCCCTCCCCAACAGCCCGGTTCCCCCCCCCCCCCAGAGCTCGCCTCGCGCCCTCTACTCAGGCTCTTGGCCAGGGAGTTCCAGCCCAGTCTCCAAAAAAGAGAGGTGGGCCGGGGGCGGGGGGAAGCAGGCAGGCTCCACCGCTGCCCTCCTGCCCCTAGCTCTCAAACCCAAGGGGGAAACTGAGGCAGGAGGGCCGCGGAGGCTGGGAGGAAGCGGCGCGCTTCTGACAGCTTCCCAGGAGACATTCTATCCGGGGTGGATTGAGCGATAATATCTAAATTAAGGGTAGTCGAGGGTGGGGGCGGGGGTGGGGGAGTGACCGCCCCCCGCCAGCTGCGGTGAGCTCACGCCCCCGAAATAGCCCCCGGGGCCTCAGGCGGCAGCTGCCCCAGTCACTCAGCCCGGACCCCGACCCCCGGGGCTTTTCCTCTCAAGACCCCGGGACCCCTGCCCATGTGCGGAGCAGACTGCCTTGTCCTGGGGGCTTCTCCCCATCCCTCGCCTCCTCCAGGGGGAGGGTCACAGCTGGGGCTGTGGGGCCCGGGGCACTCCGCTCCATCGGCGGGGCCAAGGAAGGACTAAGGGGGGCAGTCGTGTCAGAGAAGTGTGGGGCGACCCCGAGGGGCAGCTGTGGAGGCTGGGGCCGAGGCGGTGAAGTCCCCCTGCCCCCCACACGCACCCCTCCTCCCTGGCCCTCCCCCTTCTGCCCGGCTCTCGCTTCTGCCCCTACAAGGTTCGGGCGGCTGGTGGGGGAGGGTCCCGGGCCCCCGGCTCCGCCCGGCCCCTCCCCGCCTTTTAGGCTGCGGCTCCGGACTCCGACGGCTCAGTGCCTCCCGGTCCGCACGACCCGCCGCCCGCCCGGCCCGCTCCGCCCGCCGTCTGCGCAGCCCACCCGCCCCAGCCCGGCCCCTCCGGCCCACTCCCAGCCGCAGCCATGGACGCCATCAAGAAGAAGATGCAGATGCTCAAACTTGACAAGGAGAATGCCATCGACCGAGCCGAGCAAGCAGAAGCCGACAAGAAACAAGCGGAAGACCGCTGCAAGCAGGTGGGACCCCGAAACTCTGGACTGTGCGGCGCCAAACCCGTGACACCCCATCCTGCCCTGATCCCCGACCCCCTCCCCTCCTTCAGACCTAACCCGCACCTAATCACCGTCCCCACCCCCATCCCGGAGTCTTGATGTGGGTCCCCAGTCTTTCCACTCAGATTGTCCAAATTGCCTTCCAGTTTTCTCAGGATCTAAACTGAGGATCCCAGATATCCTACACACCCCTCGTGTGTACACACACACACACACACACACACACCCTCCCTGATCACATCTCCATCCCTAAGCCCAAAGACTTGACTCCTCAAATCTTTATGCCACCACTTCACAATGGCATTATCCTTGAAGTGGAATGGGTATCCCACGTATGCTGATTTACCTGAATCAATTCACTCATTCTCCTGCCCTGCCTCCCAGATCTCCATTCTGTATCATCTCTTACCCACCCAACCCAAGACCTTCAACTATACCATTTATACACACCCAAGGCCTAAACATTCTTCCTAGTCCCATACTTTCTCATCTCTATACTCACCATCATGCTTTTATACAAATCCCACAAAACTACCCTTACTCTCCAACATCTCACCATTCTGCCAATTCTAGTGACCCTCTCTACTGCATTTCCTCATTGGTTGGATTACATTTTTCTCTAGGATCTCTGACCTTTCTAAGACTCTTATGGCCCTTCTACACTGGCTAAACAGGCAAACCCCACCCCTTCTTCCACTTCCACTTTTCTCTGCCCTGATCCTGCTTCTCCAACCCAATCTGATGGAGATTTATCTATCCCCAGTTGGAAGAGGAACAGCAGGGACTCCAAAAGAAGCTCAAGGGAACAGAGGATGAGGTGGAAAAATACTCCGAGTCTGTGAAAGATGCCCAGGAAAAACTGGAGTTGGCTGAGAAAAAAGCCACCGATGTGAGTATGTGTGTGAAGCAGGCAAAGAGCAAGGGCCAACAAGTCAGTCAGTCTAGGGAAGAAGAGAGTGCAGGGCTGCCCAAGCTCTCCCCCAAAAGCCACAGTCTACTTTGGATTATTTGCATTAGAGTGAAGGAGCAATTGGACAGATTATTTAAAATTATAGGTAAACCACTGCTACAAGTAGTCTTCAATACATAATGGAAAATATGATTGAATATGAAGGAAGACAGGAATATGGGGTGGATTAGAGCAGAGGAAAGGGAAAGAGGAGTTTAAAGAGAAAAGAAAAAACTCAGAGATTGGGACTGGAAGGAAGGGAGAGGGTGTACCAGAAATCAAAGGATCAAGTTCTGGATCAGGTTACATGAGTGAGTGACAGACCCTAAGGGGCCACTAGAAATTCCCTGGCCTTGACCTCTGGCTCTGGCTGCCCATGCCAGGGGCAGTGACATTGATCTAGGGTTCTGTCTCTGCTCTTCAGTGAGTTTGTGTCCCCTCCTCATTTATCCTCATTAAGTTGTCAGCTCCATGGCCCTGCCAGGGTCAGGGAAAGGGGACACAGGGCCCATGGGTGTCAGGGTAGCCAACTTGGCCAGCCCTGCCCTTGCCCAACTCCACCATATTGGTCCCTAACAAAAATTCCCTTTCCCCTCCTCCTTATAATATAATGGATAGGGCCCTGGATTGCGAGTTGAGACTGAAACAAACTAGCAGTGTGACCTTAGATAAGGCAATAAACTTCCCCAAACCCTACTTTTTCCTAAGTGGATAAAAACAGTAGCTTCTCCCGTGCCTTCCTTCCAGGCAGTTCAGGAGGATCAGATGAGATAATGTACATTTAAGTACTTGTATTCATTGGTGTACAGGTGGCGTAGCTAAATTTGGAATCCAGAAACACTTGAGTTCAAAATCTTTCCCCTGACATTTAATTAGCATGGAGACCATAGGGAAGTCACTAAACTTCTCTGAAACTCAATTTCCTGACCTGTAAAATGCGGGGGTATAGTAGTAGCCTGCTCATTAGAGAATCAAATAAGATATTACGAATTGTAAACCTTAAAGCTCGATATGAGTTTCAACTACTATTATTAATAAGAGCCAGAGATTGCTAATCTTATTATTATTATTACAGCTATTACTGAAGGGTTATTTTTGTTTATTGCTAATGATTATTAAAACCCTGAAATCTCTCAGTATTCCCTTCCTTGTCCCCTTCTACCACTTCTCAGACCCCTCCCCCAGTCTACACCCTTGGTTCCATATCAAGCTTGGACCACTAGGGAAGGGACTGACCTGCAGCTGCTGGGTGGGGGGATGGGGGGAGACGACCCCTCAGCCATCTGACACCCTATAAATAACCCTGGACCCTGGACTGGAGACTAGCCTGGAAACCTAAGGAGTGAGGGGGGGTGGGGCCTGGGGAGAACATAGTGGGGGCTGGAAGGAACTCAGTGGACAGGATAATGGAATCAAGGTTACACTGCTCATATTAGGGGTAGATAGTGATCTGGGGACCTTCTGGCCTTCCAGAGAGAGTCTCCTTTCAAGAAAGTATCTGCTTCCAGAGAGTCCCTTCCCTAAGAAACATTTCATTGCCTCCAAGTTCCCCTAATTATCCCTCTCCCCCTATTGAAATGTGAGGCAAATAGAAGCAGGGGTCCTGAGAGACTTGGGAGAAAAGGCAGAAGAGAGAACTTTCTAACTTCACAGGGCAGAGGAGACAAGGGCTGCCTCCAGATCTCCCCCTTTCAAGGGTCAGGGTCAGGGGAGAGATGGTAAGTACTAGGATCATAGGTAGAGGTAAATTGGAGATTATTATTAAGCAACAAAAACAATCAAAGCTAGGGGCAGCTGGTGGTCCAATGGATAGAGCACCAGCCTGGAGTCAGGAGGACCCGAGTTCAAATTTCACCTAAGACACTTAATAATTACCTAGCTGTGTGGCCTTGGTCAAGTCACTTAACTCCATTGCCTTGCAAAAACCAAAAACCAAAAACAAAGCCAATCTGTACAATTTGAAAGTAAAAACCAACCAGGGCCCTGGCCATTAACTGGATGGATAAAGGCCAAGTCCTGGCCATTCTCAGTAATTACAGGAGAAGTTGAAACCTAAATATCATATGAACTTGGATGGATAATATTGCCTGAGAGCCAATTGTCCTTCCTGCCAAATGGTCTCCTCTTGGTGCCTCTTCCTTCTTTTGAGCCTTTCTGTCTTTCCTGTCTTTGCCTATCTAATTCTCTCTGTGCATTTCTGTTTTTCTTCCTCTCTCTGTCTTTGTCTCCCATCCTTTTCTTAGCCCCCTCTACCATATATGTCTGCTTCTGTTTTTACTCCATATTTCACTGCCTATTCCTGTTTCTCTTATTTTATTTTATTTTATTTTATTTTAGGTTTTAGGTTTTTGCAAGGCAAATGTGGTTAAGTGGCTTGCCCAAGGCCACACAGCTAGGTAATTATTAAGTGTCTGAGACCGGATTTGAACCCAGGTACTCCTGACTCCAGGGCTGGTGCTTTATCCACTGCCTCACCTAGCTGCCCCTATTCCTGTTTCTCTTAATGACTGTCTCTTTTCCAATATCTTTTAATTTTTGCAAGGCAATGGGGTTAAGTGAATTGCCCAAGGTCACAGAGCTAATTAAATATTGAGTATCTGAGGCTGATTTGAACTCAGGTACTCGACTCCAGGGCCGGTGCTCTATCCACTGCACCACCTAACTGCCCCCACTTTCCCAATATCTTAATATTTCTTTGCCTCTATCTCAGTATCTTTTTGTCTCAGTGTCTCTCTTTGGTGCTGTCTCAATATCTCATTATTAATATGTTAATATCTTAGTGACTCCTGGCCCTTTGACCAAGTACCTCTGATTTTGTAACAAGCACTGTGATGATGGCAATTCTGAGTCTGTTTTTTCTGCTGTAAAAGAGAAATAAAATCCACTACCTACTTCATAGTGTTGTGAGGAAAACCCCTTGTGACCTTAACACTTGAATGTGGATTTTCATTCCCAGTGTCTCTGGCACAGTCTCTGGCCTTGTCATTGTCTTTCACAATATCACAAGGTCTCTGCCACCAGATGGTTACTGAGTACCTCAGGATCTGCATATTTCTCTAAATCACTGTTTTAATGTCTCCTCCTGCCTCCACGTCAATTACCTGGGTTTCTACATTGGGCTGAAATATTCTGGTAGCTACAAGTTATTTAAGGGAGAAAATTTACCTGGTATCAGTAATGTCATATAAACTCTTACAGTAGTTGAGGGGAGCCCTGAGCTCTGGGGTCTGAAAAGTTTCTGAATGAAAGACATTCAGATTCTTCTCCTGGGAAAAGATGAACTGAGGAGGGGTCAGTCACAGAGACAGGGAAGGTTAGGATGCCCGTGTATTCACCTTCATCACACACACACACACACACAATATTCTTCAGGGTCTGCCTAGCCTGGGGGGGTCTTGGAATTCAGAGTCAGAAGATTCTAGAGTCCTGGGTAAGTCACCCTGGGGCTCTAGATCCCACTCAATGTCAAGGCTCCTATTCCCACCCCACTACAGCAATCCATAAGGAATATCCAATAGGTGATTGAGAAGAAATAGAAAGTGGATGTGAGGACAGTAGCTAAGTGTTCTTTTGGTTCTCAGGTCAGACTCCACTGTTACCTATTCCCAGTAGCATTAGAGAGAGGTTAGTGTTGCAGACTGAGGAATGGAAATCTTGGGCTCTTTCTGGCCAATACACTTGGCCAAGACCTTGGGGGGAAGGAATGGACTGAGGTCCTATGCCCTCTGACCCCAAGTGGACTTAGGCATAGTATGCCTGACCCATAACTTCTTCCCTCCTCCAGGCTGAGGCAGATGTGGCCTCCCTGAACCGGCGTATCCAACTGGTAGAGGAAGAGTTGGACAGAGCCCAGGAACGTCTGGCCACAGCTCTTCAGAAGTTGGAAGAAGCCGAAAAAGCAGCGGATGAAAGTGAGAGGTCAGTGGTCCATTGGATTTTTAGGGGAGGGATGGGGGAAAGGCAAAGGGCCCTATCTCAACATCCATCCATCTCTTCTTTTTCTCTTCTCCTTTACTCAGAGGAATGAAGGTCATTGAGAACCGGGCCATGAAGGACGAGGAAAAAATGGAGCTGCAAGAGATGCAGCTAAAGGAAGCCAAGCACATTGCAGAGGATTCTGACAGAAAATATGAGGAGGTAAAGGCCTCCCAATGCTCCCCAGAACCCCCAGGGCCTCCCTCGTTGCTAGGGAGGTTCTTCCCCAGAATTCATGATCTCCACCAGGCCTTCATCCACTTGGATCCCAACCCCACCTCAGTCCTCCTAAACCATCCCCATGACTCCTCCAAATTTAGCTTGGGTCCCCCATCCTGTCCCTCAGGTGGCCCGGAAGCTGGTGATCCTTGAGGGGGAGCTGGAGCGCTCAGAGGAGAGAGCAGAAGTGGCTGAGAGGTGAGGAGAGGGCCGGGAAAAAGATATGAGGAGAAGATGGATGTCAAAAGGAAGGACATTCATGGGGGTGGGGGAGGGAAGTAAGGGGAGGGACTCCAGGAATGATGGAACAAGTTTCCAGTATTGGGGTGGGGGGTCCCTGGGGACTCTGTATTACAGGCATGGGAGCCCTCAATGATAGGTTCTATCCTGTCCCCCCCATCCACTCATCTGCTTCCCTACCCCTCCGTGGCCCCCAGCCGGGCCCGGCAGCTGGAAGAAGAGCTCCGAACCATGGATCAGGCCCTCAAGTCCCTGATAGCCTCGGAGGAGGAGGTAGCAGCCTGTGGCTTGGCTGGGCAGTCACACTGGTCTTTCTCTGCATCCTTGCCACCCCCTCACAGCTCACTCCCAGACCTCAGGCTGCAATGTCACCTGCCTGGGGGAATCAAGAGGCATTGGGTGGTTGAGTTAGAGTTGATATGAGAGATCTGTCTGCTCTCTTACTCTCACAGTCTTGTTCTTTTCTCCTTTTTCTCTTTTCTTCCCACAATCTCCCCTCCACTACCATTATCTTGAATCCCCCTTCTCACAATCCTGTCTTCTTTCCATGTTTTTCCTCTATCCCGCACTATCCCTTCTGCCCCTTCACATCCCCACTCCTGTACAGTAAATGTGGGGACCTAGAGGAGGAACTGAAAATTGTTACCAACAACCTGAAATCCCTGGAGGCCCAAGCGGACAAGGTAGAGCGGGTGGGAAAGGGCACCAAGAATGGGGGCATTGAGAATGGATTGATGAGAATGAGCTGGGGAAGACTAGAAGGAAGTGGGGGGGGGGGGAGACAGTGGAGGACAAGAGATATTAAGGAAGTGATAGCATAAAGATGAGGACTAAAGATGGGGGGGTAGGGAAATGGAGCCAAAGACTACTTCTGTAGAAGGAATTGGGCCCAGAAAGAAGGGGATGAAAGAAAGGAGTCATTGAAGAAGGGATACCATGTGTCCTGCAATGATGGTGGGAACAAAAAAAAAATAGCCTATGGAGAATCAATGGAAGGATAAGAGGCCTCTCAGGAGATAAAATATACCCTGAACATTTCTGTGTTACTCCAAAGTATTCCACCAAAGAAGACAAATATGAAGAGGAGATTAAACTGCTGGGGGACAAACTGAAGGAGGTGAGAGCTTGCCCTCTCCACTCCCCCCAACTTTCCCCTGCCCCCTTCCTCAAACCCTTGGCCCTCTTGAGCTTCCCTGCATGAAGTAATAGACCTCTGGGGCTCAGACTGGGAGTGAGGCAGAAGAAAAGAGAAGGGCTCCTCAGAGGCTAACCCCTCTTCCCCCATTCTCTTTCCCACCAAGGCTGAGACCCGGGCAGAGTTTGCTGAGAGGTCTGTGGCAAAGCTGGAGAAAACTATTGATGATCTGGAAGGTAATGGGGACCCCCCTAAGAACCATGTGTTTGAACCCCGTTTTCTCTTTTATATCCTAATTCCTAGCTTAGGTAAGATCAGAGTTTGTACTATATTGATTTATCCTGCAAGAATCCAGGGTCACACCATGATGAGTTACTGGGGCAGAGATATATAAGATAAAGGCCCTTTATCAAAAAATAAAATTCTTGGAGGAAACATTAATTCCCAACACATACTTCAACTCTAAGAGAAAAGTACTTCTAAAAAAAACCACAAGTACCCAGGTACACACTGGTATTTGCCTCAGCTTTAGATATCCAATGTTAACAATCACTGATAAAACTTCACTTTCCTTTTTATTCTAAGTCCTTTAACTTTCTAGACACCTACCTCCTGGCCTCAGGACAAGCTTTGGCCTTTGGCCCTCTCCTTTTTATAGCTGCTGGCTCAGGTTTTACAAGTTAAGGAGTGATTAGTGATGAATTACTCTGCACCAAGTGGAAAGAGCTGGAAGCCTCCTTTAACTTGATGTATGACCTTGAAAAATTATTGACCCTTTCTGAGCCTCAGTTGCCCTGTGTGTAAAAATAAGGGATTTGAATTCATCTCTAAAGGGTCTCTTCTAGCTAAAGCAATATATGAATTTTAAAATCCTATTCCTGATTCAAAGTCTGCTTTCTCCTGCTTTTCAAACCTTGGAAGTAGGGGGAAAGGCCACTTCCTAATTAGCTCGTAAGTGAAACTAAAACTTAATGAATATTAGCAGTTACTGCCCCACAGAGACATTTTGGTGTCAAGAGTACTGACTCTGGTGTCAGAGGCCTCTTGGTTGTATGACCTTGGCCAAGTCTCCCTTAGAGGGGGGGTTGGACTCCTCTGAGCTACCTTTGGTCCAGGGATAGAGTCCCTTTGTCAGAAGGTGGGATGAAGGACTTCATGTGTCATGAGCCCCTTTGGCAATCTAGGGAAGTCTGGATCCCTACTCAGAAGAATACTTTTAAAGGCATAAAATATAAAGGATTACAATTATATTGAAATTGAAATAGTTTTCAAAATACTTTTTTAAAATTCACCAACCCCAGTTAAAGAACCCCTGCTCTGTTGGGATAGTCCTCTTTGGACCTTGGGCTCCTAGTCCCATTTCCTTCAGAGCAAGAAGCAGCCCCTACCTTAAAATGCCCTTGGGTTTCTGCTCAAACTTGGTTAAAGCCAAATTATTTCTCAAAGAATTTTGACCTTTTCTTCTTCAGGAAATATTTAAATATAAACTAAATACTGCAGAACATAGTTTTTTAAACATCTAGAACTCAAGTTTCTTCCTGTACCTGCCTCTCCCTATATATTCTATTGTAATCCTCATCCTAAAGCTCATTGGGATGGGACTCTTCAGGGGACACTGATCTCCACCAATAAGAAGGGTGTACCATACCAATGGGCTCTGAGATTAGGATTACAATATGGCAAAAACCAAACACATTGAAATTTACCTGAGTGGAACAGAAGCCCCTTAAGGGAGAGATGAAGAAAGGAAGACTAGTTTAGGTGCAGAGGTGGAAAACTATAAGGATGGCAATGGGGAGGGAGAAGTTCTAGACCAGAACCCTAATTTTCCAGACTATTTTCTGACCTGTCCATCTCTTTCTGGCTCTGACTTTCATGTTTTTCCTCTTTCCTTTACCCACTCTCTCTCCTCCTCCTCTCCCTTTCCCTCTCTTACCTTCTCTATCCCTCCACCAACACCCTATCCCACCCCAACCCTGACATCCTCCCATACACCCCAGATGAGGTCTATGCCCAGAAGATGAAGTACAAGGCCATCAGTGAAGAGCTGGACAACGCCCTCAATGACATCACCTCCCTCTAAGACCTGAACCCCAAATCCCCGGACCTGGCCCTCTCTCTACTCTATCCCCCTTTAATCTTCTTTCCATTCATTCTCCTGGGGATGTGGGGTAGGAGGAGTCAAAGCTGCTGACCTTGCACAAAAAGCCAGGCTGGGGCTGGGGGGGGGGGGTGTCTGACCAGAAGGACCATCACCCCCACCAATCACTGTCCATCCATCTATCTCTGTCTGCTATTTAATAAACTTTCAACTTGGACTGCACCATGTTTCTCTCACTGTCACCTCTGGCATGATTCTCCATGAGTGTCCATCACTGAGCACACCCTGTGACCCCTACTGACCCTTATAATTCTCCATATCAAGTACCCTTCTGATTTTTCCCATGTATCTCTATGAACTAAATTTACAGACTCTCTCATAGATCATCCCTGGGAATCCTATTGAGCACCCAGCATTCCCATCACCTTCCATTCTAGCCATTACTAAGTAACTCTACCCATGCCTTGCAAGGATATCACTGACTAGTGCCAGGTGTCCATATGATTCACTGTCTGGCATGATCTCACCCAGCACTTTCATGAGCCACACCAGTCACCTCCACCTTCCACAGATTATTCTTGTAAATTCACAGTTGCCCAATGGACACAGTCATAACCTCTCCAGGGCCCAAGGCAATGAATTAAGTTCACCAGGGGGAGGTGTTATGTAAGGAGGGATGGGTGAGGCAGTCTCTTAAATGCTAAAGGCCAAACCCTCATTCTAAAGATCTACTTCTTGCCTTAGAGGCTGTCCTCTGCCTTTTTTAAACTGATTCAGTTTCCTCTTTCAGAAAACTGAACCCATAAAGCACTTCTCAACTCTCTTCTTCAACCCTCACCTATAAGGTGGGGTGGCATTGTTCTGAAGTCTGAAGTGACTAACTGTCTGTGTCTTTGTTCCCATTTCACTTTTTTGTCTCCATCATCCCTTCTCCTGTGATCCCTCATGTCTTCCCCCTCCCCATCTCTATCATAACTATTTGGTATTTCCTTTACTACCTGCCATGCATTCCTTCCCTGCATCTTGTTGCTATATGTCTGTGTTTGACCCTGTATTTCTCTTCTATATCATCCTTCTGCATTCATGTGGATCCGTGTATTCCATGTCTTCTCCCATCACTACCATGTTCCCCTCATCCTCCCTTGTGTCTCTCCCTATGTGTTTGCTGTTCTCTACCCACCTCCTTCACAGAGACCTTGGCTAGTGCTAAGGAGGAGAACGTAGAGATTCACCAGACACTGGACCAGACGCTGTTGGAACTCAACAACCTGTGAGCCTGGCCCAGCCCGGATGGACCTGGCTACCCCCACCCTTGCCCCTTCACTCCCTCCCAGTTCAGGACAACCCTTCCCTGCACTTCAGACTCATTAAAACCACCAACTCAACCAACATGAGCTATTTCTTGGTGGGGAAGGAGGGAAGGGGGGATCAGAAAGAGTTCTGGAACTTGGAACAGAGACAATTGAATGGTTTGTTTAGCAACATCAAGTCCTTCTGGGATTCTCTTTCCCTTCTCCTCTCCTGATTTCAATGGGAGGGACCACCATTCAGGAGGAAGGGGTGATGCCCATGGAACTCAGTCTCTGGGAGATTTGCTCTGCCCAGACCTGAACACTTGAGGGCAGAACATTGTATAACTGGGCTGCTTCACAAACCCAGATGATCTTGGTCACTAGCTAGTTGTGCCTTTCACTGGAAGTTGTGGAGAAAAGAGGATCTGGAAACCTTCGTCTGGGAAGGAAACTCCCAATCTCTAGGAGAAATTGATAGCGTCAAAAGAACCAGTTGCAGTCTCAACAAGCACCCCCTGCAGGACTAGTGAAGCTGTGGATCCCTGTCTACAACCACATCCAAGCTCAGGTCTTCGAAGGACTTCCCTCTTGCCCTAGACAGTGACACCAGGGAGGCTGGGGGAAAGAGAGAACCATATCTCACTTTGGGATTCAAGGCCAGCTCTAGGCAGGAAATAACTGAAAATGGCAAAAAACAAACAAACAAAAAACCTCAATTCATATCAAATCAGGTGAAAAGGAGAAAAAAATTCATCACTCATGTGAGGTGAACCATCTCCTCCTTCCCCCACCAAACATACTTGGTTCAGTTTCTGGTATCTTCCTGAATTAATTAACAGCACTTTGGGGGTTTTTATTGGTGTAATCCACTTAGTCTCCTTCATGGTTAGAAATCAAGACCATGTTTCTTCTTCTTCCTACTCAAAAAGCTCTAGAAGCCCTGCAGGGTTGGAGTGTGTGTGTGTGTGGGGGTGTCATATCTCCTCTTCAGAGTAGAAGCTCCCTAAGGCAGGACTAGATCAATGGAAAAATCATAGAATCAAAGACTCCAGAATTGAAAGGGACCTTAGGTCATCTAGCAGTGGTTGTTGTAGAGAGAGGAACCTATTCATGAAAACATCCAAAAAAATGGATCACAGGTTTGAGCACTTAGAAGAGCTGAGTTTGAACCCCACCTTGGACACTTACTATCTAGGATGGTGACCCTAGATGAATCACTGAGATCTCTCTCAGTCTCAGTTTTCTTTTGGGTAAAACAAGAATAACAGCACTTATAGTGCTATCTTGAGGATCAAATGAGAATAACATATGCAAAAAACTTTGTAAGTTTTAAGTCAACATGTAAATATTAGCTATTATTCTTAATAGTCCAAATTTTTCATTTGTTAGATAGATTTCTTTTGTAGATTTTTTTGCTTGTAAAACAAGAATAACAGCACTTATAGTGCTATCTTGAGGATCAAATGAGAATAACATATGCAAAAAACTTTGTAAGTTTTAAGTCAACATGTAAATATTAGCTATTATTCTTAATAGTCCAAATTTTTCATTTGTTAGATAGATTTCTTTTGTAGATTTTTTTCTCCCCTGTGTCTTCCCAGTAGCAGCTGCTTAATGAATCAATCCCATTCCCCCTTCTCCAACATTGAATGATAACCTGAAACCATGGAGCATTTTATTAGAAACATTTATTTAAAAAAATATAGGGGGATTATGGGCAAGTAATTGAGGAAGAACTTATCCCTGCCTCTCCCCCAGCTCTTTGGGACTCTGTGATCAATCTCTGAGTCTGCAGCCCCGCTAGGTGGTTGTCTCCGTGGTCTCTGTAGGGTGGTAGATGATATTCTCTTTGACAACACTCCTTGGCCTTGAAAACAGAGGGGATCAGGATCAAGCTAATAATAAGCCAATATAATCAGTGCTCATTTTCAGGGAATTTGCATGCTTTCTTAAACTGGCCCAAGGAGAGGGGGACTAGGATCATTTCAGTTAAGATACCCCAGGATCAAGGGATGGTGGATAAAGAGAGGAAGCTTTGGGGTTATCCAGAATGTAAATACAAGATGAGAGTTAAATTATGGGTACAGTAAAGGGATGAGTAATAGGGAAGAAGACAGGAAATCAGTGGTACTAAGTAATAAGAAAAGAGGAAATGGATTTCAGGGGATGAAAGATAATATTCACAAGAGCTTTATAATGATGGGTATTTTTCCTCTCTTGGAGGCTCAGTTTCCTGATTTGTAAACTGAGAGGGATGTCCTAATATGACCTTAAAATTCCTTCTGAGTCAAAAATTATATCATATTTACCTCTTCTGGTGTTTCATATATAAAAGGAAGGCCACACTTGTAACAGCAAAGAGAAGTCCAAAGACCAGGGCCAAGATGTCACCTATAGGAAAGAAATGTTGGGGGTGGGAGTGATGGATACAAGAGAGGAAGATGCTGCTTGGGTGATGATTAGTCTTTTCCATGTAAAGTAAATTAATTCTATTTAATTAAGCCTTTGGTGCAACTAACAAACTAATCTATGTCCCCTGGTCTTCTGTGAAGAGCTACCTATAGAGTCTACAAAAAAAAGTTATAAGGGTAGAATTGGAAGCTGTATATGAATAATGGAACAAAAAGGGTCATATATCATATCTATGCACATGGGGACAGGAATGGTGATGGAGGGGTGGAATCATGTTAATACCTAACAGAGCAGTAATGCGAAGAGTCCTGACTTAGTAGTCAGAGGACCTAGGTTCAAATTCTACCCTTGAGGCTTGCAACCTATTGGGCAAGTTATTTAAGCTTCATGAGTCTGTTTCCTCATCTGTAAAATGAAGAGTTAGATAGCTTCTGAGGTACTTCAGAACTCAAAAATAACACCAGGAAACCCTAATCTTTCCCAGGAAATTTGGGGAACTTCAACTTTTCCTCTTTTATTTAAACTCCCCTTTTTAAACTCCCTATCCCCAATCTTCTATTCCAGCAGGGAACCCCCCCCCCCCCCCCCGCCAACACATCCTTAAGGAATATGTGTGATCTAGAAGTCACTGGATCGGGGAAGACAGGTATAGGATTCCTAATTAGGTCAAAGATGGTGATAGCACAATAAGACAAAGAAATGACAAAATGGACCATGTTTTTGGCCAATATTGCTGCCACAGCCATCTAAGAGGGCCCTTGGGGAAGTCAACTGGGGATTCTTGGGGGTTAGGGTAAAAAAAGGGTTTTGGGGGTTTTTTTTCTGTCAAAAACTTACCAACACTCAGACAGGAGGTCATATGCACTATATAGGGAGGGAAAGGGAGATGGCAAAGTCAGAGCCTGAAGGTAAGAGTCTGGGACACAGGAATCCACTAAGGTAGGGCATGGGGCCATACCTGGCTCAGCTGTTGGATCCCTAGAGAGTAAAGGTATGTGGGTGGCAAAGGGAGTAGCAGGGAAGGAAGCTTCAATGATTCGCCCATTCAGAGGCTGTGGTGACCTGAAGTTCCGTTGAAGCCGGGACCCCTCAGGGCCCCACAAGGAGTCAGACAGAATCTGGAGCTGGTGGTAACAGGGAAATAAGGAATCTTAGGGCATGGAGTGGGTCATAGGAGAGGGTTCAAAGACAGGAACTGAGGGGAGATAAGAAGACTCACTCCCCACCATCCTCCACGGTCCCCATGTCCAGAGACCCTCATGGTACTCATTGTATCATGAGCTTAACACCACAATTCCCTATACCCAAATACTTGCCCTATCTCCCCACCACACTTACCCATTCCTCTTCTATCTCCTCTTCACTTCTCCCATTGTCACCCCCCCCAAATATCTCCATATTTTCCCCTTTAGGACTGATGTATCCTTTCCCCCCTTCTCCTACCCACAAGTTCCTACCCACCTCCTGCCCACAGCTTCAAGTTCCCCTACAGACCTACCTGCTCAGCACTCAGAAGCACTGTCTTGTTGAACACTGTCCAGATGACCCCCTGGGAGCAGGGGGGTGTGGTCAGAGAGCCTTTATAGCGAAAATATCGGTGGAGATCATGAGGCAGGAGTGCAGACACATCTAGTCCTGAGACCAAGGTCTCTGAATCTGTCCAGAAAGGAGTAGTCATCCACAGGAGGTCATTAAAGGAAGTTTGCCTCTCCCTCCATTTTCTCTGGTTTTGAGTTTGTATGTCTAGCTATCTCTCTCTCTCTCTCTCTCTCTCTCTCTCTCTCTCTCTCTCTCTCTCTCTCTCTCTCTCTCTTTCCCTATCCGACCCCATCTCTCAGTACCAGGTAGCCTCAGAATCTCATTCTATATCAAACATCCCTCCTCTATGTATAATAATAATAATAATATAATAGTGTGAGATTTGCAAAATGCTTTCCATATATAATGTCATTTGATCCTCACAAATGAACTATTAAAGATGATATTCTCATTTTACAGTTGGGAAAAGTGAGGCTCAGAAAATCTAATTGATTCACCCATGGTCACACAGATAGTAAGTGGCAGAGGGCAGATTTGAACTCAGATCTCTCCAGATCCCAGCACTCTTTACCCTATGACTCCTATCAGAATTGTTTCTTGATTAAGCCTGCCCAGTTCTGATCATTTCTTTATTCTGGGTCATTTTAGCATTTAAAGACATTAGAAACCCTTACTAATCTGAGACTAGGAACAAAAAGGACGTCTCAGTCAGTAAGTTAGATATTTCAAGATTCATGGGATAAAGGCCATGCACAGGAGAGCCATTCACACAGACATCCTCTGTATGAAACTATTCTTATTTTACACATAATCCCCAAAATGGGGTTATCTGATTGCTCCCCAGTAGCAAGAAATTTAAAGTGGGAATAGGAGTGAGAGCTGGCAGCAGGGAGCTCCCAGAGGCAGACAGAACTGTGTTAAAAAGCACCTCCAACCAGACTTGATCCTCTTCTGTCCACAGGGGCTACTGCTCTGCACCTCACATGAGCAGTCAAGTCTATGGCTATCTCAACAAGCCCTCAGGGCATCTGAGCACAGTACAATTAGTCTTCTTAATGATGACCCAGAGAGGGATAATAACAGGGCATATAGTAAGCTGACTTGGTAGTCAGAAAAACTCTGGGTTCAAGTCCTCTGCCTCAGACAAGTACACAGGTAGGGGCAAATCACTTAATCCTTCAATGTCCCCAAGCAACTCTATAAAACAAAAAAGCAGGTCTTTAGATAAGGGAGTTCCCTTTGCCAATAAAAATCACAGGTTTAGTCTAAAATAAATGTTGACCAAGTCATCAAGATAAGGACATATTCTGTTTGTACCCTCTATTTAAGAGAACCAGGAAGTATGGCACACATATTCAAAAACTAGCACCCAACATAGATATTTTTTTAATTGTGGTGCTTGAGAAGATTTAATCCTTAGCCATCTAGAAAACTGAAAAACTTACTGTTTGTTTGGTCTGTCTAAAGTCCTTGGGTATCACAAGGATTTAGAGTTAGGAATAAACACAATTTAGTGGAATCCTTTCATTTTATAGATGAGGAAACTGAGGCAGAGAGGTAGTGAATGCTCTTGGTCATGTAGCTAATAAGGATCAGAGAGAGGATCTGAGCCCGGCTCTTTCTGATTCCATATCGTATACCAACCACACTGCTTTTTGATACCTACTGGTAAGTTTCTCTTTCCTGTCTTCCTTAATGTTAGGGTAATGAAGCCACCACTAAACTGTTACCTGAGTCCCTTTAGGAAAGGGAACACATTTCTCCCCTCAGACAAGGGGGCTCTCTAAGGATTGTCCTATGAATAGAGGAGTGGGGAAATGGATAAAGGCAAAAACTAACCTTCCTCATCAATTGACCCAAGATGTGACAGAAGCTCCTCATAGGCATCATTCTCTTCTGGACCCTCCTTAAGAGGAGACATACAATCGGACACAAGACTAGGTTACAGGAGGGAGACTCAGGAATGGGTTTGGGGTCGGGGGACTCATGCAAGAGTGCCTCCAATAAAACTTCCATCCAATTGTCCTTACCTCCACCTCCCCAGGCTTTTTCCTCTGAAAGTTACTACGGTTGGAGGGAAGGGGAAAGGGTGCTGGGGTCCTAAAGAGAATGGGAAGATTGTGGGGGGGGGGGGGTTCAAGATGATACAGAAACTGGTTATAACAGGGAAAGGGTTATGGATCTCGGAAGAGGAAAGACTGACGGCAAGAATTCTGTGGGGTGAAGGAACTGGAGCGTCCCTGGGGATCATTTGTCAGAGGTCACAAAATGCCCAAGTCAAAGGCTGCTGGGTAATAGGGTATAGAGATTGCAGTCTCCAGCGTCAATGTCTTCCAGGCATGGGATTCCTGGGGTGGGGTGGGGGGCAGGTAGTACCTGAAGGAAGGCGGCCAGCACAGCTAAGCCTCCGGGCTGCCCCAAGGCTTCTTCAACCGTGTCAAACCGGGTGTTGAGGTGAACTACATGAATCTAGAATAAGAAGTGATGTTTAACCCAAACCCCCAAACCCCCAAACCAAACCTCTCACGTCTGCCCGGCTCACCTCAGCCCCCGTTGCTGGCCTCAGCCTACTGCTCACCTCAGCCGGAAACCGGTGACCATTGACAGTATGCTCTGAGCCCGGTACCCCAGGAGCCCCCCAGTGCAAATGTAGCTGGAGGGCCCGGTACTCTGTTCCTTGGTCCAATGTCATCCATAATCCAGGGGGCAGTGTTAGCTTCACTGAGGAAGAGATGAGAGGAAACAATGGAAAGAGGAGCACTGGGGACTCCCCAAGATCCTACCTCCTAACCGACTCCAGGGCCTGGGGTGCAGCAACACCTCCCCCTCCCCTCTCCTCTGGGGCCCACCTTAGCCGTGGCTCCTCCCTTTCAGCTCCGCCCTCCTCCGGTAGCAGCCTCACCTGTATGGCCGTTGTTCTGCAGCTTTAGAGACTGATCCGGGGGGAGGAGGAAGCCGTGAAGCTGGGGGGGCATCAGGTGAGGCCTGAAATAGGTGAAGTCCGTCCGGATGTCCACTGGTGACTGAAGGTGTCCCCCGCAGGCTCGGGAGACCCGGGGCCAGAGCGGGCCTCCTGGGAACGGGGTCGAGAGGCGCCCGGTGGGTAGGTGGAGGTCAGGGTGAGGATGGGGACAGGTACAGCGAGGGTCAGTATTAGTGGGGGGGGGCAAAAAGGGAAACCAGTGATGGGGTCCAGAGATATAGGGGGCTGAAAGTCAAGTGTAATTGACTCAGATCAGAGAGAGCAAGATCAGATTAGTTGGCCCAGGTAAGGTTATTGGAGGACTGAGGAGAGAGAGGAGGAAAGAAAGGCGTATTAGAAAGAATTGTAAAGGGAGAGAAAGGTGAGAAGAAAAAGGGAAAGAGGAGAGAGGAAGACATAAGGGGTGAAGAGGAAAGAAGGAAGGAAGGGGAGACAAAAAGGGAGGAAAGGAAAGCAAAGGGAGATGGGAGGTGTTGGGGGGCTCTAGGTTGCTCAGGAATAGGGGCAACTATCACACTGGAATAAAGGAGGGGGAATGATCTCTTTATAAGGTCTGAGGATCCATGGGATTTTAGGAATGATAAAGGGTGAGGATCTTGTGAAAGAGTAAGGGAGTGATGGTAGAATACTGTGACATCTCACCTCCATAGCGCCAGTGTTGATGATCATCATCTATAAAAACAGGGGAATGAGGACATTGGTTTCCCCAAGGCCTTCGTGGAATGTATAGCTCAATACTCATGAAGCAGCTTGCCTCACTCACCCTCACCTCCTTTCCCATCTCTCTCCTTTGCACATCCACTCTCTCATTTTGGTCCATGTTACTCCCTCTTCTTGTGAAGCAGTATGTCTTAGCCCTGGGCTTGGTGTTAGGAACATTTAGATTCCAGGCCTGTCTCTTGACAGTTACTAGCTCTGGGACAATGGACTTTAAGATCCATAGTCTTTCAAAACCTCATCTTCCTCATCTGAAATTGAGGCAATGATGAAACTTATAGTGGGAGGATTGTTGAGAATCTCAGTTGGTAACTGGTGGTTTTTATCTGTAGGGAACTCCAGCATGAAGAAACTATCTGTTTTGCAAACCTTAAAGCATGACGTAAATACCCTCTTCTTATAACTAATACATAAAGAATTTGGACATTTAAATTTCTGATTTCTATTTTTTCCACTAAACAGGAGACCATTTTCATTTCAATCCTTCATTTCAGTGCTCATTCCCTTTTCTCTTTCTTCATTTTCTCCCTTTCTTTCTTTCTTTGTTTTTCTTTCTTTTCCCTTCCTTCTAAAATCAATCAACAGGCATTTATTTATCAATTACTATTGGCCAGGCATGCTATGGGGGTGATGAACTACAAAGGCAAAAGGTCCTTGCCTTCTTTCTCTTTTTCTTCTTTTATCTCTTCCCCTTTTTCTTTATCATCACTTTCCTCCTTTCTCTTCTTTCTCTCCTAACACCCCCTTTCTCTGCTCCTTTCTTTCCCTTTCTCCTCTTTCCATTTCTTTTCTTCTTCTCTGTTCCTCTTCTCCTCTCCCCCCCCCACTTTACAATTCCTCTTTCTACTACTCTTGTCTTCTAGAATCTAATCTCCTCGATGCTCAGTACAACTCTCTTGCTGGGTTGTATTTGTATCTCCAGCTGTTAGGCCAGGCAGATAGTGAGCATTTAAGAAAGGCTTTATCCATCTCTTTTTTTTCTTTTCTTTCCTTCTCTCTTTTTTCTCTCTCTCCTTTCACATCTTTTTTCTTATTCTTCCTTTCCCTTCCCCCTTTTTTTGAGTTAAAATGACTTGGTTCACAAAGCTAGTAAGTGTGAGACCAAATTTAAACTCAGGCCCTCCTGACTCTAGGGTCACCTAGATGCCCATCCCTCTTTTCTTTTCTTCACTTTCTCTTTTCCTTAGTTTTTGTTCCCTTTTATCTCCACCTCTTTCCATTTTCTCATTTCTTCTACTTCTATCTCACTCCATTTGCTCCCCTCCAACCCTTCCCAGTTCAAACTTTTCCATTTTCTTTCTCCTTTCCTTCCTCTCCTCCTTTTTTCTCCCTCCTTTCTTCTCTCCCTCCCTCCCCTTCTTTTCTTCTTTCTTTTCTTTCTTCCATCCTTCTTCCTTTTTCCCTCCCTTTTCTCTCTTCCAATGAATTTAGAAAGAAAATGTTCTGGGGGTGGGAATAAGGGCATACCATTTCTTGCAAGGATATGTGCTCTAGATAAAACTGCAAGCCTCAAGTCCCTCTCTCTCATCTTCTCCTTCCCTCACCATCTCTTCCCTTTTTGCCATTCCTCTATCCCAATATATAACAATGTCTACTCTTTTCACTCCCATTCTTTCCCTCTCTTTCTCACTCTGTGCAAGGTTGAAGGAGGGATTAAATACTTGGGTACTGAATTTAACTTCTGGGGGGGAGGTGAGGCAAGGGGCCTGCTGTGAGGTAAAAAGAGACAAAGGAACACTAACCTTTCTTTTCTGGGATGTTCCTGTGGGGACCAAGATTATCTTCAGAGACTGGAGAATCCTCAACAATGGGTGGATCCTGCTTTCTGGGCGGATCTTCTTCATTGGATGGGACCTCCTCTTTGGGTGTATCCTCGATCTTGGATTGCTCACCCTGTCCAGGTGTATCTCCTTCACTGGAAAACTCCTCTTCTCTCGGTAGTTTCTCTTCTTCAGGTATATTCTCTGCTCCCAGGGCATCTCCCTCCTCTTCAGATGAATCCCCCTCTTTTCCCAACACGCTAAAGGGATGGGAAGGGACCAGAAACAGGAGGAGCCACAGCAGGAAGATGGGGGCCCTGGCTGGGGACAAGAGGGTAAGCCAGCCTGGGCAAGGGGGAGCCATGCTGCTTGCAGACTGGGAGGTGAATACCCTGGTGGTGGTGCCTACGGTCTGTACGTGCTAGCAGAGGCAGAGCTGTGTGGGGAGGGGCAGGAGAGCAGGGTGACTCACAGAGAAAGCCCTTTTATAGTGATGGAACCAAAGTCTTCCTGGCCTGGCCCACTGCCCCATATGCAATGAGGGTTGGCAGGGCAGGTGTGTGCTTAGGCAGAATTTATCAGTGTTCTAGGCTAGGTTCTTGGCGCATGGCACTGGTAAGCACAGGATATGCTCCTTCCTGGTACCAGAACTGCCTGACTAACCTAACTTTTCCTTCAGCTGACGGAGCCCAAAGGGAATAGAAGGAGAGAGGGGCTCCCAGCAGGAAAGATCCAAGAGATCATCTTGTTTCCTAGGTCACAGGGTCTTGAAGTGGTAGGGTAGGAATGGATCCTGCCCTAATATAGGACTCAACTGATCCAACTGTGTAGCGTGGTAGTTTGGATTGTCTCCCTATTTTTGTGCCTGCCCCACTTTCTACATCTGCATCTGTCTTTGCCTAATTTATCTATGGGTTTCACAGACCCTTAAAATAAGCTGGGGACCAGCTATCCCTCCCCCTCACTTTACAGGGGAGGAAACTGAGCCTCAGAGAAGCTGATTCCACACCTAGCTAGTATTTGGACCTTTGTGTCCCTGGGTCTCTCTGTCTTTTGTCTGTTTATCTCTATTTTGCCCTTTGCCCCTGGGTCATAATATCTAGGACTGGGAGGGACCTTAAAGATTTTTTAATTCAAATCCCTAATTTTGCAGATGAGAAAATTTAACCCCATTGAGTTTAAGTGATTTACATGTAAATTGGAAATGGGAGGGGTATGATTCATACCCAAATCATTTAATGATCTATTTGTTCAACCCCATTGCCCAATATCTAAGACAATGGCAAAATATAATAGGTAGAACCTTTGAACTCTGAAAAAGGAGAACTGGATTCAAGTCATTAGCTTTACCATAACTTGACCTTGAGCAAGAATGAATCTTGGTTCTATTTTTCTCTTATCTGTCTCCTTAATCCTGGATATGGCTTATTATTGCCTATTCACTCATTTTCTCTCCCTTTCCCCCTCTCTCTCTCTGACCCTCTGCTTTCCTCTTCCTCTCTTGCTCTCTTTCATCCCTCCTTCACAATAATGGAAAATATTTCTTCCTTTCTGTTTCTCTTAATATTTCTCTACAGTCTCTGAATAATATAACAACACAGCATTTATATTATATCAAAATATCTACAAAGCACTTTATGTTTTTAACTTGATCTTCACAATAATCCTGTGTCAGTGCCATTTGTACCCATATTTTACAGGTGAAGAAACTAAGAAAGAAGTGGGGAGGGGGGCAATGAGGATGGGGGTGTTAAATGACTTACTCAGAATCACACAGTGAGTCTGTAAAGGCTGGATTTAATTCATTTTCCTGATACCAAAGCCATTGGTCTAGCCACTATCTCACCTAAGTATGGATGTTGACTTTGACCTCAGGTCAGTGTTCATTATCAGAAACTCAAAATATGTTCTCTGAGTGGAGAATGGAATAGACTGAATGTATTTGACCCATATTGACTAATAACTCCCTTTCCATACATCCTATTTGTAGAGAACAAAAGATGAAATGGCTGAAGAAATAAAGATTCAGGGACGGCTAGGTGGCGCAGTGGATAAAGCACTGGCCCTGGAGTCAGGAGTACCTGGGTTCAAATCCAGTCTCAGACACTTAATAATTACCTAGCCGTGTGGCCTTGGGCAAGCCACTTAACCCCATTGCCTTGTAAAAACCTAAAAAAAAAAAAAAGAAATAAAGGTTCAATCTTCTTAACATATCAGTTTATTACATAATACATGGCAAATGTCCAACATATCCAAACAGACCTCTGCGTAGTCCTAGACTCCAAAATATAAGGAGAAACTGACTTTTATCCATTAAAAATAATTAATCAAATAAGATGATTGAAAGGAAATAATACAATATTTATTTATTTATTTTTTAGATTTTTCAAGGCAATGGGGTTAAGTGGCTTGCCCAAGGCCACATGGCTAGGTTATTATTAAGTATCTGAGGTGGGATTTGAACTCAGGTCCTCCTGACTCCAAGGCCAATGCTCTGTCTACTACACCACCTAGCCGCCCCTTTATTTATTTATTTGTTTGTTTGTTTGTTTGTTTATTTTTAGATTGGAACAATGCAATATTAAATAAACCTAATTCCCTCAATTAACTCAATTTCCTCATACCTCACCCTCATCCTAGTGCTAGTCTGGTGATTGGGGCAGAATAGGGTGGACCTCTTTTCCTAGGACTACCTTTTCAATCACTTAGAATCAGGTCTTTTTATCCAGTTGAAGCCAAGTGTCTGGTCCCTAAGACTTAAACATCTAGCATATAGAGTCTAGTCTCTCTTCTCCCTTGTGGTTGGACCTCACAGTGTCACACAGAGTCATTATTTTTCCCTGTGTCTCTAAGTTATCATATTTAGAATAGGAAGGGTCAGCCCCTTCATTTTACAATGAGGAAATTCATCTTTTAAGTTTCTACTCAGGATCAAGACTCAAGTTGTATCTTCTGATAAGTTTAAATAACTCTGGGGGGTGTCTCATTTAGGGGCCATGCCTCTAGGGCCTTCGGGTTCCTAAGATCATGCAGAGCCTCTCTCCAACCACTTAGGTCTTGGGTCTTGAATCACTCTGAAACAATGTTAGCTGCTCCTCAAGAGCCTTCCTCTGGTCATGGAGGCCATGCCTCCAGTTCTTGGGCCTTGGTTTATGGCCACTGTGGGAATGGAGATTCTAGGCCTACAATTTTGTTTCAGTTCTGGAAACTTGTCATTACTTCTACAGGCTATGAATAGAGCCAGCTAAGTGGTGCAGTAGATAGAGTACCAGCCTGGAGTCAGGAGGACCTGAGTTCAAATCTGTCCTCAGACACATAATAATTGCCTAGCTGTATGATTTTGGGCAAGTCACTTAACCCCACTGCCATATATAAATAAATAAATGCTATGAATAGAGTAGGTATTTTTATCATGAAGGACTTTGAAAATCTTGTTTTTTTCTGGGGGAACAATGAAAATAGATGCTAGACTTGCTAATTTTTAGCCCCCCAGTTCCAAACCAGTTTGTTTTTTGAGTCCCATTGATCCAGATTTGTATCCCAATTTTGTATGCCTTCATTTATTTTTTCTTCATTTCTTTTTAATACTTCCACTTTACAATAATCAATACTCAACCAACATTCAGAGGTAGCTGGTGGCTCAGCAATTAGAGTGCTGAGCTTAGAGTCAGAAAGATCTGAGTTCAAATTCAGCCTTAGCTTTTGTGTGACTGGGCAAGTCACTTAATTTCTGTTCGGCTCATTTTCTTCAATTGAGGGGATGGGAATTCAGGGAAGCCTGGAGGGATTTGCATGAACTGATGCTGAGTGAGATGAGCAGAATCAGAAAAACACTGTACACCCTAACAGCAACATGGGGGGGTGATGATCAACCTTGAAGAACTCATTCCAGCAGTGCAACAATTGGGAGCAATTTTGGGCTGTCTGCAAAGGAGAGTGCCATCTGTATCCAGATAAGGAACTGTGGAGTTTGAACAAAGTTCAAGGACTATTCCCTTTAATTTAGAAAAAAAAACTTGATATCTTATTGCCTGATCTTGTTATCTCTTATACTTTATGTTTCTTCTTCTTTTTTAGGTTTTTTTTTTTGCAAGGCAAATGAGGTTAAGTGGCTTGACCAAGGACACAGAGCTAGGTAATTATTAAGTGTCTGAGACTGAATTTGAACACAGGAACTCCTGACTCCAGGGCCAGTGCTTTATCCACTGTGCCACCTAGCCGCCCCTGTTTCTTCTTTAAGGATATGATTTCTCTCTCATCACACTCAATTTGGATCAATGTACAACATGGAAACAAAGTAAAGACTGACAGAGTGCTTTCCATGGAGAGGTGGGGGGAGGGAAGTAAGATTGGGGGAATAATTGTAAAACGCAAAATAAATAAAATCTTTAATGAAAAAAAAAGAAAAATGGGGATAAAATAGTACCTACCTCTCAGGATTGTTGTGAAGATCAAATGAGATAATATTTGTAAAAAGTGCTTAATACAGACCCTGATAGTAGTAGTAGTAGTAGAAGATGCTTAATATGCTAATTCCCTTTCTTCCCTCAACTAAAGAACAAAAAATGAGATTATGAGTGAAGCTGTAAACTATATGCCACGAAGTTTGTTTCAAAGGAAGATAATATACAATTCAACATAGTAATAATGAAATTTTCATCTTGTTTCTGTGTCCCATTCTGAACTTTTTATTTTCTCTTTGAATTTGTTTTACACTGTTCCCACTACCTCATCCCAAAGCACGCTAATGTATGTGTGGGTGTGTGTGTGTGTGTATGTGGTTACAAACAAAACAAATCAACCTATTTGTCATATCTGGAAATGGATATCTCCTTCTAAACCATCACCTTTTTGCTAAGAAGCCAGAGGCAAGCTTCATTATCCTTTGTCTGAAGTCCTGTTGGTTCACTGCATTGCAGATTAGGGTTCAAAAGTTTTTCCAAGTGGATCTGTTTTACTTTATTGTGGTCATAGAATGCCTTTGAATATCCTCATTTCTCTCACCTACTACCCTTAATCATTTTGTCTTCTCAAAAGTTTAAAAGTCCAGCCCAGCTTTAACTTGAGAAGGATCTTCTTAGGACTTGCTCAGTTTGTGTCTATATATTTTTAAAAATATAAATATTTTGTTTTCCAATTACCTACAGTGGTAGTTTCTACGAATCATTTTTTTTGAAAGTTTTGAGTTTTACAATTTTTTTCTCCCTTCCTCCCTTCCCGGTGTCTATATTCTTTCATCACAGTCAAAACACTAAACTACACCTTGATTCAGCAAGAAATAGCAAAATATGGAGTTAAGTTATCAACCATCACTCAACAGTGGGTCTGTTACCTACCTGCCTTCATCATCTTGTCTCCAGTAACTTCAAAGCATGATGCCTCTATTTATCAACTGCCTTATTAGAGGTACATGGTATTTGTTCAGGGGAGGGAGAGAGATGAAAGAGCTGCAAGATGGGCCTGTTTGTTTGTTGTCCAGGTTTGGAAGCACATCACCAAAGGGATAGCCAACAAGTGAAGATCTTTTTGAGGTGTTGTTTAAACATATCATCTCATTAATCTGCTTATGGAGGCTTGGAGGGTTTATGAGAGGAGTTGCATGGTCCTATAAGCTATAGGGATCCTGGTCTGAGGTCAAACCCTGATTCTAGACTCTGATCCCCAATCAGACTTTCCAATTCCACTACTATAGTTTCAGGAAATACTACTTATATTTCAAGATCCAGATAAAATGACCCCTTTGCCAGGAAGTTTTCCTTGATTCTTTTCTACTCTAGTCCCTATAATTCATTCAACAATGACTATTTCATATATGGATTGCATTATGCTAAGCAGTGGGAAATGCTAATAAAAAATAAGATATAATCTCTCTCTTCAGGGAGTTCATATTCTATTAGGAAGAAACAACATGCACACAGATAATTAAATATAAAGCACATGTGAAATAATATTGGGAGGGAGAACATTAGTAAAAGGAAAAGCCTTATATAGGAGGTGGTGTTTGAGCTAAACCTTGAAGGAATGCAGGAATTCTAATAGGTGGAGTAAGAAAGCAAAGAAGGAAATAAACATTTATCAAGCCCATTTTCAGTACCAGTCACCAAGTGAAGTACTTTACAAATATTTTCTCATTTAATCTCCACAACAACTGGGAGAGATAGCTGTTATTATCTCCATTTTACAGATGGGGAAATTAAGGTAGATAGAGGTCAAGTGACTTGATCAGGGACACAATTAGTAAGTGTCTGAAACAGGATTTGAACTCAGGTTTTTCCAACTTGAGACCTAATGTTCTTTCCACTGGGCTACCTAGGTGAGAAAAGCATATATTTTAGGCTTGGAAAAACAATCTGAGGAATCAAGGAAAACTTTACAAAGAAAGCAGCATTTGAGGTAGACCTAGGAGGAGGAGTAGGTTACCAAGAAAAGCTTCCAGGCTTAGGGAACAGAAAGGCACCAGGACTCTGAGGCTCCTAGTCTCTGAATATAGAGATCATGAAAGGTCTTAGTGGGAGATAAGGTTGGAAAAGTAGGTTGCAGACACATTATAGAGAACCTGAATACCAGGCAAAGGAATCTGGCCTTTAAAATTCAATAGACGGTAGAGGTTAAGTGCTTGTAGTGACAACATCAGAGCCATGAATAAGGAAATTAATTTGGCAGTGGTGAATAGAACAGATACAAGGTGGAGAGATTAGAAGGCAGGAGATTCGTGAGAAGACAATAGTTAATGCAGGAAAAAGAAAAAATGGTCAACAGAGGAAGGATTTATGATAGATGCCGTAGAAAGAATTTATAGTTTTTGGCAAGTGATTTGAAGTATGGGACCAAGGAGGGAGATATCAAAGATGATGCTGAGGCTTCAAACCTGAACAACTGAGAGAATGATCATGCCATCGACAGGAAGGAAAACTGTGGAGAACAGTAGATTTTGGGAGAAAAAAAGATATAAGATTATTTTATTGCTGCATTTCTCTCAAGTGCTTATGGTTTTTCATTTTTGTATTCTACAGTAGTTATTTGTGTATGTGTCATATCCTCCTATTAGCCCATGAGGGTAGAGATTGGGCATTATCTCTCTATCTCCTCCAGCACCTGGCACAGTGCTCTACAAATTGGAGGCATTATGAAAGCAAGTAGTTGTCTTTTGTTGAAACTTGAGGGAAACTATCAGGTTGAATCACTTTACTGGATAATGGCTATCTTTTCCTATTCCCTTCCTTATTTGGGAAGAGGGAAGGGAGCTATACCTAGTCATTAAGCACCTCTGCAGAGGTGCTAGGGCTATATAGATAAATGTGATATGGATCCTGCCCTCAGGGAGGACACAATTAAATAAAAGAAAGAACAAGAAGATAAAGAACTAATATATAAAAGCTACAATCTATGCTGAGAGCTCACATAAACAAAGTTCAATCTCAATGACTGACACCCAAAGAGGTCATTTTTTTTTTCTTTTGGCCCATGGCTCCCTCCCAGAATTATTCTAGGAAAATTTCCCAAGTATAGCTTGTGTCTAATTATACATAAATATGGGCAACAGGGTCCTCAGCTTTCATACAAGATTTACTTGAGTAAAAAAAAAATTATGTTGGGTATAAAGCAGTGTCAAGGAAAAAAAATTAACATGATACTCTTGAGTTTTAGGCAAAAGTTTGCCAGAAACAATTTAATTTAATTTAAAATGATTCTAAATCCAAACATTCTTGTTCAGAGAGAGAAATGTCCAGACTGTCATGATCCCCTTCTATATCCTCAGACATACTTCTGCAAGATAACTGGAAGCAACACTTTTTGGAATATGGAACAAGGAAAAAGATATAATATGAAAAACTACAGTTTTGAATTAAGGGGGAAGGAAATAACCACTGAAATAAATGCTGTTATGGAAGTATGTGTGTGTGTATATTAATATATACACATACACATATACATACTTGGTCCATATATATGCACATACATATATATACACATATTTCCACTATATTTATTTCATTCAGCAGTAATATATATATATATATTTATATATATATCCATATACAGAGATACACAAGCATAATGTGAATTGTATCTGTATGTGTGTGTGTGTGTGTGTGTGTGTATATATATACATATATATATATGCATACAAACATAAAATATAAGTTTGGGGCAGCTAGATGGCACAGTGGGTAGAGCATCAACCAGCTTTGGAGTTGGGAGGACCTGAGTTTGAAAGCCTCAGACATTCTCCACTTACTAGCTGTGTGACCTTGGGCAAATCATTTAGCTTTGCAGCCAGGGTCATTCTCAGTTATCCTGATCCATAGCTGGCCACTGGACCCACAGATGCTCCAGAGTTGACAGTGAGACTGATGACTTAACACAGCACCTCTCACTCAAATCACTTGCTTGTCATGACATCACCTCTCTGATGTCACAGTTTTCTTCAAGAACCAAGGATAAACATCATCAATCAAGGCACATTTATGTGACTGCAGATATACATGTGTGTGTGTATATATACAAACATATAAAATATGATTTCAGGCTGTGTATTAGGCACTTTTCAAATATTATCTCATTTAATCTTCATAACAATCCTGGGAGGTGAGAGTTATTATCCCCATTTTATAGTTAAGGAAACAGAGGCAAACAAAGGCTAAGTGAATTGCCCAGGGTTATATAGCTAGTTTGTATCTGAGTCGGGATTTGAGTTCAGGTCTTCTTGACTCAGACATAGCATTCTATCCACTAAGATTCTTGGATTCAATATCAATATTATCACTATCTTTCCTTTCTGAATAACAGAAGAAAGTATTGATCCGCTAAACCAAATGCCTCAGTGAATTGGGGAAAGGTACAAGCAAGGATCTAACCAAGACAGTCAGTTCATCTATATTTACTAAGAGTCATTTATATACTTAATATACTAGGTGTAGAATAAAAGACAAATGGCTTTTGAGGAGCTCTCAGATATAAGCAAACAACCCTTTACAATTGAGATGTATATAGCATATGTCTCCATGAAGAGCTGAGTAAGGTCTAAGATAATTGGTAAGGTAGGAGGGAGCCAGGCTATGAAGGAGGTAAAAGGGAGTCACTGGGGTTTATTGAATAGAGGGGGTGATGTGGTCAGATTCACACTTTAAGGAAGGCTTTTTTTTTTTTTTTTTTTTTTTTTTAGGTTTTTGCAAGGCAAACAGGGTTAAGTGGCTTGCCCAAGACCACACAGCTAGGTAATTATTAAGTGTCTGAAACCGGATTTGAACCCAGGTACTCCTGACTCCAGGGCCGGTGCTTTATCCACTATGCCACCTAGCCACCCTACTACGCCACCTAGCCGCCCTAGGAAGTCTTCTTAAGGAAGATCAATTTGACAAGGAAGGGAAGGATAGATTGAGTGCAGACCCAAGGCAGGGAAAACAATAGCAGGCTATTGGTAGTGGTCCAGGTATGAGGCAATGAGGGGCTATCTATGCCAGGGTAGTGGCAGTGTTAGAGGAGAGAAAAGGAAATATTTAAGAGACATTACAAAGGTTGAAACAACTGAATTTGTCTAGGATATGGACTGAGAGTGAGGAGCAGAGGATGATACCTAGCTTGAGAACCTGGGTCATTAAGGGGATGGTGGTACCCTGGACAGAAAAGGGAAGTTAGGAAGAGGGGGAGGGTAAGATAAGAGATAACTATAACTACAATCCTTGATTTATTTTAAATAGAACAAAACCTTCTACATAATTTCCTAGAGGGGAAAAAATTTTGCAATAAACTTAAGAGAAATATTTATTTCTTAATATTTTCAGTTGAACTAAAAAAGATTTTCAATATGCTTCCATGCTTCACCTAACAGTAAATCTAGAAGATGCAAAGAATTCAGAAAAGCTATAATTTGATCTTTAAAAAACATGTAACACACACACACACACACACACACACACACACACACACACACACACACAGTAATTTTCTGCAGAAGAGATTCATCCTGGGATTGTCTTTGTGATCTCTTTGGCATTCTGATGGGTCTCTAGATTTTCCTCTCTCATAGTGCCCCCTGTGGTTTGGACTTTTCCAGAAAGCAAACTTTGGAATGGCTGGATAAACAACCCCCCTATACCCTTCACTATCTGAATCATTCCTGGGAACAGAAGATGTGACAGAGGTATGATCTCTTGATCCTCAAGTCATGGCTTTAACCCTTCTTGTTCCTCTGGTTGCAAGTACCATGTGGGGAATCATCCTCTTTCTCTAGGATACATAGTGTTTAGGGAATTCTCTCAGTCAAATTTTCGATTTTGGATGTACTAACAAGGCAATCTCCAAGATTTATGCTGTTTAAGTAGTCTCTGGATAAAAGGCTAAGATTCTGAGATCATGCTGCCTAGGAAATTTCCCTTATCTGGAGGAATTCTAAGATTCTTGAAATTATGACTATTCTTGATGCAGATGTCAATTCTGTCCAATCTGTCAATTTTACAGCAAGAGGGTTAGATTTTAGAATAATGCTATATAGGAAATTCCTCTTCTTTAACTAGAAGAAAAGATTTCAAGACTCTAGAACTGGGGTCCTCATGAGGCAACTTCCAAAACTATCTCTATCCAACACATCTTTATTCTCTAGAAGGAAGGCTAGATGACTAGGCTCCAGAATCAGATTTAATGATGAAGAAATACTATTAGAATATTTTGAAATATGTTTGCAATCCTGGAGTGGGGAGAGTGAGGAGTGGGAGAAAGAAAAACTTTACAAAAATGAATTTTGAAAAGTATCTTCACTATGATTGAAAATAAATTAAAATTAAAATACAAAGAAATACAGGGGCGGCTAAGTGGCACAATGAATAGAGCACTGGCCCTGGAGTCAGAAGTACCTGAGTTCAAATCTGACCTCAGACACTTAAAAATTACCTAGCTGTGTGGCCTTGGGCAAGCCACTTAACCCCATTGCCTTGCAAAAAAAAAAAAAAAAAAGAAATACAATAATCATCTAAGACAATCTCAAAGGACTAATGATGAAGCATACTATCCACTCCAGATACTGTTTTCCAACCCCAGAATTAATATTGTTTGAAAACAAAGTGAAGTATGCTATTTTTCACTTTCTTTTTTTTAGTATTCTCTTTATTTTTATATTTTTTCCAATTACATGTAAAGCTAATTTTCAACATTCATTTTTTTTGTAGGATTTGGAGTTCCCTTCCCCCCTCCCAAGACAGCAGGTAATAGAGGTAATACATGTACAATTATGTTAAACATATATCCATATTATGTTGTGAAAGATTCGAAGAAAAGGGAAAAAACAAATTTTTAAAAGTGAAAATAGTATTTCCTTCTTTTTCTTTTTTTAAGTCTTCCTGTCCAAAATGACTAATATGGAAATGTTTTACATGACTTGTACATGTATTACTTAGATCTGATTGTTCACCTTCTCAGGGAGGGGAAAGGGAAGGAAGGGAAGGAAGGAAAGATAGAATTTGACACCCAAAATATTTTTTAATATGTTAAAAATCATTTTAACATATGATTGAGGGAAGATATGTGTGTCTATGTCTATGTATGTATGTATGTGTATATATGCATACACATATATGTTTAAAAAAGAAATACCATAGAAATCCTCCTTCCTCTAGGCTTAGGAGGTTGACATCTAGTAATATTTCAAGAGCTACTCTATCCAAATGAGTGGGCTCCCACATCTCCTAAGTACTCTTCCCATCTCTGGGATTGAGAAAAGTTCATTCTCAAAAATTTTGCCCTTGGGCTTTGTGGTTGAGAAAGCTATCGATCAGCACATAGAAGTCTTCTGTATTTATTTGTCCCAAGCTGGCTATCTTTGGGGGAGGGGGAAGAGACTTTTTCCTCAAATACATCTCTGCTCTGATGCTTCTGGGTCTGACCTCCAAGCAAGAAAAAGATGAAGAAAGATACACAGGTCTATCATTTCATTTTTTTTTAAATTATCACATTTTTCTTGAAAGGTAGAAAGGGACCAAGTTGTAAAAGACTGTATTTTTCCTTTATTTTCATAGCTGGGGTGATCAGAAGGGGGGGACCTCCCCTCAGGGGTAGAGAAGGAAGAGTTCAGGGGGAAGCGTGGGCTCCTGTGATTACTCTTGTGATCATAGCCCTCTTGTAGAAGGTGACATTTTAGATGGGAAACCAGAGACATTAAGAGGTGAAGATGAGTAAGGTACATCCAGAAAAAAACCATAAAGTTGGGGTAGAGGGATGTGATATATGAGGAGGAGTAAATAGGTTAGTGGTACTGGATCTTAGACTACATGAGGAAAGCAAAACATATGATTAGAAAAATAGGAGGGGGAAGCTAGGTGGCATAGTGGATAAAGCACCGGCCCTGGAGTCAGGAGTACCTGGGTTCAAATTTGGTCTCAGACAATAATTACCTAGCTGTGTGGCCTTGGGTAAGCCACTTAACCTCATTTGCCTTGCCAAAAAATTTAAAAAAACTAAGAAAAATAGGAGGGAGCTGAGTTGTAAAAGGCTTTAAAAGCTAAACAGAAGGTTTTATATTTGATCCTGGGGGAATAGGAAACCAATGGAATTTATTGAATAGAAGCTAACATGGTCAGATCCATGCTTTAGAAAGATCACTTTGGCAGTAAAGTGGAGGGAAAGACTTGAGGTAGGATCAACAACTAGAAGACTTATTGCAATAGTCCATGTGAGAGCTGGTGAGGACCTGGACCAGGGAGATGGCTGTGTGAGTGAACCAAGGAGAAATATATAAGTGATATGGTAGCAGTAGAAATGAAGAGCTTGGCAGCAGATTGGATATATGAATTAGTTGAGGAGGAGAGAGATCATGAACTTTGGTGATTAGGAACGGCAGTGCTCTAGTTAATAATAGGGAAATTATAAAGAGAGAAGGATCTGGGAAGAAATATAATGAGTTCTCTTTTGGAGAAAAAGCTATGTTGAGTGAGATGTTTGCTGGAGTTCAGAAGAAAAGGTAGGACTGGATAGACAGATCTGAGAATCATATGTTTAAAAATGATAATGACAATTCAATGTTAATTGAATTTATAAGGTCTGATGACAGCAACAAAATGAAATAGAAGAGAAAAGGGACTAGAGTCTTGGGAGCGGGGATATCTCACCAATTATTGAGCATGACCTGGATGAAGATCCAGCAGAAAGGGGGAGGAGTGGTCAGACAGGTGGGAGGAGAAACACAAGACAGCAGTGCCACAAAAATCTAAAAAGAAGAAAATATCAAGAAGAGGATGATGGATAGTGTCAAAGGTAACAAAAAGGTCAAGGAGAATTACCAATAGATTGATAATTAAGAGAAGACTGGTAACTTGAAAGAGAGCTTTTTCAGCTAAAAGATGAGATTGGAAGCCATATTGTACAGAACTGAAAAGAGTGAAAAGAAAGGGAGTCAAGGCATCAAAATCAGCAAAGGCAAGAAAGAAATAGAATGGTAGATACAGGGGATAGGCAAATCAAATGAGGGTTATTTTGTTTTAAGTACAGAAGACATGTGGGCTTGTTTCGTAGGCAGTGGGGAAGTAATCGGTAGAATCTGAAAGACTGAAGATTAAAATGGAATGATGGAATGATAGAATGGGAAATCTGTTGAGGATGATGGATTGGGATGGAATCCATGTAGAGATGTTTGCTTTGGCAGGAAGGGACACCTCTTCAAGTGAGACATGGGTCAAGGCAGAGATGATGCAGGAAGGTATTTTAATGATGTGAGATGAGGAGAAGGGAAAAGAAGTTCATGGACATAGAAGTGGAATACTTGTGGATCATGGCAAGGTCAAGAATATGACATGTCATCTCTGTGTGTAGCTGAAGTGGAGGGAAGGAGTAGGCCATATTTTTTGAGGAGACTGAAGAGCTAGAAAATTAGGGAGTTTTAAGGAATATTTTGGAAGTCCTTTTGTAAAAGGGCAGAACTTGTTCTGACTGCCCAACCTCGGCTGGTGGTTTGAAAGGCACAATGGAATAGATGACATTTGAACTGAGCCTTGAAGGAAAAGAGGAAACTTCAACAGATGGAGAGGGAGAGATCTCTCCTTTAGGCAGCAGGACATCCTAGACAAAAGCAAAGGGACAAGAGATATGGATAGGAAAGAGGAGCAGAGTAGACTAATTTGTCTAAGTATTAAGAGGAGAAACATAAGAAAAAGCACGTTGGGACTAGATTGTGGATAACCTTTTGCGTCAGAATGAGTGTTTTTTTTTTTTCCATTCCTCCTCCTCCAAGACTTCTCAACCTGGGGAGGAGATGATCCTGGGCTCTGGAAGGCCATACCAGGAGAAGCATGCTCCAACAGATCCTTCCTAACTGGAAGGGCTTTGAGGACAAGTATTTAAAGCAGAATGTAAATCTGCTGTCCAAGGACCATTGCAGCTAAATTTGGAGAGACCCCCTGCTTCAAATTTGGGAACCAAGTAGTGAGGATTTTTTTTTTTTATAACTACATCATCTTACTAAACTTGTAAAATTAAGGCTTGGAAAGTTTGTGATCTAAATTAGTAGAAGTAATAAAATCATAAACCCTTAACATTTGTGGGAAAGTATTAGTCAATTATTAGTCAAGAGATTAAGTAAGAGTGTGGGTAGATAATCCAAAATCAGTCTGCAATTAATCTGGAGACTTTCAAAAAGTAGGTCTCATTTGGTTAAAAAAAAAAAACTCTCTCTTCCAGAGTATCCAAGTGAATTCCAAATCAGTCTGGAGGGGCTTTTTGGAACCAGGAAGATACCATTTGGGGATCCTGCCAGAGAAGAATATACTTAGAACAAGCCTAGAGAGGTCCATGGGGCCAAAGTGGGCTCAGGAGCATTAGAGAGGAAAAAAATACCTTATTATTGGGGTTCTTAACTTGCAGAGGTGAACTTTTAAAAATATACACATACACACACACATATATGAACGCTACTTCAATATTATTAGTTGCAATATGGTCCAATTTAAATGAGAATATAGGGGTGCAACCCTATATATAAAATTTCCTTATATGCAGTTAAAAACATAATTCTGAGAAGCTGTCATCAGGTTGCCAAAGGTGTCCATTCCATAAAGAAAGTTAGAAACTTTTAATTACATATCGTCTTTCAGAATTGTCTTATGCTCAGGGATTTTAAGTGATTTACCCTTTGTAGCACAGCTAATAAGTCTCAGAGATGGGATTTAAGCCTAGATCTTTCTTATTTCTGGTACATTTTTCCTATTGGGTCACTCAACCTCACTTGCACTGCTTGTCTCACAAGGCTGCTGTGTAAAAAGTACATCGTTAACCTTTAAAATGCTGTAGAAACTTGAGCTCTTTTTCAGAGGGGTAAGTTGGCATTCTGGATTTGGAATCAAAAAACCTGAGTTTCAGCCCTGGGGTGGAGATCACTGTTTTATTGCTAAATGTACTTTTTTGAGTCTCATTCCTCCTCTTCAAAATAGATATCAGAATAGGTACTTAATGTTTGTTTGAGCTGAATATTTACATTACTTGCCTCACTGGGTGGTGAGAAAAATGCTCTGTAAACCTTAAAGGGTGATTAAAAGAAAAAAAGAGTGGAAATATGAGTACTATCCAGTAGGCTGGGTGGTGTTCTGCTCTACATTAGCCTTGAAGGCAGCATAGCATAGTATACTGGAAAGTACACTGAATTTGGAGACAGAAGAACTGGGTTATTTGTTGTTGATTTTTTAAAATAATTTTTTATTGATATTTCGGGTTCTTACATGAGTATTTTTTTTTACTTAAAGATTTTATTTATGTTGAGTTTTACAATTTTTCCCCTAATCTTACTTCCCTCCCCCACTCCCCATAGAAGGCAATTTGCTAGTATTTACATTATTTCTAGGGTTATACATTGATCCAAATTGAATGTGATGAGAGAGAAATCATATCCTTAAGAAACATAAAGTATAAGAGATAGCAAGATCAGACAATAAGATATCAGTATTTTTTTTCTAAATTAAAGTTCATAGTCCTTGGTCTTTATTCAAAGTCCACAGTTCTTTCTCTGGATATGGATGGTATTCCATGAGTAGTTTTTGCCAGCATCCTCACCCCACCCCACTTCTAGAGGGCTATTCCATATAACAAATAGTTTTTTGTTTTAGGTTTTTTTTTTTTTTTTGCAAGGCAAATGGAGTTAAGTAGCTTGCCCAAGGCCACACAGCTAGGTAATTATTAAGTGTCTGAGGTGGATTTGAACTCAGGTCCTCCTGACTCCAGGGCCGGTGCTCTATCCACTGCACCACTCAGCCACCCCAACAAATAGTTTTTAAAGACAAAAAAAAAGGGGGAGAAACATCAGCTTAATTGATCAATGCATTGGAAAAGTCTGAAAATAGTTCGTCATCCATCACTTATGGACATCCCACCTCAAAAAGGATTTGGGGAATGTCTTTGTATCTCTTCTTTCAAAACATACTTGTTCAAAAAGGAAAATGATCAATGTTGGAGGGGATGTAGGAAAACTGGGATACTAAGGTGGAGTTGTGAACTGATTCAAACTTTCTGGAGAGGAATTTGGAACTATACCCAAAGGGAAGTTAGACTGTGTGACTACTATTAAGTCTGTATCCCAAAGAGATCACAAGAAAGAGTAAAAATCTATATTACAAAAACTTTTTTAAAGGGAAAGAACTGGAAATTGAGGGGATGCCCATCCATAGGGGAATAGCTGAAAAAATTATTGTCTATGAATGTGATGCAGTACTGTTGTTCTGTAAAGAATCATGAGGAATGGGACTTCAGAAAAGCTGGAAAGACTTGCACGAACCAATGCTGGGTGAAGTGAGCAGAATCAGAAAAGCGTGATACAACACATAACAGCAACATTAACTACAATGAACTTGCTCATTTCAGCAGAACAATAATCAAAGACAATTTTTTTAATGTTTTTTGCAATGCAAATGGGGTTAAGTGGCTTGCCCAAGGCCACACAGCTAGGTAATTATTAAGTGTCTGAGATCGGATTTGAACCCAGGTACTCCTGACTCCAGGGCCGGTGCTTTATCCACTGCGCCACCTAGTCTCCCCAAAGGGGATTCTAAAGGACTTGTGGTGGAAAATACCATCCATTCCCAGAGAAGGAACGATGTAGTTTGAATTCAGATCAAAGCTTACTATTTTCAGTTTTTAACATGTTTTATACTTTATGGGTTCCCCCCCCCCTTGTGGCTCCTTTTGTTCCAATTCTTCTTCTACAACATGATTAATACGGAAATATGCTTAACATAGCTATACATATATAACCTATATTAAATTGCTCTGTCAGGGTGAGGGGGGATGAAAGGGAGGGAGAAAAATGTGAAACTTGAAACCTTACAAAAATGATTGTTGAAAAATATATTAATAAGACAGTATTTGTTCTTTATAATTCTGTAGAATTCATGTTTTAAATTTTTTGTGGTTCTTTCCATTTATATTTTTGTAGATTTGTAGTTTATATCAGTTCTTACACTGGCTCTCTGAATCTTAACTTCTCGCAGCACAGTAATGTTCCCACTGCACTCACATACTATAATTATCATTTTTTACACTATTCATTATAATTAGCTATTATTAATTGATGGACATCTATAAGAAGACACGGGTGGGGGATGCTTACTCTGCCGCCGACTCTGACTTTGGTCATATGACTGCATCCGGGCATCAGCACACCCCGGAGGTTGGCTGGGACCGTCTCCATTAGCCCCCCCCCAGCATCCTTATCCTAGTTATTTGTACCGCTAATTGTGTGACGTCACCGGGGGAGGCAGAAGGGAAAGAGGAAAGGAGGGTGCGGGTGAGAAGCGGGGTGCGGGGCTCCGCAGGGCCTTGAACTCTCCGGGTTTGGGAGGCCCACGGAGTTGGAGGGGGCGGCAGGAGCGCCCTGGACCCGGGCGGGGTCCCTTGGAGCGGCTGCGGCAGCGGGGCTCCCGGGCAGCCGAGGGCGCGGGCCTGGGGCTAAAGGCCGCCCTGCTCCCCGCTCGCAGCGGCCTCTCCGGACCCGGCGCTCTTCTGAAGTGAAAGGGGGCCCGGGCCACCGGGCTACTTGGCTCCGCCACAAAGTCTCGGAAGACCACACTTCCGGCTTCCACTCGGGGGACTGAGCCCGGGTCCGAGGGGCGGGGTGGGGAGGAAGGGCCCAGCCACCCCACCTAGATCCACGCGAGGATGCGCCGGGGGCGGCGCGGGGCGGTGTACGCACGCGCACAGCGCACAGAGCACAGCGCGCATGCCGGAATGGGGGAGGGGAAGCGCCGGCAGCTCGAGGCCCTTTGGCACATGCGCAGCATCGGGGATGTCTTGGCCTCCTTGGCGACAGGGGGCGCCGGGCGGCGCTCCCTCCCCCGGCCCCGCCTCCAGCGGTGGCGGTTGGAATTTGAATCCCGGACCGCTGCGGCGCAGTGAGAGGAGCCGTGATCTCGCCGCCGACGCGGACGGGGACGCGGTGTGGGGAGGCCAGGGTCTCTTTTCCAGGCGGCCCAACGCCCCCTCTGGGGCCGAAGGGAGGAGCTGCCCTGGTTCCACCGCCCCCATGTCGAGCCGCGGGCCTCGGTGCCCCGTGCGTACGCAGCGCGCCCGCTGGGAGAGGAAGCGGAGCCGCACGGCGCGGGAGCTGCTGGAGACGGAGCGGCGCTACCAGGAGCAGCTGGGGCTGGTGGTGCAGGTGCGCGGGGCAGGGCGTGTGGGGCGGGCCGGGCCGGGCCGGGCCGGGGGCACCGCGCGTGGGGGCGGCGGCCCGGGCGCCGGGCGGGGGCCCAGGCCGTGCTTCTCCCTTGTCCTCCCCAGTACTTCCTGTGCATCCTGAGAGCTAAGGGCACCCTGCCAGCGGCCGAGCTGCAGGCCGTGTTTGGACCCTGGGAATCCATCCACGTTGGCAGCCAGTGAGTGAGAGCGGCAGGGCCGGGGGGAGGGGGGCCGGCGGGCCAGGGCCGCCGGGACGGCTGAGTCTGTGTCGTCCCGTCCGCAGGAAGCTGCTGCGGCACCTGGAGGCCGGGCACTGGGGAGCGGGCCTGGACAGGCTCTGTGGCCACTTGGAACTCTACATCGGTTTTGCTGCCAACAAGGAGCAGTCCAGGGCCGCCCTGCAGGTACCCCCCTTGTCACAGGCCTCCCCAGGCGGGCGTCCGCCCAGGCCTTCTCGTTCCAATACCTCTTTATTGTGAACCCGCTGCTCACTGAACGCTTCACCTAGCGGAAGCAGCCCAGACCCTTATTCCAGAAAGTAACTGTAAAAGCTGCTCCAGCCCCATCTGCTCCCCGCTCAAGGCTTCTCTTGTCTCCCCAACACCACCCACACCTAGAAGTGGCTAAGGAAGAAGCGGTTCAGAAAGTTCGTGCAGCTTCAAGAGGGGCGTCCCGAGTTTGGGGGTCTTCGGCTGGTGGACCTGCTGCCCTTGCCCCTGCAGCGGCTCCAACAGTAAGTGACCCTCTGATTCCACTCTTGATGCTAACTACTATTCACCGACCCTTAACCTAATTCTGAACAAGCATTTATCTTCCCTTCCCCATTCTCAAATGGGAGGCAATCCTAAGGTCGGGGTGAGGTGGATAATGCTGGGTTTAAATCAGATCAAGATTTGGAATTCTGCCTCAGACGCTGACTGGCACTCCCGACAAGTTACTTAACCCATCTTGGCCTCAGTTTCCACATCTGCAAAACAGGAGTACCAGTACTTAGAAGGGTTGTCTCAAGAATCAATTGAGACAAAGTATGCAGAATATTTTGCAAATCTCTAAGTACTAGAGGTCAGTCATTGTTAATAAGCAAAGGAATTTGGCTGAACCTAAGCTATCAAACACTGAGCATTGATATCCCAATTTAAATATCAGGTTATGCTGCTCTTTTCACAAACATTTCTTGTCTTTAAGAAGTATGAAGTAATCTCTGTGGCGAGGCAGCTAGGTGGTACAGTGGATAGAGCACCGGCCCTGGAGTCAGGAGTACCTGGGTTCAAATCTGGTCTCAAACACTTAGTAATTACCTAGCTGTGTGGACCTGGGTAAGCCACTTAACCCCATATTTGCCTTGCAAAAACCTAAAAAAAAAAAAGTATGAAGTAACCTCAGGGAAGTAAGGGCTAGTGAGCTGTCATCTTTCCTAGAATTGTTCCCGTATTTATTCCCTGGCCCCATAACTCGGTATCTCCGAAATTCTCTTGACTCTTCTGAGGTTTCAGTCAGGGAAATGGGGAAAGAGTGCCCTCTAGTCCTGGATGGAAGAACAAGTTTTGAGCACATACTCTTGAAACTCCAAGATTGGTGTAGGAATAAAAGGAGGCTTCAAGCCAGAGCTGCAAGAAACCAATCCCAGTGAGCCAGGAAATGCAGAAACCAGATGTCCATAACAATATGCCTTGTGGAAAGATCTTTGAATAATGGATCATTGGATAAATTTGCTTTTCCCAAGACTAGTTGGGATTAATGTCCTTAAAGTCTCAGTCCATTTGTGTTTCAGATATGAAAACCTGGTTGTAGCTTTGGCTGAAAATACAGGTCCTGACAGCCCTGACTATCAACAGCTCACAAGTACGTTTGCCCTGAGCCAACATCATTAATATATTCCAGACTCAAAGCTCCATTAATGAGAACCCCAGTCTCATTTTTTCCTTTAAATTAATCAAATGACATTTGGGGGGAATTGTCATTCTAGGGGCTGCACTGAAATTGAGTGAGGCAATCCAGCTGGTTGATGTTATTGAACAAGAACAGGAGAATGATCTACAGCTCCAACGCATTCAGACTTTACTTAGTGGCCATCGGGCTAAAGGTTTGATCAAAGGTCAGGCCTCAACACTGCAAAATGAAGAAACACCACATTCTCATGTATGCCTGTCTGTTACTGACCCTTCCTTCTCTCCCTCCTCTCCCTCTACCACAGGGCGCTGGTTTCTTCAGCAGGGCTGGCTACTCGTAGTCCCCCCTAAGGGGGAGCCAAAGTCTCGAATGTTCTTCCTCTTCTCTGATGCACTTTTGATGGCCAAGCCCCGATCTGTCCTACATATCCCGTATGGAGGAACCTTTGTTTGTCAGGCCCTTTATCCAATGGCCCAATGTCAGCTCCAAAGGATCTTTGGTCACTCTGGGGGAGCAAGGGGTGGACTGCTCTGTGTAAGTTAAGAGACTGGGTGTCAGGATTAGGGAGAATGTTCCCAAGTTAGGCCCTCAGTTCTTTTATTCCCAGCATCTAGGTTAAGGCCACAACTGCCTTCTTCCCCAAGGTAAGTGTTAAGAGCAGATGTTTAAGAAATCAAAAAAAAAAAAAAAAAAGCCCCGACATATACACTGCACACTTTTAAGTTTAATCTACAGCATTATTAACATCTATCACAGAACAATAAATCAAGCCCTGTTTTGTAGAGGGTACATTGTGGTCAATGTGACATTCCTAACAAGGCAGAAAGAGGCCCCAAACTTCCCTGAGTAAGCCATTTAGATCCATCTTTAGGAATTAAAAAAAATCTATAGTCACTATACAGAAATACTGAACCAGCAGTCAGAGCTGGGTTTTAGTCCCACTTCTACCGCTAACTAGTGTGTGAATTTGGACAACTCATAGCCACTCTAAAGCTCAGTTTCCTCCTTTGTAAAATTAAGAGATTGGACTAGATGATGTCTAGAATTCTTCCAGCTCAAAGACTACATACCCACTTTTAGTAGTCTTTACCATAATTCTTTTCCAGGAAAGACCCTGTCCTCTTATCCCCTTTTTTTTTTAGTTTTTGCAAGGCAAATGGGGTTAAGTGGCTTGCCCAAGGCCACACAGCTAAGTAATTATTAAGTGTCTGAGACAGGATTTGAACCCAGGTACTCCTGACTCCCAAGGCCGGTGCTTTTATCCACTACGCCACCTAGCTGCCCCCTCTTATCCCTTTCCATGTAGCTCAGACTTTTATTTGCTACCACCAACAAACTGTACATGACAGGTGGTATGGCTCAGCAGAGAAGTAGCCTTTGAACCAATTAAGACCTGGGTTAAATTCCCACCTTTGACCCATGCATATATAGATGACTCTGGGCAAACCTTTTAATCTTAGTACTCTAGTCCAAGGGTTGGCAAATGGACTGCCATCTGCTTTTATGACATTTTTAAGTTTTAGGAAAGCATAGAAAAGAGACCATTTGCCAACCCTTGCTTTAGATCTGTAAAGTTAACTGTAGAGAAGGTACAGATCTGTAATAAGTTTCCTCACCTGAAAGATTCTTGTATCAGTAGTATCACATGTCCAGTCCCTGTCCCCACCTTTAACCATCTTTTCCATAGATAACCGTGCCTGCAGATTTAGGACTGGGTTTTCTGGGTAGGCAATTTAGACATGCTATCTCCCTACAGCTTCTTTTTCCCCATGAAAAGCTGCTGCTCATGTCCACGGACCAAATGGTACTGTCACATTGGTACCATAATCTGTCTACAGCCATCAGGTATGCCTTGAACTTCCCTGGCTATGACTTGATTTGGTGATGTACAACTATCGTCTCTCCCCCTCATTGTTTATGTATTCTACCTTTCTCTGGCTCCCAGGTAAGGCTCACTTATTGTTCTTTCTCTACAGCAGCCAAGCAAGACACTACACAAGATAGAAGAGCCTCTTAAACTTTTTCCAATTAAATATGGGAAGTCTGATTGTATACTTAAGTGGAATAAATTTATTTTTATTAAAACAACTTGGCTCTTTGAAGAGAGCCTACTTCAGATCTGAGCTGGATAGCCCTCACCCATTCTCTAAAGCTGATGAGGCTACAGATCTTAACCCTCTCTTTCTCAGTCTGTAACCTGGATCCCTTCAATCCATTTCCTCCTCCTGAGCCCCCACTCCTTCCCATTCTCCCCAGCTTGGTCCCAGGAGACACTTGGAGCCCAGGCCTCAGTTACTCCCTCCTCAGGTTCCTCTCCCCAGCCCTCGGTCTGAAAGTCACTGTCATCATCTTCCTCAGCACTCGGGTCCTCATGGATAGGGGGGCTGTACACTGTGTGTGGGGGGGAAGGGGGTAGCATGAGTCCTCAAATCAGACGAGGTGAGACGCCCAACATCCGCCGGTCTGCTCCAGGGGCCCTACCTTGGGAGGCCGCGGCGGAGTCCAGCCCCTGGTCCCGTAGCAGCTGCCTGACGGTCAGCAGGTCCTGCTGGGCCCCGGCCAGCGCGTCCACACTACGGAGATGCCCGTCAGGCCGCCGCCTGCCCGCCCGGGCCGCCCTCCCCGCCCGCCCGGCCCCGCCGGCTCTCACCGCTCAAACAGAGGCTCCAGCTGCTCCAGCAGGCCCCCTAGTAGCCGCTCCGTCTGGGCCAGTTGTTGAGCCAGCTGCTCCTCTGGGGAAGGGGCGGCCATTTACATCCGGGCGAGACGCCCCCCAGCCCCACTCCGCCCCGCCCCGCCCGCCCTCCCCTCACCTCGGTGCAGAAGCTGCTCCTCCGGGGGCGGCTCCGGCGAGGAAGCTTCGACCTCGTCTTGTCCCTGAAACGAGGCCGGGCGCGTTGCTAGCCCCTCACCCCGGGGGGCGCAGGGCCTCGCGCGGGGCTCCCCTCCCGACCCCCGCACCTGCAGGCACCGGAGCAGCACGAAGGCCAGGAGCCCCACGGCGTACACGGCTCCCAGGGGCAGCGGCCCCCACGCTCGGCCCGCCGCCCGCGGCTCCCCCAGCGGCCCTGCGGAGCCAGGCACCGTCACGGCCCGGTGGCCCCCGAGGGCCGCGGCCCCGCCCTCCCGCCTCCCGCCGCCCCGACCCGCGGGGGGCCGCGGCCCGGCGCCGCCCTCGAACAGCCGGAGCGCGGCGGCCAGGAGCAGCAGGGCCAGCGCGGCCGGCAGGAGCGCCGGGCCGCAGGGCCCCGGGGCCGCCATCTCGGGAGGGCGGCGCGAGCCGGGACCACAGGCCCGCGGCGCCCCACGGCGGGAAGGCGGAGCCGCAGCCCGTGATGGCCGCGTACGCGCGCCCAGCCGGCCCTGCCCAGCCCAAAGGCGCAAGCTCCGCGAGAGCGTGACTAACTCCTTGATTTGCATAATGTATTCCCCTAACTGGTGTCTCGGTGCATGCCGGGCTCCTTTCTCGCTTGAATTCTCCGGGTATCGTTTCTTTCGATGACTTTTACGCGATATGCTACTTTTGAAATTTTATCTTCAAGTAAAAGACTCATTTTCGAGGAGTCGAAAAAAATATATAGTTACTATTAGGCTCGCCACAATATAAAAGCTGTATGATCTTTAGGGCTTTATATACCTGCGTGCGCAAGTGACAAACAGAGGTGCTTGCTGAAGGCCTGTTACCTAGGCTACGCACGGGAGACTTGTTCTCCACTCTGACGCCTAGGGGAAAGTCCCCGGACCGCTGGCAGAAAGTGCCGCGTACGCAAGTGCGTCGGGCCCACGTCGCTGCTCCCCATCCCCCGCCGAGACGCACTTCCCCAAAGAAGGGCTGAGCGGAAGGAGCGCGGCGAGGCCGCTCTCAGTCAAGTAGTGGATAGATATGCAGGCAGTGCGCCGCATGCGCACTAACTCAACGGGGCTCATTCTCAGCGCGCCCGATCTTTTTACTGCTTAATCTCCTATCATGTGCCACTGTGCCAGAGAAGAGGCAGAAAAGACCCAAACAAGAAAAGGGAAAGCTGGAAGAACAAACAGCAAGTACAGGAAGCGTAGGAAATAATTTTAAAATTATATATATATGCCTATATATGGTGGAGGGAAACTAGGAGAGAGGGGTGATCTGAAAATCTAGAAAGACAGTATCAAGAAGAGACTGAGCGACCGCGGAGAGGTCAAGGAGAATAAGAATGGGGCAGCTGGGTGGTGCAGTCCTGGAGTTAGGAGGATCTGAGTTCAAATGTGGCCTCAGAGGCTTGATTCTTACTAGCAAGTCATTTAACCCTAATTGCCTCACACACACACACACACAAAAAGAAAAGAACAAGGACTGAGAAATGGCAATTGAATGAGGCTACTAAGAGAGATCAGTACCTTTGGAGAGAGTGGTTTTAGTAGAAAGATAAGGTCAGAAGTCCCATTGGAAGAGGTTAAGAAGAAAAGAAGGGGAGGAGAGTGGAAGCATCTATGGTAGATGCTAGGAAGGTAATGAAGCAAAGGATCAATGAGGGTTTTTTCAGCACGTAGGCAATAGGAATTGAGTCAGGCAGGTAGGTACAGAGGTGAAGAGAGTGCTGGGTCTGGAGTCACATTTACTAGCTGGGCAAATCACTTCACCTTGCCTCAGTTTTCTCATCTGTAAAATGAGCTGAAGAAGGGACATGGCAGACCACTCCCAGATCAATATAATGGGAGAGACTGAAAACGAAGTGAGAATAGGATCACTGGTAGATGATTTAGACTTGGTAAGGAGTAAGGCCATGTCTTCATGTGGAACAGGGGCTGAAGGAGGGGAAAGATGAGGAAGAGTGAGGAGTTCATATCAAATGGTCTCCTTCTTTCCATGGGACAAGGTTCTCAGCTTGGGGTTGGAAAGAGGGAGTGGGTTGAGGAGCTAGGTGTGTTTGAGGGTCTTTGGCATTAATGATTGTGAAAGAATGCATAAATATGACAGCTGGTGGAGGTGGGGACAGGAGGTTGGATGAGTGTGAGCAGGGTAGAGGCAGGAAGGGCATGGCTGAGAAGAGGGTGTGGTGATGGCCCAGTATCTGCTGCTTTCAAGGTTCCTGGCCTTTCAGTGTTCCCCTGCTTTGTGGGTCCTGCTGGGGGAAGGTGACCCCAGTGCTGCTTTTGGCACTGGCTGAAAAACTCAGTAAAAATTCGGCTATCAAGTAAGAATCAATGCGTCTGCTGAAGTCCTCTAGTATGAAGACCAGATTTGAGGAGGAGTCAGTCGATAAATATTTTACCAAATGCCAGCCAGGCTCTAAGTATGCTAAGCACTGGGAATTCAAAAGGAAAAAAAAAAAAACAAAAACAAAAATCAAGTAAAAGAGTGTCCAATGTGGAGAAGCTCCCAGAAATGTGGTAGGAACCACACAGAAGCTATATACATTTCATACATATGTATGAAATGATTGAGAGAAGGCACTAGAATTAAAAGGGGTTGGGATTTTAGTTGGCTTTTCACCTCTCCCTCTGCCCTCCCTCGCTTGAGGTCAACAGTCAAAGCTTAGGAATGGAATTCCGGGTTTGGGGGACTGCCAGAGAAAAGGCCCTGAACAGAGAGATGGAGTAAGATGTGGTGGAACTACCAGAAGGCCAGTGCCAATGGATCCAGGAGCATGTGGCAGAAGATGAGAAAGGTGGAAAGGGGTTAGACTATGAAGGGCTTTGAACATTTTGTGTTTGATCCTGGAGGCAAAGAAGAGTCCCTGGAGTTTACTGGCATGATTAGGCCTGTTTTAGGAAAATCACTTAAGTGACTGAATGGAGAATGGGGAGAGAAAAGGAGATTCTGGACAGGCTATCCCAAGGTTTAACAATAGCTCCAACTGTTCTTTGCAAATAGGGTATTTGGAACTCTTCATTTTTTTTTCCTAGTAAAAATTTCATAAGGAGAATGGGTTTCTAGGCTAGCCTACAGAAGATTAGAAGCACAAATCTGGCCTCCCCTCTTAGGATCAGAGAAGGGTCTTGATTTGAGGTGAGGAAGGAGATACCATTTCGTATTCAAGAAACTTTTGGCCCACCTGCTTCCATAACCCCAGTCTCAAACATCCTAAAATTATCCCCAATCTAGATGGAGGAATGCAGATGAATGAAAAAGAAAATTTGAGAAGAATTGCGCTTCCCTTCTTACTTCTCTCACCTGCATAAAAAGGTATTTTTTTTTTTTTTTTTTTTTTACTATTCTGGATACAGAGACTATTACCTGACAGGAAAAGGAGGTTGGAGAGAAGGTAACATTGAGCACCTGAAAGCCTAAAGAAGGGGTCAGAAGAAGGGAGGCTCCTTTTAATCTGGAGAACTGCGCTGGGTAGTTCCAGGTTATTAAATTTCAAAATCTTCTTCCTTGAAGTTAACATTGAACATCTTCCCTTGATATTCCACAGGAGCAATTGGGTCGAAATGCAGAGAAGAAAAGGGTTGAGAGCAGGAGATATTTAATCAGACTCCTACAGCTGGGGGGGGGGGGGGAGCATTTCCCCTATCTCTGTGCTCCGGAAGGAAGTTCCTGTGGCTTTTGCAGCTGTGGCAAAGTTGTTGAGCTTCAGGGAACAGGGTGACTGAGGCAGGGACAGGGTAGACCCAGCCCTGTGTTAAAGACAGCAAGGGCTCTTTAGAGACCTGGCCTTGGGGACAGAGGAACAGTTTCGTATTTCTCCTGGCAGGCTCAGACTCACATCTCTGTGGCATTAATGGATATGAAAGGATGTGCAAACTTTACAACTGGTGAGGTGGGGACAGGGGGGCAAGAGGGTATGAGCAAGGCGGAGGTGGGGAGGGCATGGCTGAGGGTGTCCTGACCTTCACTCCTGCTGCTTTCAGGGTTCCCGGACTTTCGTTGTGCCTTTGGGCTGTGGGCCCTGCTGGGGGTGGTGACCCTGTTATTGCTTTTGGCACTGGTTGAACACCTAGTGCGATGGACCAGAACAAAGAACAAGACTTTACAGGGGCAGGAAAGGTGAGTACTGCCAAGGAAAGACACCGACAGAGGTCTTTCCCTTGGGCACCCCAATCTTTCAAACTCTGGAGGGATGCTTTTGGGCCATCAACTTTCCCATCTTACTTGTTCACCCCAGAACGTCATCCTTTCCCCCCCCCTCCCCCCGGACCCCCCCTTTATGTTGCAGCCCCAAGAGGCCTATGGAAGAGGCACCACTTTATGGGAATCTGACATACCTGCAAACAGGTGAGGAGGGAGGCAATTGGGGTAAGGCAAAGGGGTTTTCAGAGCAAGTGAAAAGGGTTGGAGAGAGGGACTTAGGGACTCCTTCCTGTTCCATCTTGTCTCAGGGCGGCTACCACAGAAGCCAGGGCCTATCCTGCAGGAGCAGTCAGCAGGAGATACACCTCGAGTAAGTTTGACCTGGTGTACCACGGGTGGGGAATCTAAAGATGAGGGCAGTTTGGGGGTCTCCTTTACACACCCTAACCTGCCTCTCTATGCCCAGGCAGGGGAGGAAGCTATGTGCTATGCCAGCCTGCAGCTGCAGCCTCCTCAGGGCCGCCCGCCAGGACCTGGTACAGGAACACTTATCAAGTACTCGGAGGTAGTGATGATGCTGGAGCCTGAGCAGTCTGCTCCCATGCCTGGGCTCCCAGAGCCCGAACTCTACGCTTCAGTGGGCTCCCAGACCCGCCGGGCAGCCTTTCCTAATGAGGAATATGCCAACAGCCAGCCAGGAGATGGATGATAAGACCCAGATCTAAACATCAGATGCATCTTGGGGGCAGGGAGAAGGGGAAAGAGGCCACTGTCCACAGGAAGAAGTCCTATCTTGACTTTCTCTTTTAGCCCACAGTTCCTTTGAGTTAGGACCATGGAGGACCGGAAATTAACCCTCAATAGATAGATGTCCATCTGTCTACAGGGAGGCAGAGGAAGCTTCCAGCCTGGGCATGAGACCAAACTCACCTTCAAAGTCCTCCAGCTTTCAAAACCCCTCCTATCTCTGGCCCTCTGAGGTTAACCAATTCCGGCCCCAACTATACTTCTCTAGTTTCTTCAGAAATACAGGAAGTGGTGGTGGTGACTTGGGGGTGGGGTGGGGCCGGCAAGCACACAAATCTGTGTGTCTTTGAAAAGGCATGAGTACCAGGGAGCACCTATGCCAGGGCAGGTATGTATACATGTGAGCACAAAAGAGCCGACACAAGCAAGATGTCTGCATGCATATGTGAGCCTGTGTCATTCTGGCCAGGCACAAGCAAGACGGTGGTGATGCCTGCAGCAGCATCTTTAGCCCCTGACACAGGTTCCAAGAAACTGAAAGAATAGGGTGAAGTCAGGGCACAGTCCCCTCTCCTGCTAGTTTGATTTTTTTAATCAAATAATCTTTCACTGTAAAAAAAGGATGCATGTTTCTCTTTTAAATTAAATATTTTCTAAAATATGAGGACATTTACAAAGAGGTTTTTAGTCTTGAACAGATGATGGGGGTGGGGGTGGGGAATGGGGCTCTGTTTCACCAGCAAGAGAAAGCTGGGAATTGTCTTACTGGCTTAAGCTCTCAACCACAGTTTAGGAGGAGTGGGTCCACATTCATAATGGTGCAAACCTGGGTGGGGCTAGAATAGTCTCCTCCTTTAGGCAGGGACTGGCAGGGGCAAGGGGAATAGAGGGGGAATGGGGAGAGTGCAGGCCCAGGACAGGGGGGTGAGACCGGGTAGGACCAGGTGTGGCTGTGAGCAGGGAGCAGGGATTTTGCCAGCTGGGGTTATGCATCAGCAGTGCCTGCAAGGTCTGGCCCATCTGGCCCAGGCCATCAGACAGCAGGTGAAGATGGGAGACGGTGTCTTGGGCCAAGCTCTCGAGAAGGGCCTGCTGCTGCCTTGAGGTTCTCAGGATCTGCACCAGAAGATCCTGCATGTTCTGGAGGAGGCTCACCACCCCAGGGCCTGAAACAATGCACCAGCCAGAGGTCAAGGCCTTCCTCTGCTGCCCCATGACCAGGCCCCAGGCCCCAGAGAAGGATGGGAAGAAGGATGAAGCTCACCTTGCAGTCCTGACATAGGAGTGGGCTCTTCTCTAGCTCCCTGTGGTACCAGATCTGGCCTGACTGGAATCTCTGGCACCAAGGCTGGAGGCTCCTCTGGGGGAGCAGGAGGCAAAAAAAATGTACCAAGCCCTGTTATCAGCTCCATCTCCACATACTCCTCCACTGCAATGAGGACAGAAGTCCCCCCCAATTTAGTCCTGTGAGAGTGGTACAATCAGGACCCCCTCATCTAATTCCAAGGTAGGGGCTGCTCTCAGCTCCCTTGAAAATAAAGAAGGGGTCAATGGACAGAGCTAGCTGACTCCATCCAGATGAGTTGGGGGGTGAAAACCAGGGAGTGGTTCTTAAGGAACTGGAGGGGAATAGCTCACAGAAAGCCCAGTGGATCCACAGGGTTCTTTTAAGACACTTTTCCTTTGCTACCCCATTCTGCCAAAGGAATACCCCCCCATTCCATGTTATCTATTTCATCCACTGAACACTCCCACCTGGAGGGGGGGGTGCTTCCCATTTCCTCTCTTTCACCAATATCCTCATTCCTCTGGAGACTCCTTTCACATCCTCCCAACGAGAGCTGTGTTCTCCCCTACCCAGGACAACCTTAGGAGCACCCCAAGTCACCTAAGAAAAACAAAACTCTTCAGCCTTACCTGGCACCTGGTAGGGATCAGGGCTGGCCTGCTTTTCCTCAGAAGCTACAGGAGGAGGACAGATGCATTCAGCTTTCCCTACTGACCCTAACCTTCACCCCAACTATGGATCTCCCAACCTAACCTCTCCTATCTTGTTTCCCCACAAGTGTTAGAGTTACCAAAAGACTAGTCAGTTGGTCCCATAGCACATAACCCAGTCTGGAAGGGGAAGCATGCAAAAGGGGTCACTTTTTGTAAAATGTGCACACTTAAATCCCAGAAAATTGGGCATGAAGTCTATGACAAGTCATCCGTCCTCCAGGGAAGACCCAGAGCTTCTGTGAACTTAACTTCTTTTAAGGCTCAGTTCAGATGCCTCCTCTGGGAAAACTTCCCTGATCCCCACCAGTTACTAGTTGTCTTAAATTAGGTTGTTTCCTCTCAGAAGAACAGAAGCACTTGGGGTCTTTGAATCCACAAGTAACTAGCTCAGTGCCAAGGACTTGGAAGACCCCATATAAATGTCTGCTCTATTGACCAGGGCATCAACAGACCAGGAGCAGTGATTTTACAGCTCTGAGGTGGGCACACAAATCCACCTCTTGGTTCTGCCCTTCCACCTAGTCCCCTCAGCCTCAACCTCTCTCAGCTTTCCTCTCCACAACAGTTCCTGGGAATACTCACGGGTAGATTCTTTCTTGGCACAAGGGGGTGGTCCTGTTTCAAGGTTTGTCTCAGAACCTGGGTAGTTGGAGAGAAGAGAGTCAGTCAGCCTAAGGTTAGGGTGCCTGGTTCCCCACCTGTTTCCAGGACTGCATTGTGAGCTATTTTATTTTTGTTTTTGAATCTTCAACGAAAAGCCCATATCTGGTACATAGCAGGCTCTACGTAGATTTTTGTGCATCAAATGTGGCTCCCCTTCTCCACCCCCCTCCAACCCACCCAGTAGCTTGGCTCTGGTGGGGGTCACAGTACTTCCCAGGCAGGAACATCACTAGATCTGGGGAGAGCAGGACTAGGCATAAGCCAGAAATGTGGAGGAAGGTTCCTGCAACCCTTCTCCTTTTCCTGCTAGTGCTGGAGTTTCCTTAAAGAAATCTTGGAGGGGCAGCTAGTTGTCACAGTGGGCAGAGCACCAGTCCTGAAGTCAGGAGGACCCGAGTTCAAATATGACCTCACACACTTAATTGCCTAGCTGTGTGACCTTGGGTAAGCCACTTAACCCCAATGCCTTAAATAAATAAAAATAAAATTAAAATAGAGAAACCTCTCTGAGACCCATCACCAAGACTATCGCCTTACCTGGCAGGCGTCTTTCTCCAAACACTGGTCTTCCGGCAGCCTTCCACAGTCTCTTCATGGTACGGTAGTGGGGTGGGGGCTGCGAGGAGGGACCCCCTGCCTGGCGGCTGGTCTCCCACTCTGAATAGAAGGCTTGCTTCAGCGCTTTCCACTTGGATCGGCACTGGGCTACACTCCGACCATAGCCTGATGCCCCCAGCCCTTGGGAGATGGATTGCCACAAGGCCTCATTAGGCCTTGAAGTGGAGGCCATGAGCAAGGTGACCTCCCCTGAGTCCTGGATCAGGGTCAGGAGGCAGCTGATCTCCTGCTGGGTCCAGGCCCGGCCCCTGGGCATCATTCAGGCTCCTCTCCTACACTGAGCACCAAGACCCCAAGAAAGGAGAGACTTGGGGGAGGGGGCTGTCACAGATGGCCTATGGGACACAGATAAAAACAAACAGACTGAGGAGGCAGGTGGGGACAGTTGGAGCATGGAGAGGGATCTGGGGTACCAGAGAGAGAAAGGGGTTTAATGTGCCAATTGGCCGACCCCTGGGAGGGTTCAAGGGATGGGGGTGCTGGGAAATGGAGGAGTCTGAGGGGTCAGGGGATCTCGACACAACACTGATTTGGTGAGATGGCTTGTCCAAGGGCACTGGGGGCTGGCCGGCGGGCTGTGCGCGGCGCGGGCCGGGCCTCCGGGGAGGGGGGTACAGTCCTGCCGGGGGTCTCCGGCACAGAACTCCAGATGGGAGGCCCCGAGGACAGCCGGGCGGTGAGAACCAGTGTGTGAGCAGAAGCCTGGGGGCAGCTGCGGGCGGCACGGGCCTCTGGGCTGACGCGGAGCCCCTGAATGGCGCAGGCTGTGCACGTGGACGCGGGCTCCGGGGCCCGGCGGGCATTGTTGGAGATGGGGGGCAAAGGAAAGAGGGCGGCGGCTCCTGGGGGGGCCCCTGGGCCGGTGTGAGCGGGGAGGGGCGTGCACTGAGTGGGAGCCCCTAGAAGCAGGGAAGGAGGGGTGGCGTGTGGGCAGAGTCGGGGGGCAGGCGGGATGGTGACTGCGCTCCCGGCTTCAAACTGTGCGGGGGGTCAAGGGTCAGGGGGCGTGAGGGGCGGAGGAGATGCTCACTGAGCCTGTGGGGGGCGGGGAGAGGAGGGGGCCGGGCCGGGGGCCTCGGCGATGGGGGGGAGGGGAGGGGCGTGGCGTGAGCGCGCCGGCGTGAGGGGAGACGGGGCGGGGAGGGTCTGCATGCCGGGCCCGGACGTGCGGGGGGAGGGGCGCCCCGGGGCGGCTGGTCGGGACGGTACCTGCGGGGGTGTGGGGAGGAGGACCCGCGCCCTCCCAGCGGCAGCAGCCCGACCCTGCTCGGCCCGGGCTCCCGCCAAAAGCCCAGCCCCTTTCCTCAGCCTCCCTATCTTTAGGGCGAATGCCAAGCCCAGCCGCGTCTTCGCACAGACCCCCGCGCCACTGCGGCAGCACTGCGCATGTGTGACCTCGCCACACCCTCGGCTCGCCCCATTGAGACGCGGGGCTCCCACATCCGGGGAGGCAGGTCCCGGGAACGCCTTTCTTTTGAGGCATTCTGGGAAATGAAGTCTCAAAAAGCTGTCCGCCCTCAGCATTCTGGGAAATGGAGTCCCGGACTCGACTCAGGCCCACTAAAGATGACTGAGGCCCGTTCCTCGTTTTCAGTGTATTCTTCATCCAGTGTCACCCTGGAAACGGCCAGCCGGCCATGGTGTGGGGATTCCTGTGGACCTAACAACTGCGCCCGCTTTCACTTTTGAAAGCCTTAAACCGTTGTACATCAGATAATAGGATCATCGATTTAAAGCTAGAACATGTCTTAGAGGCCAACCCGATTTAAAAAAAAAATATATATATATATATATTTAATATTAAAACAATTTTTAAGGTCCGAATTCTCCTCTTCCTACACCTCCTTCACCCATTGGGAAGGCAAGAAATGTGATGTCGATTTCACAAGTGAGGGAGGCGAGATTAGGGGGAAAATTTGTAAAATTCAAAAATAAAGAAGTAAAAATTTTACAAGTGAAATTATGAAAAATATATTTCCCTATTATCCATGTTGCAAAAAAAAAGGACAAGAAAAAGCTGAATGAAGCAAACAATTTGCCCAAAATTACCCAGAAAGTAATCAGCACCAAATCCCAGGGATTTTGGCTCCATCCTGAATTGTGCATTTGCACCCAAGCTGATATTGTCCCATTGATTTATGTAATGAGATCATTTTAGGGACACTTGAATCTAAGTACTAATTTTGATCTTCAAGTAGTTAAAGCTGCTTGCTGTAACCTGAGCTTTAAATATCTCTGCCCTTCAGGTGAGTGATACTGGAATAAGTGCTTAAATGCTCCTTCCTGCAACTATTTGGAGGTTCAAGATCTGTAGTAATCATGGCCTCATCTACTCATGTCCTGCAGGATCTTTCCCATCTTTCTTCATTCCATCACTACACCACTATTGCAGCCCGGTAACTTGTCTACCCAGCCCTTGTCTTCCCCTCCCTCCTCTTTCATTCCATTGCATGTTTCTTTTCTTCCTTGCCTCCCCACCCCCTTCCTTTCCCTGCCTCCCTCCCTCCTTCCCTCTTCCTCCCCTCCCTCCCTTTCTCCCTCCCTCCCTCCCTCCCTTCCTTCTTCCTCCCTCCCTCCCTTCCTTCTTCCTTCCTTCTTCCTTCCTTCCTTCCTTCCTTCCTTCCTTCCTTCCTTCCTTCCTTCCTTCCTTCCTTCCTTCCTTCCTTCCTTCCTTCCTTCCACAATTCCTCACACATAACCTTTCCTTCTTCCTAGCTACAGCAAATGCTGAGGTGAAAATCACAAAACAATTCTAACTAAATCCACTTTGAATTCATACTCTGCATTTAGTAAGAATCTCCACTGTTTAGAAATTCTTTTCAAAATCACTTTTGAGTTTCCTAAAGTGTCTGTTAGAAAATTTCCCTACATTCCTTAACCTCTCAGTTCTACTCCCACATATTTCAATCTCAGCAGATGAACTCAACTCCTATTTTGCTGAGAAGACCAAAGGTTTTCAAAGTTACCTCCTTCAGCTACCCTCTTCCTCATTTCCAAACCTCTTGGCATCTCCACTCAACTCTTCTTTCTTCCCATAAGATGCCAAAGAAGAGGCAACTCACTTCTTTGCCAAGTTATTCATGCCCTTGATTTATATCTTTCAATCCCCTCCATAAATCTTCTTTCTATAATATGGTGTCCCAAACCAAATATGATTGGTCAGCATTTTGTAATATGCCTAAATGTAATCTGATCAGAGTATAGCATAGCACTATTTCAATAATCTAAATATTTTAGGTTATTTTTGTTGTGAATATTCCCTCCAACAATGCAAAGCATAGCCCTTCCTTGCTTGCTCAACCCATGTAACTTTTGCTTATGTCTTCCATTCAAAATTCTGGGTTCTTTCTCCTTGTGTTCTCTTGTGAATATATCCTTGGAGCATGATTATCCTTTACTCTCAATAAGTGACAGGACTTTTTTTTGATCAAATATTTACTTAATGTCACTTTTTTATACTGTGTCTACATAATTGCTAATGCTGCAGTCTGCTCATAATCATCATCATTCAGTTTTCCATTATCCTGAGTGTTCTTAAGTTTTAATTCTTCAGAGACTATAATATTCTATATGAATTGAAACCATATAATTCCTTCATAAGAATATTACCAACTAGGTGACACAGTAGATAGAACTCTGAGCCTGAAATCTGGAAGTGTTCAAATATGGATTCTGGCACTTACTAGCTGTGTGACCCTGGGTAAGACTTAACTTCTCTGATGAATGTACCAAAACCTCATCTCTGAAGGCAATCTTGTGAACAGTTCTTTTTTTTTTTAGTTTTTTTCTTTTTTGCAAGGCAAATGGGGTTAAGTGGCTTGCCCAAGACCACACAGCTAGGTAATTATTAAGTGTCTGAGACCTGATTTGAACCCAGGTACTCCTGACTTCGGGGCCAGTGCTTTATCCACTACGCCTCCTAGCCACCCCAAGACTTAACTTCTCAAATGGGAATAATAACAACATTGACCTTCTAGGATAGTTGTGAGAATCAAATTAAATAGCATTTGTAATCAATGACTGGAATTTAGTGGAGTGGGGCTAGGGAACCCAGGGAGAGCATGAAAAAAGGAACCTAACTCCCTTTTATAGCAAGAGTTCTAGCTACCCCTTCACCTTCTAGGGGAGTCCATTATACCTACAGCCTTACCAGTCTCTGAGGATACTAGCTTCTCCTTTCACCTGGTGACCCTTTACATCCACACTGTAGCCTGGACAGTCTCTGGCTCCCTCTAATTCTGCTGACCCTGTGGTCCAGGTACACTAGCCTCCTCTATTCTATAGTACCCTTTGTGACATTTCACCCTTCATTTCCATCATATTACATATTCTTGTTCCTGGGCATGCATTTGCTGGTGTAACCAGGAGCTAAGGCTGAACACTCCCCATCTGACCCCCAACTCCTCCCCTGGCCAGGCTCTCCACTGAGATGCAATAACCCCATAAAAAATTCTTCCCAACCAACCAACCAACCAACCAACCAGTCTCCAGAACTTCTTGGATCCATTTTGAATTTTATGTCACTAAAATCCTCTCTTTCAAAAAACCAGAGTCTGGGTCAAGTATTCTTTCTGTCATCCAGTGAGCCAGTTCACATCATCCAGTCCTACTGTACATAGTAGGCATTTAATAAGTGCATGTTTTTTTTCCCCTTCTTTACTTGGTGTCAAAAGGATGGGTAAACATTTAATACTTTTGAATCATCAGAAGAACTTTGTAATTTCCCCATGGCAATTCAGCCTACTCTCCTCTTTTCCTGTATGTGTGTCAATATATATAAATGTACAGATGTGTGTATATACATCAAAACTATAATTATATATATGTGTGTGTGTGTGTGTGTGTGTGTACACATACACTTATTTACTTTATAGGCTGTCCCTCTATAAGCATGTGAACTACTTATTATGACAATCAAAGCAATTTTTCTGAAAACAATACTAACAATAACAAAAACCTGGGTTTTTAGCAGATTGTAAACCTAATACAAGTCAAGATTTGGCTATCTTGGACTCCATTGAGAGCTAAAGCTCCTAAGAACAAGGAGGTTATAAGCTATTCTTGTCATCCATAAACAAGACTTCTTTTGTCCTGGAAAATATACAGCCAAAGAGCATGTTACATTATTTTTGACCAGCAGTATCACACTATATTAAATGACTTGTAGTCAACTACAATTTATGGATCTTTTTCATGGTGCTCTATAAATATTCCATTTTCATCTTGTACTTGTGGACTTAAAAAAAAATACTCGAATTCACAATGACACTGGCAAGACCATTGTTTCATCCATTAGTGGCACCAGTAGGTAGGAGCTCAAAAAAGGAACTAAAAGTGCAATGTGTAAGTGAGACACCAGGAGGTGCACTAAACACAAGCAGTTTCAGCTCCTTTACTAGGCCTTTACCTGGTCATCCAGGTGAGTTACTACCTAATCAACCACTAGATGGTATCTCGGCTTGAGCTCTACCACCTACCTCCCGGTATTTATGTCACATAGATTTTGCTAACCTGGGCTTTTCTCAGTGAATTTCGCATCTGTCTTTCTAGGGGTATGAATAGTTCTAACATATTAGAGCTATTGGAAGTTCAAGGTCTTTCTCAGGTGGCTATCATGGCCTCATCTAGTCATGTCCTGCAGTATCTTTCTCCATTCCATCACTACAACACTATTGTGCCTGGTAACTTGTCTACCCAGCCCCAATGTCTTCCCCTCCCTTCTCTTCATTCCATTGCACTTTTCTTTCCTTCCTTTTCTCCCCCCCCCCTTCTTACCCTGCTTCCCTCCCTCCTTCCCTCTTCCTTCCCTTCCTTCTGCCCTCTTCTCTAGGTCATAGGATCCTGAAAGATTATTTGCTTAAAGGATATTTACAAAAACAGAACCAAAATTATTAGGATTCCAGAACACAGGCTACTATTTCCAGGTAAATCTAAGTTTCTGCTTCCCCTTACAATCTTTTATGTCTAGTTTTCATCAGGTATACCTAGATACTGTTAGTATCACCAATCTTCCCCTGACTCCAAGTATTTGGGCTTCAAGCTAAAGAGTATGGAATGCTCTCTATCTTGGCTCAGCTTATCTATAAGACTATGAGAATTTTCCATCAAATACATTAGTCTGGCCAAATATAAGAGTGTATTAAGGGGATATATATATATATATATATATATATATATATATATATATACATGTGGATATATGTATGTGTACATAATAATATATAATGACAATATTATAGGATATATTATGATATAATATTAATATGATAGATACTGAAATAAAATAGACAAAAATGTTAATACATAAGAAACCTGACAATAATATAGGATATGCTATATTATGGTATAATATCTATGATATTATTATTATATAATATATGATAAAGCATATTAACATAATATATGTTAATAGGTAAGTCTGGCAAAGTAGAACATACCCAGAATGTGGAAAGATTTAAATTCCCAGTGGAGGGATTTGCATTTGATGCCAGAATTAATAGGGACCCAGATTTAATAGTTTATTGAACAGTAAAATGACATGGTCAGTCTTGTGTTTTAGCAATACTGTTTTGGGAAAATATAGGAGACTCAAGGCAGGGAGACCAATTATGAGAGGATTATAATAATTACAATAATTCAGGAGAAAAGGGAATAGATGCAAGAGATGCCGTCTTGACAGAGAGGACACGATTTGGTATTTGAATGGATGTGTTGGGTAATAGAGAGTAAGGGATCGAGGATGACTAGAGATTATTGGTAACTTTGGAGAGAACAGGTTCATTTTGTTTTGTTTTTGTTTTTTGCAAGGCAATGGGGTTAAGTGACTTGCCTAAGCTCACACAAGAAGGTAATTATCCATCTGAAGTCAAATTTGAACTCAGGTCCTCCTAACTCCAGGCCTGGTGCTCTATCCATTGTATCTCCTAGATACCCTTTTTGTTTTTGTTTTGTTTTTTTGCAAGGAGAGAACAGTTTCACTTGAATGGTAAGATTGAAAGCCAGATTGCAAGGGGTTGAGATGTGAAAGAGAGTCAAAGTGAAAGCAATAACTATAGATACAGGGTTTTTTTTCTAATAGTTTAGCTGTAAAAAGAAAGAGAAATATTGGAAGATAAGGTTAAGTTAGGTATTTTTAAGGATTAGATTGCCTTGTACATATTTATAAATTGGAAGATTTGTCCATAAGTAGCAAATTAAAGATTAGAGTGAGGGATAGAAACTGATTATGGATTAAATCTGAAGGAGGAAGCCAGAGGGAATAAAATTAAGGGTACAAGAAAAAAAACTGATGAGGAAAGGAATATCTTTTTATCAAAGTCTGGTATAAGAGAAGAGATAATGGAGGATGACTTCAATGTATTGGGGACTTAAGGAAGAGTAGCAAAGGGAATTCATATTATCTTAAGAAAGACTGGGTTGAAGCCTGTGGTAGAAAATCAATTGGGGAGGCATTAGAGGATTAATTTATTCCACTACAGAGATTAAATAACAAATTTATATTGGATTACACTAACAGCATCCTTCACTAGGCTATGAGTAGGAAAGGTGTTGGCACTTTGTGTTCTTGGGTTTCCATTTTCTTTATTCTTGCGGGAACTTCTGCCTAGAGTTTTATATATTAAGAGAAAGTAGAGGAAAAAAATCATAGGAAATCCAAACATTTTGTGCCATTTGAAAGAAACTAGAACATGGATGAATTGTCCCTGTGAACCATGGGGTAGTGAAATTGCATACTTGAGATCATAGGATCTGAATTCACATACTACCTGTGTGACCTTGGACTACTCTAAGTCTTAGTTGTCTCATCTTCAAAATGAGGGAGTTAAACTCCATGGTCTCAAAAGTTCCTTGCAGCTCTATATTTATGAGCAATTAGATGATGAAATGGATAGAAAACTGGACCTAGGGTTAGGAAGACCTGAGTTGCCCTTAACAAGTCATTTAACCTATTTGTCTCAGTTTCTTCATCTGTAAAATGGAGCTAATAATAGCACTTATCTCCCAGGATTTTAGTGCAAATCAAATGAGATAATAATTTTAAAGCTCCTGGCATTTTAAAGCTATTATTATAATTATGATAGTTCTGTGAAAGAAACAATTCATGGAGATAGTGTAGAATGAGCCTGGATGCTCTGTGAAAACTAAATTAGAACAGCCTGGAGGTGGCTAGAGGAGGTAGTGTATAATATGGTGTCACTTGGTTCAGGACAAAACTGTTGGTGAGATCAAGCAGATTTCCATTCCAGCTTCTTTCTCTCCCTTGCTTCCTCAGAAAACTTGCTCTCACTAACATTTTTTAAAAAAAATTTTCCCTTCATTTAAGGCAATGGGGTCAAGTGACTTGCCCAAGGCCACATAGGCAATCATTAAGTGTCTGAGACCAGATTTGAACTCCAGTCCTCCTGACTCCAAGGCAAGGTCAGTGCTTTATCTACTGCACCAGCTAGCTGCCCCTGCTCTCACTAACTTTTGGAATGGCCAGTTCCTTCCCCCTACTTCCAGAGGGTATGAGAAGAAGAGAGAGGAAAGGGAGGTCAGTGGACTTTGAAAACAGTAAGTATGATCTCCTTGTCAGTTGATGAAGAGTCCATACCATTTGGATTCAGAGGACCCTAAAGAGATGTGATAATGAGGACTGCAAAGGTAGACATCACTGAGAGGTTAAGACTTTGACTAGCAAGCATGACAGCATCACATGCGAATCTTGTTTCATTCTTTGCCTAGTTGTTCTTTGGTTGTAAGATTAGATGATTGATAGACCCTAAGAAGTGAATTCAAGCCAAGAAGTAATGTAATAAAGCTAAGAGACTCAAGGTCCATTCCCTGGAAGGTACTTTACTGTTGAGATGATTGTAGAAGGTTGGTGATCTTCAATGAAATGTTTTACTGAACCTGATCCTATACAAGATATGAGTAACAACAGCTACTTGGGGCATTTTCCTCTATGACCTTGAAAGCATTATGTGATGGTAGCAGATGCTATCAGAAGTGTCTGAGTGATTTGTTTAAGATTGCATCTCCTACTCATGATGAAAAAATTCTATTTGTTTCCAGAAGAGTGAGACTTATGTTTGATAAAGAAAATTGTTACCAAATTGTGATTTATATTTGGAGAATAGAACTATTAGCATGCCTTTGGAACTTATCTTCATTGACATTTCAAAAACTGAGTTTTAACTGATAATTTCTGTTTCTTAAATCAGCATAGCTATCTCATGTCTCTCTTCTGCCCTCTTACAGAGTCCTCTCAATTGGCACAACTTATGTATATGTTGAAAAAGTTCAAAAACGTGCAATATGTAATACCTGTGATCTCCTACTTTTTTGAAAGGCTAGATTGAAGGTGTCTTCTCATATATCTTCATTTGAGTCCTGCTTGATCTTCACAATTTTGCTTTGTTTGTTTTTCAGTTTTGTTCTCCATTTATATGGTTGTAGTTTTTGTTTTCTTGACTCTACTTCACTCTGCATCAATTCATATAGATCTTTCAATGCTTTTATGTATTGATCACATAATTTCTTAAAGTGCAGTTGTATTCTATTATATTTATACATCACAATTTGTTTAGCCATTCCCAAGTTGATGGGCATCTACTTTGTTTCCAATTCTTAGACATCACAAAAATATAGTTATAAATATTTTGAAATATCTTATTGATGACTTCCCTGAGTTATATGTGCAATAATGGAACCTATGATTCAAAGGGTGTGAACATTTTACTCATTTTATTTGTATAATTCCGAACTGCTTTCTGAAGTAGTTATACTATTTTACAATTTTACTAACAACATATTCATCCTTCCACAACCTTTCTAACATTGACTGTGTCACTTTTGGTCATTTTTGCCAATTTCCTGGGTGTAAAATAAAACTAGTATTAGTTTGATTTGCAATTCTATTAATGATATGAAACATTCTTTCATTGTCTGTGAATACTTTACAGTTCTTTTGAGAAATGTTTGTTCAAATTTTTTGACCATTTATCTATTGGGGTAGGGCATGTGTGTGTGTGTGTGTGTGTGTGTGTGTGTGTGTGTGTTATACATGTAATCAGATACTTAACCCTTATTAGAGAAATTTGATACAAGGGTTGTTTCCTGAATCCCTATTCAGTCACTTTTCTTTTTTATCTTAAATATATTAATTTTATCTGTGAAGGACTTTTTCTGTTTCAAACAATCAAAGTTATAAACTTTATCTTTTATAATTGCCTCTATCTCTTGTATGTTTAAGAATATATTTCCTATGGGGCTTAGGTGGCACAGTGAATAGTCCTGAACCTGGAGTAAAGAGGACCTGAGTTCAAATGTGAACTCAGTCACTTAATAGTTACCTTTCTGTGTGACCTTGGACAAGTCATTTAACTCCATTGCTTTGCAAAAACTAATAATAATAATAAACAAGAATATATCTCCTCATGATGAAAAAATGTGATTCGCTTTCAGACAAAACTGATAATTTTTTTTTTAGGTTTTTGCAAGGCAATGGGGTTAAAGTGGCTTGCCCAAGGCCACATGGCTAGGTAATTATTAAGTGTCTGAGGCTGGATTTGAACTCAGAGACTCCTGACTCCAGGGCTGGTGCTCTATCCACTGTGGCACTTAGCCACCTCTTAAAGCTGTTAATTTTGAGGACAATTTGAAGTATAATTTTCTTCCTTTATTTTTCTTGATTTTTAAAATGTATGACTAATATGGAAATATGTTTTATAAACTTTCAAATGTGTAATTGATATTATATTGCTTGCCTTCTCAGTAGATAAGAGAGAGTCAGGGGGCGGCTTTTTGAACTCTGAAGGGAATAGTAAGAACAAAAGCTGAATTTTACAGGTGACTGGTTATTTTACCAGGTGTACACAGGCATACTCAACTAAGAACCAGAAAATTTCCACAGGAATTAAAATGCTGTGGAAGAAGTATTTCTCAGCATATGGATTCTCTTAAAGCATCCATTCTAATAAAGGCAGAAACTTTAAGAACCAGCAACTCATGGAAATGTTTGCCTTGGCAAGAAATCAAGGAGTTTAGAGTCACATCTTGTCCCCAAGGAGAATCATAGCCTGAAATGCTTCCATTGTACTCTGATAAACATGTTAGTAACCCTTAAATCTGAACAAAAATCTCAACAGAGTCAACATGTGGCATTTCTAGTCCACATGTATAACAATAACACTAATAACTGTGATATGACATGTCTATTGTAATGTAGTTCTATTACTATAACATATAGCATTTCTTTATTGTTACCATAACATACTTTTTCTTTTTTTTTTCCCTTAGATTTTTGCAAGGCAATGGGGTTAAGTGGCTTGCCCAAGGGCACACAGCTAGGTAATTATTAAGTGTCTGAGGTCAGATTTGAACTCAGATACTCCTGATTCCAGGGCTGGTGTTCTATCCACTGCGCCACCTAGCCTCCCCTAACATATTTTTTTCATTGAGAGACTTGCTAAAAGAAGTCTACCAGTCAGTCGTGACTATCTCAAAATTACCCTCATGCTACTCAATCCAGCAGTTTCTTTAGGAGATTAATAGTGTTTGTCCTTCATTTTCAAAGAAAACCACAACGTCAAGGAGGTGATGCCATGACAAACACATGAATTGGATTTGAGTGAGAGGTACTGTGCTAAGTCACTAGCCTCACTTTCTCCTCTGGAGCCACCTAGGTCCAGTGGTCAGATATGAATCAGGATAACTGGAGATGGCCCTGGATGCGAGGCAATTAGGGTTAAGTGACCTGCCCAAGGTCACACAGCTACTAAGAGCCAAGTGTCTGAGATCAGATTGCTCTCAGAGTCTCTATCTTGGTCAGAGTGAATGCTGGCAGGGAATCTGTATATAGAGATATTTCCAATAAGAATTCATTAACTTTTCAGATGTCTCAGGTTCCTATTTTCACCAGATTCCAATTCTTTCCCAACCTTAGAATACCCCAGAGTAGTACAAAAAATTCACAAACAGATGAAAGTAAATTTGCTGAATGTAAAAGGCATATTAAACCATGACATGGCTGAAGACACTTCTCAAGATAGTGGAATGAATAAAAGCAAAACAGCCTAACTCTCTCACAATGACCCTAGCAAGGTTGGAAAACAAGATTTTAGTAGCTATAGAAGCTTCTTGATTCCCGGTTAGGTATATCAGGGCATTGAGGGAAAGATGGTTTATTTCAATTTATAATCTTCCTATCTGCTTCCAGAGAGAAAGTCACTGAAGATAAGCTCTAAAGGCTTGTTTGTTTTCACATAAACAGTGAAAAATTGAGCATAGGTTTCATGCATCATGTAATGCTTTAGGAGTCATAGAATGAAATGCTTTTTGAGTAGCACCAGCTTTTTCCTGATACTGTATATGCATGTTACTTCGCTGCAGAGATCCAACTTCTACTCCTCTCTCATTAATGACTAACAAGCCTTCTAGGGAACAAAACTTGAGTATATGAGATTTAATCCCTTGCTCACACATAGGAATCATTCCTTCATAAGCATCCTAGGGTATGACTTGTAGTTATCAATGCAAGCTGGCAGGTGGCACCCCAAACTCAAAAGTTCCAACCCTCTTCCTAAGTGCAAGTGTGAACAGCTCCTATGTTCAAATCTTGAAGGGTTTGTTCAGCTACCAAATGTACTTAGTCCATTGTCTTCCTAATTGCCTTTGCTTGGTGTGTGAATATTTTATTTTATTTTATTTTATTTTTTTTAGGTTTTTTGCTAGGCAAATGGGGTTAAGTGGCTTGCCCAAGGCCATACAGCTAGGTAATTATGTGTGAATATTTTAAACAAGAATTCACTAATTTTTCAGATGTCTCAGGTTCCCATTTTCACCAGATTACAATTGCTTTCCTAACCTAGAATAGTACTAATAATACACAGGTAGATGAAAGTAAAGTACCAAATAAGACTGTACTTTGTTTCCAGAAGTACACAGAGCCTGGCCCTGACACAAGCCCAGTTCAGGAAATAGTTGGACAAATGATTACATAAACGATTTACTGTTTGATTAAAAAATGATAAAGATATATATATATATATATATATATATATATATATATATATATATGTATTACAGAAACAGGGACACCCAGGACACATATCCAGAAGAAAATAACTTCAAAACATCTAAAATTATAGATTTTCAACAAGCTGTACTAGAATTCCTGGAAAAAAAAATGAAGCAAGAATTTTAAAATGATATTCTAAATGAAAATACAGGTCTATAAGAAAGAATAGGATGAGAGGTCTAGAAGAAAGATTTGGAAAAGAAAATGAACATCTTCATAATGAAAGTACAAAATATTATTCAAATAAGATTCCTTGAAGATTGCATTGTACTAGACTAGGGCTGTCCAACCTTGCTTTTAAAAGTATTAATTGAAACAATAGACAATATATTTTGATTTGCCATTTTAGTGAGAGTTCTGCGGTGACTCAGCTTCAGTCACTAAAGCATTTAGTAAATTCACAGGGGGCTTTCATTAAATCAAACTGCCCCAGGGCTTGCAGGCAGCATTTTGGACAGTCCTGTACTAGACAGACTTCAATGACTTCATGAGACATGATACCAGAACAAATTAAAAAACTAAAAAAAAAAGAAAAAGGAAAAAATGTAAGAAAGGAGGGATATAATCTAGGAATCATTGGACTATCTAAAAACTTAATAAAAAAAAGCCTAGATACCATATTTCAAGAAATCATAAATGAAACTATCTTCTTCTTAAAAAGAGTTAAGAAAATTCAGAGCCTCTAGAGAAAAGAAAAAAATTTATAAGCAGTCAGAAAAAAAAAGAGTTTAGGTTCCACCAAGCCATGTTAGGATCACATAAGTCCTTGAAGTCACTTACCCCTATAAAGAATAGGAAAAACTTGAAATACATTATTCCAAAAAGTACTATGTAAAGACTTATAGCCAGAAGTGACTTGATAACATTGAGTATAACATTGCAGGAGGTGGGGGACTTTGAACCTTTAATGGAATAAAGCACTACTAACACATTTTTCTTTAATTTTATTTTTTCAATTAAAGTCTATTTTCTCTTCTTCCTGTCTTTGCTCTGCCTCCCTTAAAAAAAACAAAATAATACAAAACAAAACCCTTGTACAAATATGAATCAAAACAAATTCCCAAACTGGTCATGTTAAAAAAAATATGACTGGGGGCAGCTAGGTAGCGTAGTGGATAAAGCACCGGCCTTGGAGTCAGGAGTACTTGGGTTCAAATCCGGACTTAGACACTTAATAATTACCTAGCTGTGTGGTCTTGGGCAAGCCACTTAACTCCATTTGCCTTGCAAAAACCTAAAAAAAAATATGACTCATTCTACATTCTGAGTTTATTACCTCTCTGACAGGAGGTGAGTAGCATATTTCATCACCAGTCTTCTGGAATCATTATTAACCATTGTGTTGATCAGAGTTCATAAGTTTTTCAAGGCTTTTTATTTGTATAATGTTGTTATATACATTCTACTAGTTTTGGGAGTGATGTTCATTCTACTAGCTTTGATTACCTCACTCTATGTAAGTTCATTCATTCATTCACAGACTTCTCTGAAACTTTATCTTTCATAATGTCTTATAGCTCACTAGTATTCTATTACATTTATATACCATAATTTTTTCTACCAGTGGTGGCAAAATGGATAGAGCACAGGACTTGGAATTAGAAAAATCCGAGTTCAAACTAGCCCCAGACACTAAATAAGTTGATAAGTTGCATGACTGGGTAAATCATTTAACCTCAATTTACCTTTGGTATCCTCCTCTCTAAAATGGGGAAAGATAATAAGGGGTAGGCAGATATTTTCTTTATGCTCAGGGCAACTTCTACTTCCAACTGCCACCTCATAGCTGGCCTCCTCAGGTAACCCTGAGCCTTCCAATCCTATTTGGTGTAGCCTGTCCCCTGGGGAAAGGTTGCTAGTGGCCAGGAAGAGTTTTCTCTCTACCCCAAATTAACCACTTCCTTCTGTACCACCACAAAGCATCTTCAACTGCTGCTGGCAGCCCAATCTCCCTCTGATGATTTTGTCCTTTCTTCGGAAGAAAACAATGGCATGGGGGTGGTGATGCTATGACAAGTACATGAATTGGATTTGAGCAAGGGGGTGCTGTGCTAAGTCACTAGCCTCACTTTCTCCCCCAGAGCCATCTGGATCCAGTGGCCAGATATGAATCAGGATGACTGGAGATGGCCCTGAATTCGAGGCAATCAGGGTGAAGTGACTTGTCCAAGGTCACACAGCTAGTAAGAGAAAAGCATCTGAGACCTGATTTGAACTCCCATTCTCTTGACTCCAAGGCCAGTGCTCTATCCACTGCATCCAACTGGCAGCTCAATCTCCCTATTCAGATGTGAATGAAGAGTAACTCTCCCTTCAGTTTCAGGTTCCCCATCTCTTGCTGGTGACTGTCCTATGAGGCACTGAGGAGTTGTCTCTTGACTCAATGATGACTATTCTCATGGTCATACTCTTCACAGTCTAGGACTTTGAATTCCTGCAGAGCATTATTTAAACCTCCCTCTACAACTTCCTCATTCCCACCCCACTCAATCTTCCCATCCCCATATTTTATACTAATTCCACCCAGTTCATCCACAGGTCCTCCAGAATGCCTGTTCCATAGCAATAAACTTCCCTTTATTTAAAAAATATTCCTCTCCAATTCCTTTCATCTACTAGTTCTTACTGAAACCTGACTTTTCCCTGATCACACAGCCTCCCTAGACACCTTTTCAGTACTGACTGCACCTTCATTCATTCTCCTTGGTTCACTAGACAAGGCAGGGGAATTGGAATAGGGTGGGAAGTTGGAATAATTCTTGCTTCCCCTTGCCATTTCCAATTCTCCCCCTTCCTGCTTCCTTCCCCTTCCTCTCTTCACTCAGTAACCCCTCTTCCTTTAAGGTTCATGCTATTAATATTTGCCACCCAATCAAAATCCTGGTAGCTATGGTGTCTAAAGACCACCAGATTAGTCTTCTTTCTTCCTCAATGAATTTGATATCTGCCTTACAATTTTTCTTTCCTTCTCAACTTCTGTCCTCATACTAGGGGATTTCAATATACATATTGATTATCCTTCAGATGTCCTAACCACTTGGTTTCTCAGCCTATTCATATCCCATGAGCTACTCTTTTTTTTTTAGTTGTTTTTTTTTAGGTTTTTGCAAGACAAACACGGTTAAGTGGCTTGCTCAAGGCCACACAGCTAGGTAATTATTAAGTGTCTGAGGCCAGATTTGAACTCAGGTAGTCCTGACTCCAGGGCCAGTGCTCTATCCACTGTGCCACCTAGCCACCTGAGCTACTCTTTTTAAAAAATTTTAATTACTATAAAATCCAAATAGAATAAAAAAATTTACAGAGAAAAAAACATCATAATACTTAAAACAACTTATAAGATTGAATATAGTAAGATTTGGTCTGCATTTAAACTCCACAGTTTCCTCTCTGTATATGGATGGCATTTTCCATCATCAGTCTTCCAGAATTCTCTTTAATTATTGTACTGCTGAAATGAACAGGTCTGTCATAGTAAATAATCACCCAATGTTAGTGTTAGTGTGTATAATGTTCTTTTAGTTCTGCTCATTTCACTCAGCTTCACTTCATATGTCTTTCCAAACTTTTCTGAAGTTCTGTACCCCCATGAGCAATACTCTTCCATTCCATCTCAGTCATACTCTCAATCTTGCCTTCACCCAGTAATGTACCATTTCAATGTTCAAGATTTGTGAAATCTCATCTGACTATAATCTATTCGCTTTTCACCTCTCCCTCTGCCATCCCTTTCATAATCCCACTCTTCATTCCCATTGTGATTTCAATCCCTTGACTCTTTAATCATCTCCCAAGCTATTTCCCCTGTACTACTCACATTTTGCTCTTTGCCTTATCTTGACCCCCTTGAAGAACTAATTCACTTCTACAGTTTTCTTCTCTTGCATCCCTCATTCCCTTATCATAATGCTAATTATGATCAGTCAAGCCTCAACCTTGGAGTATTCCCACAATTTTTTGCTTTTGCACCTATATATGTGCTCCTAAGGTGGAGAAAATAATGAGACTGTTTTGACTGGGTCCACTACAAATTTATGCTATATAACCTCAGCTGACCCCTCACTACTGCTAGACAATCCTACTTTATGTCCTTTATCAACTCACTCTCTCACTCTTCACATCAGCTTTTCTTAATCTTTTCATCCCTCTTCAAATATCCCATGATTCTCTTTACCCTTCATTTTCAGCTGAGAATCTTACCTCATATTTTACAGAAAAATGAGGCCATTCATTATGAACTCCCTCTTCTCCTCTCTTCCTAATCTCCTATCACTCAGGCGTCTTCATTCCTTCACTCTTTTTTCGCATGATGAAGTGGCCTTACTCCTTACCAAAGCTACCCATCTACTTTTTCAAGTGATCCCATGCCATCCTTTCTCCAATACATTGCTCTGTCATCCTCATTTTTTTCAATCTGTTCCTCTCTACTGGTTCATTCTCTACTGCCTACAAACAATGCTCATGTTTCCCCTATCCTGAAAAAACCCTCACTTGACCTTTTAATCCCTGCTTATTGTCCTATATCTCTTCTGCCCTTAATAACTAAATGTCTTGTAAAGTCCATCTATGAGAGGTGCCTCTATTTTCTCTCTTTTCATTCCCTTCCTAACCCTTACACTCTGGCTTTCAACTTTATCATTCCACAGAAACTATTTAATCCCAAATTACAAATGGAGTCTTATTCGCCAAATACAATGGCCTTTTCTCAATAATCATTCTCCTTTACTTCTCTGCAGTCTTTTGTTGGATCCCCCTCTAGATTATTCCCTCTCACCACAGTTGTCCCTCAGGGCTCTGTGCTTGACTGTCTTCTCCTCTAGACCACTTCACTAGATTATCTCATCACGCTTCCATAGATGTAATTTCAGTTTCTATGGTGAGTCTCAACTCTACCTGTCCTGCTCCAGTCTCTCTGCTGACTTACAATCTCACATCTCCAACTGCCTTTGCAATTCCATCTTGAACTGGATATCCAATTTGGAGTATTCCCACCATTTTTCACTTTTGCATCTGTATATGTGCTCCTAAAAAAAAGGTAGAGAAAATAATGAGACTGTTTTGACTGGGTCCACTACAATTTTATGCTATATAACCTCAACTGTTCCCTCACTACTGCTAGGTAATCAATCCTACTTTATGTCCTTTATCAACTCACTTCTACTTTATAGTAGAATTCATTATCTTCCCCATTAATGTGGAGGACAGTATCATCCTCCCAGTTTCCCAGGTTTGCAATTTAGGAATCTCCCTGGATTCCTCATTCTCTACATCCTCCCTATTCAAACTTTTATTGCAACATCTCTTGAATGTGCCCACATCTCTTTTCTGATACTGCCACCATTATGGTCTAAGCCCTCATTACCTCATGCCTGAATTACTGCAATAGCCTGCTGGTACAATGGCTTACTGCATTGAACTGCCTGACTCAATCCATCCTCCATTCAACCACTAAAGTGATTTTCTAAAACACAGGTTTGATCATGTCACCCCTTACTCTTGTGGCTCTGTAATAACTTATAGGACTTTATATGAAATGCTCTTTTTGGCATTCAAAGCCTTCATAACAACCCCCTTAGAGTTTTTTTTAGTCTTCTTACACTTTATTCCTCAATACATACTCTTTGATTTGATAACATTGGTGTCATGAATGAGACACTCCATCTCTTTGCTCTGAGCATCCTCTCTGGCTATCTTCTTAGCCTGAAATATTTTTCCTTCCTCTGCTCTGAATGTAGTCCCAACACAGGAAGCCTTCCCCATCTTCTACAAGAAGCCTTACCCCACTTCTCTTAATTCCAGTGTGCTCCTTCTTTTAATTATTTTTATTTATCCCATACATAACTTGCTTTGTGAATTTTTTGCATGTTATCCCCCCCCCCATCTAATTGTAAGTTCCTTGAGGGCAGAGATGTTTTTTGCCTCTTTTTGTATCCCCAGTTGCCTATCATTATTATTATTAATTTCCCAGTTGCTGGATACCTGCTGTTTCCCTTTTTTGCCACCAAAGAAAGAGCTAACAAATTTTTTTGTATATAGTGGGTATTTTTTGTCTCTCTCTCTCATCTCTTTGAGATAATAATAGTGACATCACTAGTGACTTACTGAATATTGCTTCACATTGCCTTCTGGATGACTGGGCCACTTTTTATTAGTGTGTCCATTTTCTAGTGATCTCTCCAACATTTGTAACTTTCCTTTTTTGTCACTATTGAGAATCTGATTGGTGTTGGATAAAATTTCAGAGTTAAAGTTACTAAAGTAGTTCTCAATATAATTATTAGTGATTTGGAGCATTTTTTAAATGGCTATTAATGGCCTATTCTCAGCATTCTTGCTGTTGAGACCAGAGCTAAGTAGATATTTAGGAATCTATAGAAACATAGAGGGTACAGTTCTAATTTCTCTTTTACAACATGACTAATGTCTAAATATTTTAAAGATGTACAACCTATATCAGATTATTTGATGCCAAAGGGAGGGGAGAGGAAAGAGAGGGCAGTAGAAAAATGTGGAACTTAAAAAACTTGCAAAAAACTACCTTTTCATGTATGTAATTGGAAAAATTATAATAGTTAAAAAAAGTAACAAAGGGCAAATATACTTGAGCAATTGGTAAAGTCTGTGTGATGATGAAATATTTACATTCTATGGAAAAGAAACAAAACTTTCAAGAGTCATAGAGGGGATAATTAAAGCAGATGATGTGGGTATAGTTTTACTGAACTATGATACTCAAAAAGAGAAAAAGAAAGGGAAGGAAAAAAGGAATATATGAGGAGAAAAAGTGTAATGAAGGGGGTAGAATTTACTATATCACATAATTGGAGTTTTGTGATAAGATTATGCAAACATGGAAGAAGGGGTAAGGGATTCTGGCTACACATGAACCTTACTTTCATCTACACAGGAGTGAGGTAGGCTGAATACAATGTGCTGAGAATGATTTTAAAGTTAGTATTTTGATGAACTCAAGGGAAATCAGGTTGGAACTAAGAATGGGGAGATGGGGACAATAAAGTAGAAAAGATTAAATAAAGTATTAACTATAAACAAAGCCAACTCTACCACTGAGGGTAAATTGTGAAGGAAGAATAAAAGATCATTTTACAGATGAGGAAATCAAGGTGAACAGGTTGAAATGACTTGTCCAGATCATACATTTAGAACATATCCAAGGCTGGATTTGAACCAAAGTCTTCCTGACTCTGGGTCTGGTATTGCACCATAAGTTAGACCTAGATCTCACACCAAATACCACTGTAACATCTCTTCCATAGGCAGGAGGTAAAGTGTGGACCTGCAGAGAATTTGTGAATTTTGAGTTTTTGTTCATTTCCCAAGGTAATGTTTTGAGAGGCAGGTCAGGACATGAAGATTCCTAGAAGAAAGAACATTCCTGAGAGGAAGAGAGATTCCCTCCCCAAGCTACATCAGTTGAAAAGTAGCTGAAAGTAGTTTTTAATAGCAGCAGCATCAAGGGTAGACCCTGAAATACAGTTTCTTCATCCAAGTAAACAAAGAGAAGAAATGAAAGGCATATAAGGAGAAGTAGTAAGTTATCAGACTGCTGGGTTCTAACTGGTTCTTGGTTCAAACTCATTAATTTTATCTCTTATTAATTATATATTTTTATTGTCCTAGTTTTATTTTTCATAAACATTTGTGGTTGACTGAGGCATGTGCATTTTCTCGGATTCCTTTGCTCTAGTCTGAGTATATAGCAGAGGAAGGAAAGCTAATTTTAGTTACAAAGGACACAGACTGGGTAATTTTTCTTCCCTAGTTGACTTAGAACCCCAACCCCATATTCATTGCCTTCATTAGTTGTAATAATCTCCCCAAAGCAGAATTTTAAGTGGGAGTTTAGGATCATTCACTTCCCAACACATTAATTTTCATTATTGTTGTGACTTGGGGATTGGCCCACTGATGAGACATTAAGGGGGCTTTGTGAAGAATATGGATGGAATTTAGAAAAGATACTCTTCCATATCTTCCTTCCTTTTTTTGAACTCTGACCTCTCTCCCTTCTTCCTCTCCCTTTCCCCTCTTCTCTCTCTCTCTCTCTCTTTCTCTCTCTCTCTCTCTCTCTCTCTCTCTCTCTCTCTCTAAATCCTTTATTCCCTATAAAGTTTGTATAAATATGTGTATACATACTTAGATAGATAGATATAGTGAAACAGTGACTCCCAATGTCATACATAGTAATCTCCAAATGAAAATTGTATGTAGATAAAAAAATTTCTCATAAAAAAACCAAAGGAGCTAAAAGGGGAAGAAAGGGGAAGGGTTCATCACAGTACAAACTTTAGAAAGAATCATAAGAAGATAAAATGGACTTTTGATTACATATAATTATAAAAACTTTGTATTAAAACCAATGCTGTTAAAATTAGGGCAAAGCAATTAATTGGGGAAAAAACTCTGCTTTAAATTTCTCCAATAAAAATTTCATAATCATGCTCTATAAGGAAATGATACAAATTTATATGAAAAAAGAGCCATTCTGTAATAAATAAATTATCAAAGGATATGGGCAGTTTTCAAAGGAAATTCAAGCTATCAACAGCAAGATGAAAAAAAACAGTCTGTATCACTAATAATTAAAGGAATACACATTTAAACCAACTCTGAGGATTTACCTCACATCTTTCAGATTGGCAAAATTGTCAAAAAAAAGAAAGAAAATGACAATTATTAGACATCTTAAGGGAAAAGTCATGCTAATGAAAAATGAGAATTATTCTAGACACTCTGGAAAGCAATTTAGAATGCTACTCAAAAAGTTACTAAACTGTATATTTTTAAACACAACAATCCCTCTAATAGGACTATACACCAAAAAGATTAAAAAAAAAAAGAAAAAGGGCCCTTACAAAATATTTAGAACAGCTCTTTTGTCTGTAGCAAAGGACTTGAAACATAGATGATTATTTATCAATTTGGGGAATGGCTAAAAAATCATGGTATATGAATTTAATGGAATATTATTGTTTCAAAAGAAATGACAAAAAGATTTCAGAGAAACTTGGAAAGATTTATATGAACTTGGAATGATTTTTATATAGAAACTGAAGTAAGAAAACCAAGAGAACATCTTAAAGATTTAAGAACTTTCATCTATTTAACAATCAACGATTCCTCTAGATGACTAATTTTGATCCATGCAACCCATTTCCTGACAGCAGGTTGATGTGAAGGTGAAGATGATATAAATTTTTGTCAAATGAATGAATTGTTTGACTATACTTTTTATTACAAGACTTGTGTTTTTCTTTTTCTTTTTTTTTTAAATTTAGGTTTTGGGAGGGGAGAGGGGAGCTAACAAAGAAAGAAAAAAATCATTAAAGCTTTTTTCAAAATGCACAGAGGACAATAGATAGAAGTTTAGAAGAAAACTGACAAGCATGAGAGTTTTGAAAGTAACAAGCTGAATTTATCATATTCCTTATTCTATTTATTTTTAGTGTTATTTTATTTTATTTTTTCCAATTATATGCAAAGACAGTTTTCAACAATTAACTTTTTTTTTTAGGTTTTTTTTTGCAAGGCAAATGGGGTTAAGTGGCTTGCCCAAGGCCACACAGCTAGGTAATTATTAAGTGTCTGAGACCGGATTTGAACCCAGGTACTCCTGACTCCAGGGCCGGTGCTTTATCCACTGCACCACCTAGCCACCCCGAACAATTAATTTTTTTGTAAGTTTTTGAGTTCTACACTTTTTCTTCCACACTCCCTTATTTCCTCCTCTCCATGTCACTGAGTAATCTAATATAGATTGTACATGATTAACATATTTCCATAATTAGTCATGTTGTGAAAGAAGAAGCAAGTTAGACATAATAAAGACTAGTGGTTTCAAAATGATTTTCTTTTTCTAGTCTACTATTTATATAGGGATATTTCTTTTTTGATGTTTTTAAGTTTAGAAAAAAAAATTAAAAGCCTCTTATAACAAGTAAATTTTCACCCTTCTCTTTTTATACTCTCCCCCTCACTATCATCACTGAGCTAAGTGATAAACTAAGACCACACAATTCTTTGGTCTCATAGGCCCAAAGGATAAGTGAAGGAAAGAGCCATCTTACAGAACCATCTACAGACTTCCTATTACCTAATATGCTTGGTGGTGAAGGATGATGCTCAAGCCATAGTTGACAGCACCTGGCTGACAGCACCTGGCCCCTAGACTAGGAAGAATCCCAGGTCCTCCCCAAGTCAGTGTTGCGACCCCATGCTGTCTCCACCTTCTCTTCTCTCTGTCTTCTTGCTATCTCTGGTGTCTTGAGAATCTTCCTTGTCATGCAGGTTACTCTTTATAAATGTTTCCTTGTTCCCTTTCCCCCACAGAGTGAAATATTAGAATGACCTCAGGTGCTCCATTTATGTTAATGTCTTAATGCTATAAAAGAATCCTGTAGTCAGGAGGATGTGAATTCAAATTTTTTTCCACTAGTTGAGTGACCCTAAGTAAGTCACTTGATCCTGATTATCTCAGTTTCATCATATGTAAAATAAACTAGAGAAGTAAAAGTCAAGTCACTGTCTTTGCCAAGAAAACCCTAAATGGGACCACAAAGAATCAGGTACGATTGAAAAAAATGACTTCAAAGTACTTTTTTTTTTCCTATTCTTTCTGACACCTAAAAGACCCAGGTGCCTATAGGAGAAAAATTCTGGATGTTTGTGGTTTTCAATGAGCTGCCACAACCAGGTGCTATACGTGTAAAATTCCTAACTATTTTATAAAACACTAGGACCAATTTAGAGCTCCAACAGCAGTATGCTGGTATCTCCAAGCTGTTTTTTTAAATGGCATATCACTGAGTGCCACTTAGCTCTACTATGCTTATCATAATAGTTCACATTTATACAAGGTGTCCTGAAAGTTAGCTTGAAACTGCACTAAGACTTTTGGAATTTTTTCTATAGTCCTTCACAGTTTTATAATCACTGTCCTCATAATGACATAAGATAGGAAACACAAGTATTATTTTAAAAACATTTTTTTTTATTTTCCCAAGTGGTTTTCAACAATCATTTTTTGAAAGGATTTGAGTTTCATAGTTTTCTCCCTCCCTCCCTTTAGTCCCCTGCCTCTTGACAGAGAGCAATCTAATATGGGTTATACATATATAACTATGTTAAAAACATTTCCATGAAAGTAGAATCAGAACAAAAAGGAACCACAAGAGGGGGAGAAAACCCATAAAACATAAAACAAATTTAAAAAATTGAAAATAGTAAGCTTTGGTCTGCATTCAAGACTCCATAGTTCCTTTTCTGGATGTGGATATTTTCTATCACAAGTTCTTTAGAATTTGAGTTTTGAAACACAAGTATTATTTTCCCTGTTTTACAGATGTGGAAACTGAGGCTCATGGAAATTAAGTGACTTGTCCAAGGCTGTGCAGCTAAAAAGTGATGAGATAGGAACTGAACCTAGGGTTTCTTAACTCCATATCTAACATTCTTGCCACCAACTGATGTTCCCCATCCTTCAAGGCTCAGTTTCAATTCCTGTGAGCAAAAAATCTCATATAGGAAGGAATCAGAGATTTCAGCTGTTCCTAGCTCAGTTTTTATCTTGTTTTTTGGTCTTTTTAAAAAATAATATCTTCCCCAGTTACATAAAAAGATTTTTTAATATCCATTTGAAAAGTTTTAAGTTCCAAATTTTCTCTCTTTCTTCTCTCCCTGAGACAGAAAGCAATTTGATATGGGTTATGCATGTGCAATGATGCAAACCATATTACCATTTTGGTCATGTTGTGTAAGAAGACACAATCACAAAAGAAAAAAACAAAAAATTATAAATAGTAAAAAATGGTATAATTTGATCTGCATTCAGATTCAGTTCTTACTCTGGAGGTGGATAGCATTTTTCATCATAAGTCCTTGGAATTATCTTGGATTGTTGTATTGCTGAGAATAGTGAAGTCATTCACAGCTGATCATACAATATTGTTGTTACTGTGAATAATCTCCCGATTCTGCTTCATCAGTTCATGTAAGTCTTTCCAGGTTTTTCTGAAATTCATCAACTCATCATTCCTTATAGCACAATAATATTCCATTACAATCACACACCATAACTTGTTCAGTCAGTCCCCAAGTGATGGGTACCCCTTCAATTTCCAATTCTTTGCCACTATATAAAAAGCTGCTATGAATATTTTTATACAAATAGATCTTTCCGACCCCCTTTTAAAATTTTTTTGATGTCCAGACCTAATAGTGGTATTGCTGAATCAAAGAGTTTGCATAGTCTTATAACCCTTTGGGCATGGTTTTAAATTGCTTTCCAGAATGGTTGGATCAGTTCACAACTCTATCAACATTGCATTAGCATCCCAATTTTCCCACATCCCCTCCAACATTAATTTTTTTCTCTATTCCATTCTTCATCTTTTTCATCTTGATCATATTCAGATCTGACTATTCTTGAGATCCAAGGTGGGGGTAGTTAGGTATACATTGGATGGAGCACTGGCCCTGAACTCAGGAGGATGTGAGTTCAAATCCAGTCTCATTTGCTAACTAGCTATGTGAGACCCTGGGCAAGTAACTTAACCCTGATTGCCTCCCCCCACCAAAAGAAAGAGATCCATGTTGGGTGGAAGATAAAATTTTGAGTCAATGTTCACCATGTAGGTACACGGTGCTCAAAAAATCTATGTACTAACCAAGCACATCAAATGCCAGGCATCAATTATTGAGTGCATATTTGTAAGTTGAATGGCTTCTGAAATATTGTATTTTTTGCTTCCACCTTAGTTTTAAAGTATACAGTTCTTCAACCACTTCTCCATAGAAGGAAATGATTTACATTGACCCTGAGAGATGGAAAAACAAATAAGTAAATGGAAAAGTATACACACTTAAATAGTGTGGCAACTGGTATATTATGTGCCCTCTGAGGGGGCCAGAATAACTATTTAGAATGCTATCTTAAAAAAAAATACTATGTTATGATAAACCATAAGATGATGTTCTCTAAGTATGAAAAATTCCAATTCTTTCTCTCTGTGAAAGAATCTACAGAACCTCAACTGAATCTAAGTTCCAAGTTCCTTTGCATATGTACCCAAGGATTTTGGTATCGTGGTATCATGGTAACATGGACTTCGGTTCATTCTAATCTAGTGTGATTTAAATTTAAGGTCACTAGTTGGCATAGTGGATAGAATGCAAGGTCTGGAGTCAGAAAGATTCATCTTTCTGAGTTCAAATCTGACCTGAGACACCAACTAGCTGTGTGACCTTGGGCAAGTCACTTAACCCTGTGTATCTCAGTTCTTCATCCTGTAAAATGAACTGGAAAATCACTCCAATGTTCTTGTCAGGAAAACTCCAAATTGGGTCATGAAAAGTTGAACATGACTGATTAAACAACTAAATAACAATTTAAGTTAAGAATTATTTCTAATAAATTCATAATTTATGTGTGTGTCTACATATATTCAGATATATGCATACATACTCACGTACATACAAACAAACAGTCTTCATTTTATTATCTAACCACCAGATGATGATTACAATGGGTAGTTCCAGTGGGTAGTTTTAGACTGATGGCATTTACATGACTAGGTTTGCAGAAGTACTAAATACTTTGCTCTCTATTATTTCTCAAGAGCCATTGATGCATCCCTCAGTTCTACCTCTTGTCTGTGGGGTGATTCTGACTCATTGTGATATGTAAATTTATAGCTTTCTCAAATTAAAATATAGCTCTAAGCCCCACTTGTGAAAGCCAGCCTCTTTTTTGAAACTTGCTATATTTTGGAAATCCCTAATCAACCTTAACACAATGGTGTTCCATATGAAGTGTTTACTATATTAGAAAGTCAATAAATAGTGCACAATAACTAGAAAACAATGCACAACAAATATATAAAGCATCAACAGATGGCACTTTGGATTCATCATTCTTCCAGACCCTAGAAATCTGCTAGCCAGAAAATTGATCTGAACTGAAAAACTTTTAGAAATGTTCTATGGGGGGGGGGGCAGCTGGGTGGCGCAGTGGATAGAGCGCTGGCCTTGGAGTCAGGAGTACTTGAGTTCAAATTCAGCCTCAGACACTTAATAATTACCTAGCTGTGTGGTCTTGGGCAAGCCACTTAACCCCATTGCCTTGAAAAAAAAATCTAAAAAAAAAACCCCAAAAAGAAATGTTCTATGTGAAAGTGCTGTTTCTCACTTCTATTTCCCTTTGAACAGGACAAGGAATGTATACTTGTTGCTTGTCTTCCTAGAAGTATAAGAAGAAAGTCTGGAGGAATGTAGGACTTAGGACTCAAAGCATAAAGAATGGATCTAGGCTGCTAGGTGGCGTAGTGGATAAAGCACTGGCCTTGGAGTCAGGCGTACCTGGGTTCAAATCCGAACTTAGACACTCAATAATTACCTAGCTGTGTGGCCTTGGGCAAGCCACTTAACCCCATTTGCCTTGCAAAAACCTAAAAAAAAAACCAAAACAGATCTAGAATTGCTGTCAGTTATAGTTCTTCAAGAGGGTTGCCTGCTCTTGGTTGTCTGGGTGGTAGAACAGATCTCTGCCCCAAATTTCTTCATTTTTTCCCAATGAGGAAACTTCTAGAATCCAAACCAAGGGCCTCTGACTCCAAATCCAGCTTCCTTGGGAATATCACATTGTCTATGAATTCTTTTCTTTCTCCCTTTTTTCTTTTGATCCCTGGTTTAGAAGTCCAAACTTCTATGTGCAGCAGAGGGGAATGGCAGGGTGAGGCTGAATGTATCAGAAGTGAAAGGAATCTTTAGAAATCCCTTAGCTTACACCTTTCCTTTTTTAGTGAGGTATGAATTCTCAGTTTCCTATATTCTTTTTTTTAAGGTTTTTTCAAGGCAAATGGGGTTAAGTGGCTTTCCCAAGGCCACACAGCTAGGCAATTATCAAGTGTCTGAGACCAGATTTGAACCCAGCTATTCCTGACTCCAGGGCTGGTGCTTTATCCACTGTGCCACCTAGCCACCCCCTATATTCTTTACTGTAGTAAAAACAAGCATTCAATTTTTACCTTAAAACTCTTGAATGACAGCTCTCCATCACTTCTAATAATAACTTAAAACTTAGTTATGACCCCCCCCCCAATACTTTTATCTCAAGCATATTTGGTTTCAGCATCACAGAGATAAAAAGGAAGCTCTTGTCCTGTCCTGAGACTGTGACTGTCACTGAAGTCCAATGGACAAGCAGGTTGCTGGAGGACCTGCAGGTTTATAATGTCTTTTAAAATTTTTTTTTTAATGTTATCTTGAATTTTTTCTGGTAGGGTCCTTCTGTGTTCTCCTTAAATGTCTTTCAGCATCAATGCTAGACCAAGGGATATAGTCGCCAGTCAAATTGTTGGAACAAACTATCCCCTTCCCATATATACAGTCCAAAATCATGCTACAAATACACTAGCTCAAAAATTAGGTATCTCTTGCTTTTGTTTTGTTTTTGTAATCTTATACCACTTATCATGCTGTCTGACTCATGGTCAAAGCATAACCAATGCTCTTGATTGAATTCAATTTTATTTTGTTTTCTTATTTTTCTATTACAAACTTAAATAATAAAAGTAGAGTCTTTCAATACATAAACAGAATATGAAAAGAAGATTCTATATGAAACTATAGATCTCCATTTCATACTTCTTGCTTTTTAAAGAATTACATAATAAATTCTATATGTCACTTTCAAAACTTTATTTGTTCTTCCTTTTATTCTTCTGTTTTCTTCTGTGCATAAAAATACTTCAAACTTCCTCTATTTTATTGTCATCATTATTGCCTTTCTTCTTCCTTTCCACATTAGTGTATTCCATTTATCTTCTCTTCTCTTTTCCTTCTTCAAAATTTCAAACCAGAATCAATCCACTGCTTTGACTTCTGTTTTTCTTATTTAATTTTCTCAATACTCTTAAAAAACATGAACAGATTCTTGTTTTTTCTCCCTCTTCTAAATGAATGTTAGTACTACATCATCATAGGCTCCTTCCAATTGCTCAAGTAAATTGACTTTTATAGGTTTGCTGGAGTTTTATGTTTATACTTCAAAGCTATTACTCCAATTTGGTCTTTTCTTTTTTTCAAATCAAAAATGTTTGAAAATCCTTTATTCTATTAAGTCTAATTTTCCCCCTGTAGAATGATACTCAGCATTGCAAGTTAGTATTCTCAGTTGTAAGTCTATATCTTTTTGTTTGTTTTGTTTTTACAAGGCAATAGGGTTAAGTGACTTGCCCAAGGCCACACACAATACTTAAGTATTAAGTGTCTGACATTGGATTTGAACTCAGGTCCTCCTGACAGCAGGGTCAATGCTCTATCCACTGTGCCACCTAGCTACCTAGCTACCCCTATATCTTTTGCCTTTTGAAATATTATATTACAAGCAAACAAAACCACTATAACCAAGATTAAAAGAAATGTAAATTGGGAATCAATTTTTACAACTAGTAATTCTGACAAAGGACTCATTTCTAAAATATACAGGGAACTGAATCAAATTTATTTAAAAAAACAAGCAGGGCAGCTAGATGGCACAGTAGATAGAGTACCAGCCTTGGAGTCAGGAGGACCTGAGTTCAAATCTGTCCTCAGACGCTTAGTAATTGCCTAACTATGTAACCTTGGGCAAGTCACTTAACCCTATTGCCTTAAATAAAAAAATAAATTTAAAAAACGATTACCTGGAGAGAATAAAAAAGATAAAAAAAAAATAAAAACAAAACCATTCCCCCAATCGACAAATGGTCAAAGGATATGCAAAGGTGATTTACAGATAAGAAAATCAAAGTGATTCATAGTTACATGAAAAATTGCTCTATATCATTGCTGATTAGAGAAATACAAATTAAAGCATCTCTGAGGTACATATCACACCTATCAGACTGGCCAATATGACCAGAAAGGACAATGGTCAATGTTGGAAGGGATGTGGGAAATCTGGGATACTAATACATTGTTGGTGGAGCTGTGAACTCATTCAGCCTTTCTGGAGAACAATCTGGAATTATACCCAAAGGGCAATAAAAATGTGCATAGCCTTTGATCCAGCAATACCACTATTGGGTCGATACCATGAAGAGATCATGAAAAAAAAAGGGTAAAAACATCACCTGTACAAAAATATTTATAGCAGCCCTGTTTGTGGTGGCAAAAAAATTGGAAATTGAATGAATGTCTATCAATTGGGGAATGGCTGAACAAATTGTGGTATATGTGTGTTATGGAACACTATTGCTCTATTAGAAACCAAGAGGGATGGGAACTCAGATAAGCTTTGAATGACTTGCATGAACTGATGCTGGGCGAGATGAGCAGAACCAGAAAATTGTACACCCTAACAGCTACATGAGGGTGATGTTCAACCTTAATGGACTTGCTCATGCCATCAATGCAATAATCAGGGACAATTTTAGAGTAGCTACGATGCAGAATACCATTTGTATACAGAGAAAGAGCTGTGGAGTTTAAACAAAGATCAAGTGTCTTATGTACTATGTAATTTTGCTAATATTTTATTTTCTTCTCAAGATTATGATCTCTCCCAACACGTTCAATTTCAATCAATGCATAAAATGGAAAAAATGTAAAGATTATGACTATCTTCTGTGGGGGGATGGGGGAGGGAAGGGAGAGTGAGGGAAAAAGTGTAAAATTCAAAACCTTACCAAAATGATAGGCAAAATGGGTAGCTAGGTGATGCAGTGGATAGAGCACTGGCCCTGGAGTCAGGAGTAGCTGAGTTCAAATGTGCCTCAGACACTTAATAATCATCTAGCTGTGTGGCCTTGGGCAAGCCAATTAACCCCGTTTGCCTTGCAAAAATCTAAAAAAAAATGATAGGTAGAAATTACTATTGTATATAATTGGAAAACTAATAAAATATTTTAAAAAATTATATTGCAAAATGTTTCTAGTAGAAGTTTTCAATTTTTTGTGTGATACTGCTTTCCTTGGTACTTAAATTGCTTCTTTCTTGATGCTTACAGTATTTTTTTTTTTTATGTTAGAGCTCTAGATTTGGACAATAACCTGGGGCTTTTCCTTTTGGTGTTTCTTTCAGGAGATGATAAGTGGATTCTGCCTTCGTTTGCTCTCTAGTTTTCTTATATCTAGGTCCTTTATAATTTCTAGTGTCCAGGTCTTTTCTTTTAATCATTAGTGAGTTTAGTGATTCTTACGTTATCTATCAATTTTTTTTTTAGGTTTTTGCAAGGCAAACGGGGTTAAGTGGCTTGCCCAAGGCCACACAGCTAGGTGATTATTAAGTGTCTGAGACTGGATTTGAACCCAGGTACTCCTGACTCCAGGGCTGGTGTTTTATCTGCTGCGCCACCTGTCTTATATTTTCTTTTACCATTTTTCCCCCCCGGTTTTTGCAAGGTAATGGGTTAAGTGACTTGCCCAAGGTCACACAGCTAAGTATTAAGTGTCTGAGGCCAATTTTGAATTCAGGTCCTCCTGACTCCAGGATCAGTGCTTAATTCAATGAACTACTAGCTACCTCATTTTACTATTTCAATATTTTAATTTTGTTCTAATATTTCTTGTTTCAGGAAGGCATTAATTTTTGCTGAACTCATTCTAATTTTTAGGTAAACTGTTACTTGTTTAATTCTGCTACATTTTCTTTTGTGACATAAAAAGTTCAAGAGCTATAACTTCTGTGTAATTAATTATTTTGTCAATTATGCTAGCAGATAATTAATAAAAGGAATCATTGGAACTCTAGAATGCCAAAGAACCCTTATGGAACCCACTTAATGCTCAATGGGTGTTTCCAAGAGTAGATGTAATTCTTACTGGTTAACACTTAATGAGAAGATTATTATAATGAGAGATAGAACATTCTAATGAAGGACTGGAAAACAAACTTTTGATTTTGTCAGTCATTGTCAAAGAGAGACTATCTCAAACTAGACTAGCCTCCCACCCTAAACCAGCCTCGGACAATATAAACCTGAGTGGAACACCATGGGCCAGAAGTCACTTTAGATTAAATTATTTTTAAAATTTTCTCATTGAGTAGGGTCTCTTACCTGAGATTGAAAAGCATGTAACTCAGGAATTTGGGTAATCTCATCTATCTACACTGGCCTTCTGAGACTAAACAACGTAAACAACCTCTGAATGAGGAAATAAGAAGAGAAAAAACCCTGGATCTTCCCAATAATTGGTTATTTAATAATTATTTCTGTCATTTTTAAAAAAAAATAACCTTTTGGTCAATCTATCCCTCCTACTATCTCAATCATTAGGCAATTTTTAAAAAAAGCATATTTAAAAAAACCCAACCCAGAAAACAAATTATTCAATACATTACATACTTGGTCTGACAAAAAAATTTCCATTTTAGCCATGTCTAAAATTACATGTCTCTATGTGTTTTAAATTCATCACTTCTTGATTAAGAAGTAAGTGACACGATTCATCTCATTATTTTAGAACTATTATTGTTGAATTGATCAGAGTTTTAAAGTTTTTCAGAGTTATTTTTCTCTTTAATGCTGCTATCATGTATATACATTGTTTTAATTTTGCTATTTCTACTCTGCATCAGTGTAAGGAATCATGCCAGTTTTTTTTTCTGAAACTGTCCATTTCATTATTTCTCATGCCACAATAATATTCCATTAATTTATATACCATTTATATACCATAATTTGTTTAGCTATTTCTGTACAGGATGACAACCCCTTAGTTTCTAACTTTCAACTATTATAAAAGGACATATTATAAATATTTTTGTATATATAGATTGTTTCCCTATTCACCTATTATTTGTATAGTTGGGTTAGAGGGTATGCACAGTTTGGTAACTTTTTGGGTACAATTGCTAATGACATTCCAATTTTGATACAACAGTTCACAGTTCCACCAAAAGTGTACTAGTATCATTTTCATTTATAATTATATTTTCCTTCTCACATTTCCAGTGAGCCATTTCTTGTAACATAAAATAAAGAGAAAAAAACCAGTTCAGCAAAATTTATATTTCAACTGAGTTTGACTTCATATGCAAAGTTTCACATCCATAGTCCCTTATCTCTGCAGAGAAGAGGTATCAGCTTATTGTTTTTAATTATTTTTCTTTTGTGGTTTTCTGCTTTGACATAGTAGGTTGAGTTCTCCTAGAAGGGTTCATGGCACTGATGTAACCAGTTTCAACTTAGGGACAAAGTGGGGAGGAGGTAAAGATATGCACCTATATTTGTGTGGAGATAGTTATTTAAGATGAAATGTAGGGTCAACTCAGTGAGCCTTTATAAGGTACTTGGCAACTAGAATAAAGCACTGGTTTGCAATCAAGACGTTGTCCATTCACTTAGTTCATGATCACATGGACTATAGCACACAAGACTCTTCTATCCTCCACTATCTCCCAGTCTGTCCAAGTTCATTCACTATCCATCTCAAGTTCTACTGTCCCTTTGTGTTTTTACCTTCAATCTTTCCCAACATTAGGGTCTTTTTTCAAAGTTCCATCTTCTCATTGTGTGACCAGAGTATTTAAACTTCAGTATTTGACCTTCCAAAGAATTTAAAAACTTGGTGGTGGGCTCATTTTATATACGCTTCAGAAGAATAGGTGGCTAATGAGGGGTCAAGAGTGACCCTTATAGACTGAGAAGTTATCATTCTATTCAGACCACCCAGAGTCTTGGGCTATCCAGATAAAAGGATAAATCTCCAACCAAGCTTATGGATTATTATCAGGATTGTCCTTCTAGAGACATTAAAGTCAGGATTTTGAAATTACTTTTAGTCAATCTGATAGGATTAAGGTAGTATCACAGAGTTGTTTTAGTGTTCGTTTTTCTAATCAATAATGCCTTAGAACATTTTTTCATATGACTATTGATAGCTTTGATTTCTTTGTCTGAAAACTGTCTATTCATATCCTTTGACCACTTATGATAACTGGAAAATGGGGGTGGCTAGGTGGTGCAGTGGATAGAGCACCAGTCCTGGAGTCAGGACTACCTGAGTTCAAATCAGGCCTCAGACATTTAATAATTACTTATCTGTATGGCCTTGGGCAAGCCACTTAACCCCATTGCCTTGCAAAAAAAAAGAAAAAAGAAAAAAAGATAATTGGAAAATGATTTGTATTCTTATAAATTTGATCCATTTCTCTATATATTTGTAAAATAAGGACTTTATCAGAGACACTTTCTGTAAAAATTTCTCAGCTTTTTTACTTTCTCATTTTGGTTGCATTAATTTTGTTTGTGCAAACCCTTTTAAATTTAATATAATCAAAATTATTCATTTCATATCTTGTTATATTTTCAACATTCATTTTTTGGTAAAATTTTGAGTTTCATATTTTTCTCCCTCCCTCTCTTCTCTCCCCTTCCCCTTGTTAGCAAGTAATCTGATATAGATTATATATGTATAATTATAGTTATATTCTCTATCTCCTGTTTGGTTATAAATTTTTCCCTTCTTCATAGATCTGTGAAGTAAACTATTCCAAGTTCTCTCAATTTGCTAATGGTATCATTCTTTATGTATAAATCATTCTGATAAGTGATTAGTTTTTATTTCTGTATTAGCTATGGGAAACTGAGGAAAGTAGTTTACATTTTATAGAGAAATAGCTAGGGAGGAGGAGGAAAAAACTTAAGTGGATTGATGTAGTCAGAGGCCATGTAATGAGGAATGTAGGGTACAGGATATAAATCAAGTTAATTTGCATCTTATTGGGAACAAAAGAATTCCTTCTCTATAGAGAAGTAGATAAACTGGCAACATGAACGCAAAAGATCATAAAATTAGAAGGTTGGGTGAATTAGTGAATAAATTGGTGCCAGTCTAAGTGTCAGATTCACACATCTGTGTTATACTTCTCAAGAACTTGGTTACCAAATTGTGGAGAGGTTTGATAAGGAATTGAAGACCACATGGAGAGACAATTGGGTACTTTGGATAGACTTTTTTTTAGGTGTTTGCAAGGCAATGGGGTTAAGTGGCTTGCCCAAGGCCACACAGCTAGATAATTATTAAGTGTCTGAGACCAGATCTGAACTCAGGTACTCCTGACTCCAGGGCCAGTGCTCTATCCACTGATCCACCTAGCTGCCCCCTCAGATAGACTTTTGACCTCTGCAATACCCAGCCATTTGGGGACATGGGAGGGACTTGAATTTCTAGACTGGAGATAAAAGACCATGATTCTGTACCTCACGTGCCCCCATTTTTGTTTGGGATACCTGTTCTTAAGAATGTTTTATTAAGGGATCCACTTTGCTTCAGTAATGGTGGTTCTGAGTTTGTGGTAAGGTGCTTGTTCCTTACAATCATATACCCATTTTGATCTTATTGTGGTATACAGTGTGAGATACTGCTCTAAACTTAATTTCTGTCAACCTGTTTTTCCAGCAGTTTTTGTCAAATAGTGAATTCTTGTTCCCCAAATCTTAGGTTTTTAGGTTTATCAAACACTAGGATACTATGGGTATTATTACTGTGTGTCATGTACCTAATCTATTCTACTGACCTACCACTCTTATTTCTTAGCCAGTACCAGATTGCTTTGGAATTGCTACTTTACAATATAGTTTGAGATTTGGTATGGCTAGGCCCCTTTCTTTCATATTTTTAAAAATTATTCCCTTGATATTCTTGACCTTTTGTTGTTCCAGATGAATTTTATTATTTTTTTTTAGTTCTATAAAACAAGTTTAATTAGTATGACACTGAATAAGTAAATTTATTTGAATAGATCTGTTATTTTTATAATATTGACTAGGTCAACCCATGAGCAATTAATATTTTCTCAATTGCTTAGCTTTGACTTAACTTATGTGAAAGGTGTTATATAATTTTGTTTCATATAGTTCTTGGATTTGTCTTGACAGGTAGACTCCAAAGTATTTTATATTGCTTACAGCTATTTTATTTTATTTTTAGATTTTTATTTATTTATTTACACATTACTAAAATAGTCTTGTTGTAAAAGTAAGCATAATCCCCCTCCCCCACATGGATCTCATTCTTTTTCATAAATCCATCAGAGAAGTTGCTTCCATATTTTTTCCACAATTGTTATTGCTGATTGTATTTCTGTCCATCCATTCCTCCCCACTCCCATTTAGTCTATTTCTTCTCTCCTTTCACTTTGTCCTTCCTCAAAAGTGTGTTATGGGTCAGCCAAGTGGCACAGTGGACAGAACACCAGCCCTGGAGCCAGGAGGACCCAAGTCCAAATCCCACCCCAGACACCCAACAAGTGCCTAGCCATGTGGTCCCAGACAAGTCATTCAATCCCACTACCTTGCAAAAAAGAACAAAAAAGAGTGTACTGTATCTGACCACCCTTTCCTTTATCACCTACACCTCCCCTCTCCTCACCCTGTCCCTTTCTCCCATCCCCTTCCTCTTCTTTTCCCTCTAGGGTAAGAGATTCCTATACCCTATTAAGTGTGTATGTTGTTTCCTCTATGAGTCATTTTCCATGAGAATGGAGGCTCACTCACATTATTGGATTTGTAGGACTACTGTCTACACCCAGTTGTCTGAAGAGTTGGTCAGGGAGTTGGTATCTAGACTTAAGGGCATAGTACCTGGGCACAGGATGGGAGTTGGGGTTATAGAACCCCAGTTCATATCCTGAATAGATTAATAAGACTCCAAACTATAGTGGAAAAATTACCAATTAAATAGCTAAGGCCTTGAACTTACTGGCTGACCAAGCCATGCTAACAAGAGAGACGATTATTCAACATAGATTGGTATTAGACTATCTGTTGGCTGAAGAAGGAGGAGTCTGTGGTACACAGAATTTATCAAATTGTTGTCTAAAGATAGATGACAACAGGCAGGTAGTAAAGGAGATAATCAGGGATATCAGAAAGTTGGCATATGTTCCAATCCAAACCTGGATGAGCCCCTTTAGTACCTCTTGGATGAATGGGTTTAACTAGTTCATGGTGGAAACAGTTGCTGGGTATCTTACTATTGACCCTAAGTGGGATAATCCTATTACCCAGGTGTGTCTCCCATGTATGATCCAGTTAATAACTCGAATAGTACAAATTTCTATCAGTAAATTAGTACAGGTGTACGGCTCTAATAATGAAGAGGTAAAAATATTGATAGGAAAAGTCAGTAGTCCTATCAAGGATGAGCATTGTGAATTAATTTGAGGAAAACATTACTGTGACACTTATGTGAAGATGAAGTTGTTATTAAAAATAAAAGAGGGCAGTTGTGAGGAATGTAGGGTGTTGTTGGTCTTTATAGGGGGGAGGGGAGTTCCTAGGGAATCCATCACAAAGGGGGAATGGTCCAGCCAATCACAAAACTGGGAGAGTTTTCCTAATCCCATTCCAGAGATGACAAATCCAAGATTAGAAGAAACTAGTCCTCAGTCAGTCAAGAGTGACCTAGAGATCTTGACCTAATGCAACTGAGTTTGCTAAATTAGTTAATTGAATATTATCCCATACACCTTCTGTGATGATTGGAGCTCATCAGCATATCATGCGTCATATGATGGTGGAGGGCATCATTTTAGGGGCATGTCATGGAATGGGCAGACCTCTTAGATTGTAACTCAAACTCAGAGGGCCTATGAAAATCCAAGGGGGGGAAAGAATTTCTGAAAACTATAAATTATCTGATATTCACATGCTACCTCATGCCTCATGCTAAGTGAGGTGCCTGTACCCTGCAGGATTCATGAATAAAATCTACAATTTTCTCTCACAAAAGAAAAGAGACAGAATGAAGGCTCACTTATTCCCCTTCACCTTCCCCTTCTACTCCATTGCAAAAGTTTTTTCTTTACTCTTTTACATGAAATATCTTGACCCATTCTACCTCTCCTTTCCCTTTCTACCAGTACATTTCTTTTCACCCACTGACTCCATCTTTATAATATATTATACCTTTATATTCAGTTCCCTCCTGTGCCTTGTCTACATATGCTCATCCTAACTGCTGTATTGATTGAGAAGTCAAGGGGATTTTAGGAAGCATTGCTAACAATAGGACTAATGGAGGTGATGGAATCTCAGCTGAACCATTTAAAATTCTAAAAGATGATGCTATTAAATTGCTCACTCAATATGCTAACAAATTTGGAAAACTCAATAGTGGCCACTGGATTGGAAAAGATCAGTTTGCCTTCCAATCTTGAATGATGGCAATGCCAAAGATGTCAGAAAGACCTGAGTTCAAAGTTGACCCTCAGACACTTACTATCACTTGTCAATACACTTAATCTCTGTTGCCTCAGTTTCCTCAGCTATAAAATGGGAATAATAACAGCACTGACCTCATAGGGTTGTTGTCAGGATCAATTTAAATACTGTTTTTAAAGCACTTAGCACAGTGACTAGTGCATAGTAATTGCTTAATAAGAACTTATTCTTACACCTTTCCTTGAACCCAGTTATTTTGTACCAGACACTGTGCAAAGTGTGTATTTGTGAAGAGGGTTGAATGCATGTAGAGAGATGTTCTGAAGGTAGAAACAAAGGGACATGACAACAGAATGGACATGGTCATGAAGAGGATGAGAAATAGTGAGTAATTGAGGATGATACTTAGGCAGGCTAGCAAGCCTGGGGAAATGTAGTCACACAGAAATATGCTCCAATTATATATTCATATGCTCATTCATATCCTTCAGGATTACTGAGATCTCTAAAATATTACTGTGTCATATAACATTCATAATCTATTGCTGAAAGAAACCCCATCACAGAATCTCAGATTTGGAACCCAATATGGAATCTCTACTTCATGTGTTTCTGGAGTCCACTTATGACTTCTTTCTCCACTCTGGGAGCTGCTTTGGAAGCTATGTTCTTGTAATCTCCTCACCTTGGAAGCTGCCTTCATCTCCAAACTCCATTAACATTCTCAGTTGGAAGAATCTCTCTGCCCCCACAGTCCCTTCCTTGGATTGGTTGTTTCCTCTTGGAATCTCTATTTGAAGGCTAGCCATATTGATTCTTTTCTTCTCTGAGACCTGTTCAAGATCCATCAGACAGGGTGGCTAGGTGGCACAGTGGATAGAGCTCCGGCCCTGGAGTCAGGAGTACCTGAGTTCAAATCTGGCCTCAGACACTTACTAATTACCTAGCTGTGTGGCCTTAGGCAAGCCACTTAACCCCATTTGCCTTGCAAAAAAGAAAGATCCATCAGACTTCTTCCTCTACCATATTTCTTCCTGGGTACATCCCCCTCCAATTTCTAGCTTTCTTTTATGTGTTGTCTTTTCCCTATGGAAATGTAAATTTCTCATAGGCAGGGATTGTCTTTCTTTTTGGTTTCTACTTATATTCTCAATCCTTAGCACCAGTTCATATAGTAACAGTTTAATACATACTTGTTGAATTAATGACTTGGAAGCACCAATGTCACCCACTCCAATATATCCCTGAACAAAGTTCCATTTACAAAATACTCTACAGGTGGTTACCTAGTCTGTGAATTAAAATGTTCTAGAGACTGAGGTAGAGAATGTGGGGGCAAAAATTACCCTGAATAATTAAAAGAGAAACTGAGACAGAGCTCTGAGCCAAAATACTTTATTAAAGGATCCATGGTCCCCTCTAATTAAGTGTACCTCAGATTTTTCTAATTATCTGAGATGCCTCCTCCTTCCAGGGCCCTATTTTTATAGAATTTGATGGTTATTTTTTTTAACCTGGAAATTTTGTTTTTGGTTTATTTATTTTATATTATTATAGCAATCTTGTTGTGAGAGTAAACATAACCCCACCTCTCCCCCACTCCCAAAAACTGAGAAACCTCAAAAATAGTGAGAGAGAAAAAAAGTCTATGTTCAGATTCCAATGGCTCTCTCTCTGGGATGAGTTGCCTTCTTTATCATTAGTCCACCAAAGAAGTTGCTTTAATAGTTTTCCCACAGTTGCTATTACTAGCTGTATTTCCCTCTACTCTAGTTCTTCCCACTCTCATTTATTCTATTCTCTCTCCTTTCACCATGTCCCTGTTCAAAAGTGTGATATATTTGAGTACCCTTTCCCATGATCTTCCCTTTCTTCTATCACCTATTTCCCCACCCCTCATTCCCCCCCCCCCTTATCCCATTCCTTTCTTCTCATTTTTCTCTAGGGTAAGATAGATTTCTATACCCTATTAAGTGTGTATGTTATTTCCTCTCTGAGCCATTTTTGATGAGAATTCATTCCCCCTTGCCTTCCCCCATTCCACTCCATTGAAAAAGCTTTTTCTTGACTCTTATGTGAAATTTCTTAACCCCCTTCTTCCTCTCCTTTCTCTTCTTCCCATACTTTCCTTTATCACCTTGATTCCATCTTTTTACTGTATTATACCATTATATTCAGCTCCTTCCTGTGCCTTGTCTATATATTCTCCTTCTAACTACTCTTATAAATGAGAAAGTTCATATGAGTTATCAGTATCTTCTTCCCATGCAGGAATACAAACAGTTCAACATCATTAAGTTTCTCATAGTTAGTCCTCTTCCGCCCTCTCTGTGGTTCACCAGAGTTCTATACTTGGAGATCAAACTTTCTGTTTAGCTCTGGTTGTTTCGATAAGAAAGTTTGAAAGTACTCTGTTTCACTGAAAATTCATCTTTTCCCCTGAAAGAGGATGTTCAGTTTTGCTGGGTAGTTGATTCTCAGATCTTTTGTCTTCTGGAATATCATATTCCAAAGCCCTATGAGCCCTTATTGTAGATGCTGCTAGATTCTGTGTAATCCTGACTATAGAGCCACAGTAGTTGAATTGCTTCTTTCTGGCAGCTTTTAGTGTTTTCTCAGAGAGTTATTTTTTTCAGAAAGCTTTTTCATCTCCTTTTCCAGCTGGCCAGTCCTGCTTTTTAAGGCATTCTTCTTCTCATTTGCCTTTTGTGTTACTTTTTCCATTTGGCCTAAACTGGTTTTTAACATATTATTTTCTTCAGCATTTTTTTTGTATTTCTTTTACCAAGCTGTTGATTTGTTTTTCATGATTTATCATTTCTCCTTTCAATTCTTTCTCTACCTCCCTTAAATCCTTTTCAAAGTCTTTTTTGAGCTCATCCATAGCCTGAACCCATTTTCTATTTCTCTTGGAGATTTTGGACACAGAAGCTTTGATTTTGCTATCTTCTGAATCTTCCATGGGACCAAAGTAATTTTCTATGGTCAGATTCTCCTTTTTCTTTTGTTTATTCATTTCCTCAGCATATGACTGATTTACCGCACTTCCAAGGCTTTGGGATTTTTTTGGGACAACCCACAGGAACTGTTCCTTCAATCTTATGAGAGCTCTGACTGCTCTCTTGCCTGTCCTTTGGTATGTGGATGACCACAGGCCTTCCCCTCTTCCCTGGAGCTATGAGGAGAGTCCCTGCTTGTGGTATAGGAGTCCAAACTGCAACTTGGATTTGGGTGTGGGCAAACAGCTGAGTCCTGCCCCAGGGAGAGCAGTGACCTCTGCAGTCTCCCCCCACCCCACCCCATCCTTACCATCTGTGGGCTGCCCCCTGGAGGTACAGGCTGGCTTCCCTGATTCCACTGGAAGTTCTCACTGTAGGGCTGCTCTGAAGCCTGCAGTAGCTCCACACTCATTCTAGTGCAGCAGAGTTCTCTCACCCCACTCCTGGTGATCCCTGAGCCAGGAGGTCTGTAAACCGCCCCCTCTGCCATGGACCCAGGCACTCCCAGGGATCTAGGCACCTGGCCAAACTGAGTGCTGCACTGCAACTGCACTCACAGCAGCTTTTACCAACCTTGTCCTGGTGAAACAGACCTTTCCAGTGGAACTTCTAAGTTGTCTTGGACTGGGAAATTGTATCACTCAATTTTTCTGTGGGTTCTGCCCCTCTAAATTTTGGCTAGAGTCATAATTTGATGGCTTTTGGAGTTTTTAGGGGAATGAGTTTCCAAGAATTCCTGCCTTCACACTACCATCTTGGCTCCGCCCCCATCCCTGGATATTTTAAAGCAATTAGACAAAATATAGAATAATTCCATTGGTTGATATGTGATGTATAAGTTATGTTAGTAAGGTCATGGGTTGAGTGAAGCAAGAAATATCTTTGCAGACTTACTGGTCATAAGATGAATGGACTCCTCCTTGGGTTGGGCAAGAGGAAATGGCATGAGCTATACATACATTTCAAGAACATATCAGAGGGCATTTTCCATTCCATGCCACCTACTTCGATCATGAAATATGAGCAAATCGGGATGGAGTTAGCCATGTCACGATCTTGTGGTTACAGAAGTAAGCTCCATAGCTGGTATGACCATTATATTATACTTTAGGGCTATTATAGGGCTTTCCTAATAGTATCTATAGTCTTATGTAATTTATACAAATTAGATATTTTAGATGACTGACTATGTTTTACCAAATGAGTATATTAAAATAATTGCTAACAATCATTAGCTCTTATAAAATTATAATGAATCGTCTGATACTGATTAGAGTTTGAGTAGAGTCTTCAATGAATTGACTTTCTCAAATCTGCTTGAAGCCCTCCAGTGAAGGGGAAATAATTGTTTCGCCAGGTAGCCCATTCCACTTTCCACTTGTTGGAAAGTTTTTTATTCCTTCAAGATTAAATCTGTCTGCAACTTTTCCCAGGAAGAACCAAACAGAATACATGATAACTCTTTATATCCTCTAAAACAACTCCTTTCTCCAGATCTTTCCTTTGACAATGACATGCCACTGCTACTGAGGATACATATGGCCCTGATAAGATCAATGATTGGTGAGATCCTTATTAACTCTCAGAATTATTGTCTCTCCTGTATGAGTTGGGGAAACATGCTACTTTTCTTTTCTTTTTTTTAAATTTAGTATTTTATTTTTCCCAAGTTACATGTAAAAGTAATTTTTAACATTTGTTTTTAAAACTTAGTTTTACAAATCCAAATTTTTTTCCCTTCCTTTCTCACTCTCTATTGGAAAAAAATAAGCAATTTGATAGGATATAAATGTGCAGTCATGCAAAACATTTCCATAATAGTTATGTTGTGAAAGAAATAGACCCCCTCCCCTCCAAAAAGAAACCTCAAGAAAAATAAAGTATCCTTTAATCTGTACTCAGACACCATTAGCTCTTTCTCTGGGGAGGGATAGCATTCTTCATCATAAGTCCTTCAGGGTTGTACTGGGTCATTGTATCACTGAGAAAAACTAAGTCATTCACAGTTGATCATTTTTCAATATTGCTGTTACTTTGTACATAGTACATGTCACTTTGTATCAGCTCATGTAAATCTTTCCATGTTTTCTTGAGAACATCTTGCTCATCATTTCTTATAGCAGAATAACATTCCATCATAATCACACACCACAATTTGTTCAGCCATTCCCCAACTCATGGACAATCCCCTCTGGTGGTTGCCACCAGAAAAGAACTGGTTTAAATATCCTTGTACATATAGGTCCTTTTCCTTTTTGCTTTTCATCTCTTCTGGAATGTAAACCTAGTAATGGCATTGCTAAGTCAAAGGATGTGTGTGATTTTATATACCTTCAGTCATAGTTTTAAATTTCTCTGAAAAATGATTGAATCAGTTCACAATTCTATCAATAATGCATTAATGTATCATTGGGAAACATGTTACTTTTCTAATGGAGTAATACCTCTAAGGTTTATCTTTCTCCTTCTGATGAGAAGGTATGGTGGGGGGGTAAGTGGAGAAATCTAAGTAGAAAAGCTTCTGATTCTGTGGTCAGAAGCTCCTAGTGTCAACTATTCTATATCTAATAAACAGCTTCCCTTTTGTCCTTTTCTTCTTCATTATTGTATAGTTCCCTTTTATAAAAAAGAAATTGCCTCGCCACTAACCCTTGTTGTATATCTATATAAGCAATGAAAATAGAGGTTGGGGAAACTAGTTTGTCTGAGAAAAAGCAGGAGTTATATCACTATTTTCTAATGAGAAGCCAACAGACAGGTAGCAAAGCAATGATTTCTGATATCTCACCCCTCATAGATAACAAATCCTTTGGGGCACTCTGAGATCATATTCACTAGCCAGCTTGAAGTGACTTTATAGAAGTGTAAATAGAAAGGGATTAATAACTAGAAGAGATTTTTTTTATAATACCCATACCTTAGACAAAAGAGAATAAACTACTTGGGGCAGAGATGAGTCATCTCAGGATAGAATGAGGAGAAAAATTGTCTTCCCTATGGACCATATGAATCCTTTTTGATTCTTTTGTGGGTATACTTAACCTACTTCCTCTTTCAGTAGCTTACTAGTCAGTGAGGATATTTACAAGGGACCCCCTCAGTCCCTCACTTATTATTGTACTATTTACATGCCTACACCAGTATTTTCTTACACATTTCACTCTATTTTACCTAGGGGTATCTTGTTCCTTCCAATACTTGTTCACCCCCACCATGCTACATGAGGCTACCATTTTCTGAGTTTTATCATTCTCCCAAGAAAGGAGAGATCCAAAGCCTTTTTAAATGTAGGGGCAAACCTTATTACTTCCCATACATTTAGACATGACAAAGTCTAACACTATGTATGCACACACACACACACACACACACACACACATACATACACATTTATTAGGGCCTGTCAAAGCCTCATGCATGATCAGTCATGTGTTAAAATGTTGTTTAGAGGTGATGTGATTATCATCTCTTTCCTCTTCCTTCTCCTTCTCCACAGCTGCATGAGGGGTGGAGTCTAAGAGATGGGGGTGGGGGACAACCCAATAAGGGGATGGGGTTTTTCCCATCACTGACTCACTATTTCCTCACTTCTGCAACATTGCACTATAGTCTCACTTTTAGATGAAAAAACCACTGAGGCTGTTTTTAGGTCACTTCTCCCCACACTGCCCATTCTCATTCCCATGATAGACAATCCCCTGATTCTTGAATACTACTTACCACAATGATTCCTTCAGCTCCAGGTATGTTTTGCCAATAGAATATAATCTCCTTGAGGGCAGGAACTAGTTTATTTTCCTCTGTATTCTCAAGTACCTAGCAAATTACTTAGTACTTAGTAGACTTTTTTTTCCATTTATTTTTATTAAAGATATTATTTGAGTTTTACAATTTCCCCCATCTTACTTCCCTTCCCCCACCCCCTACTGAAAGCAATCTGTCAGTCTTTACTCTGTTTCCATGTTGTACATTGATCCAAATTGAGTGTGACGAGAGAAAAAAACCATATCCTTAAGGAAGAGACAAAAAGTCTAAGAAAAAACAAGATCCGACAATAAGATATTTGTTTTTTTTTTCTAAATTAAAGGGAATAGTCCTTGAACTTTGTTCAAACTCCATGGCTCTTTATCTGGATACAGATGGTACTCTCCTTTGCAGACAGCCCAGAATTGTTCCCGATTGTTGATGGAATGAGCAAGTCCTTCAAGGTTGAACATCACCCCCATGTTGCTGTTAGGGTGTACCGTGTTTTTCTGGTTCTGTTCATCTCATTCAGGATCAACTCATGCAAATCCCTCCAGGCTTCCCTGAAATCCCTTCCCTCCTGGTTTACTTAGTAGACTTTTAATAAAATCTTCACGATTGATTGAGTAGTCTTGAGAGTCTGGAGTAGAATACCAGGGAACCAATTCTAGGATCCTGGAGCTCTTTTGGGGGTCATCTACAAAATGAAAGTATTGGTCTAGAGATGACTCTAAATTCCTTTCTGGTTCTGTCAATAGGCTACTCATCTATAAGTGAGGAAGGTGGCTGAAATAGGAGATGGGGAAGGAAAGAGCCCCAAGAAGGATTGCTGGTGGCAACTGCGGGTAGGGGCTCTGAGTGGCAAGATGTCTGGATGATCCCTGAGAATCTGACCTGAAAGAGATTCAGGACTGGGACTAATGAAAAATGGGAAATATGATTCCGATCTTTGGGTGAAATCTTGTTTTGATAACTATCCTAGGGAGGGAAGTTGGGGAAGAATAGTCTCTGTCTTTGGGTTGGAAAGGCATAGATATTCCCTGGGGACTCTTCAGTCAGATGACATATGAGTCCCTATAGACCAAACCCATCAATATGCTGGAGAGATAGGTTAGAGTTCCTAAGAGCTTAGAGAATAGAGTAGAAGGCATTGGTGGGCAGTGGTGAAAGTGAGTGGGTGTGGCCAGGGTAGGGGAGAATGAAGTTAATCAGGGAAAGCTTCCTAGAGGAGATGATCCTATGAAACTTGCTCCTTCAGTTTTCCTTTACTCTGCTTTTGTCACTCCCTCCTCTGAACCTGCTCCTTTGCCTGAGTCTAAAGCTCAATTTCTCTTTCCCCTGTGCCCTGCTTCTTTTTTCTGAGTTGATTTCACTTTCCGCCTTACTGACTCCAGCTTAGTGGCAAATTTCTTATATCTTCCTCTTTTGTGACTAAAGATCATTTGGTAAAGAACTGTGTAGCTTAATATGCTTTCAGTAGTGTGTGGACAGGGATTCTCAGAGGGAGGGGAGCAGACCTAAGGCGATCAAGGAAGGAGGAGGATCAGATAAGGAGAAGGGGGCAGCCAGCAAAAGAAATAGAGAAGGGGAAAGGGAGAGGAGAGAGTGGACAGATTTGGAAGTTAGAGACCTTTAGGAACACAGGACCATGGCTGAGTCTATCACCTATGCAGATCTGCGCTTTGTGAAATCTCCTCTGAAGAAAAGTCTTTCAGCTAGGCCGAAGCAGGGTAAGAACATTTGAAACCTTTTAACCCTAACAAACCTACTCTAATCTCCATTTTCTTAGGATTCCACCCCGCCCCCGAAGTCAACTCCTTTTATGCCCCACCCTTTCTGAATTCACATCCATATAGCCAATTTCCTTTCACTGATTCCATTGCCCCATCATTGATTGATCATCCTTTTCTGACTGAGCATACTTTTCCTCCGATTGTTGACTTATCCAGTCCCCAATTGGTTGACCCCATGAATCTCTGAATGACTCTTCCCCGACCCCCCCTCCCCATTGCACACTGACTACTCCATTTCTCCAGTGACTGACTCCCCTATGTCTCCAACTCCCAATGACTTTTGCCATATGCTATCCCAGTTTTCTAACCTATTTCCCACCCCTATGCAATTGCCTCATCTTTCCAAAGACTTATATTACTCTTTCTGTTTCTAGTCCCATCAGTTAAATGTTGTTATTGACCCTATCATTATTATTTACCTTCACTCCTCAATGACTAAACCTCATACACTCACTCCATTCCTAACTAACCATCTCTTAATTTCTCTCCTTTCTCCTCAAGACCCTGAGGAGGATGAGGATGGAGAGCTCACCTATGAAAATGTGCAGGTACCTTCAACCAAGGATATTTTCCCCAGCCAAGCTCAGCTTGGCCATGGGGGCCAATTGGGTAGGTATTCCAGGAAATTCTGAGAGGGCTATATACTGAGAACATGTAGGATTAGAATGAAGGAGGGCTATCAGGGAGTCCTTGGGAATTTTTTTTTTTAGATTTTTGCAAGGCAAATGGGGTTAAGTGGTTTGCCCAAGGCCACACACAGCTAGGTAAATTATTAAGTGTCTGAGACCAGATTTGAACCCAGGTACTCCTGACTCCAGGGCTGGTGCTTTATCCACTGCGCCACCTAGCCGCCCTGGTCCTTGGGAATTTTAGGGAGAGGGAAGAGGATCTCAGGTGTAGCCAGAGAAAATAGAATTAGCACCAAGAGAGATGGAGGTTTCCCTGGGGAAATGGGACTTTCCAGAGGAATAGTTAGAGAAAAGGAAGAGTTAGAAATAGAGGGGAAATCATGGGGACCTTGAAAATGGATTTGCCCTTCTATCCCCAGAAGGAGAAAAGACAGCAAAATCAGTTACTTCATCTTATTCAGTGACATCCCCAATTGCCAGAAGGATTCTTCGCTGTAAGTAATAATCACAAGGCACTTTGTGACCAATCTGATTCTGTGGGTGGGAACCCTTGGAGATAGGAAAATCCTGACACAGAAAGAGTTGGGACAGAAGATGAAGAGGGGGATAACTTTAAGAGAAAGGGGCAGAAAAATGAAACACTGATACCTAGAAACAGAGGGCATCAGACCTCAGGAGATTTCTAGGACTGATGTTGCTAGGACTACTCTGGGACCATCCTGAGGGCATACATAGTTGGAACATAAATCCCAGACTCTGTACTCTGCCAGCCTAGGACTAGGGTACAAGGTACTGCCATAGTCAGGGGAGAAAAGATGGAGAAGAGTAGAGGATGATTAGTACTAAGTGGGAATAGATGAAGATTAAGAGAAAAAGTCTAGTAGAGATGATCCCTGTTACTCTAGGGGCACAAACAAACATTAGCCACATAATGGCTCCTCTAACAAGGGCATGCACTCTACTTTCTTCCTAAGCCCTTCATTCTTTGCCTTAAATACCTTGTTACCCTATAAACCCACCATTCCAGTGTTTTGATCCAAACCTTTTCCTTTAAAGGGCTTTGCTGCATACCCTTACTATCCTTTTATGGTCTCCCTCCTTATATGATCCCTTCTATAAGTGTCTCTTTCTCCCTCAGGTCCTGTGACTTGGACACCATATATTCTCCTGAGCCTGGTGGGCACCTGTATGCTATTGGGGGCCACTACTATCAGCCTGGGCATTCAGTGTGAGTATGTTCCCTTTTGCAGGGTATCTTTAAAATATTAAATTCTTTTTTTCCTCCCAATGGTCAAGCATTTATTCTTTTTCTTCCTTTCTTCTCCCTCAACCTCCATCAAAACAAAACAAAATTTTTCCATATTGACTATGTCCAAAAATATATTTCTCATTCTGCATCTTGAGTCCATCACCTCTCTACTGGAGGTTGACAGCATTCTTCATCATCAGTCTCTGGAATCAGAACTGAACATTGCATTGATCAGAGCTCTTAGTTATTTCAGTTATTTGTTTTGACAGTGTTATTGTTATAAATTGTTCTCCTGGTTCTATTTACTTTACTCCCTTGTAATTTATTTTATTAGTCACCCCCAATTGGGGACAAGTTTGGGCAGGGAGGCAAAATCTTTCATTTCATTATCTTTAGCCCCTCTCTACCTTTCTGGAGATATATTCCTTCTGCCTGAACCACCAACCACCTCTAGCTAGCACTCTTCCTGGGAGATCTCCAAGTGTTGTTCCTTATTTTTAGACTTGTAATTGTTAGACTTGTATTGTGTTAAATTATTAAACTTGTATTGTGTTAAAATTCTATCTTGTTTTGGTCCCCCTGACCACATCGCCCCACCCCCTTTCCGGACAGTATAGTAATTAAATTTCCACATAGCCAGAATAGAGAGGTAATAGTAGTAAATAAAATTGCAAAGGGAAACCTAGAAGTCACCTACCAGCTATCATTAAAGGAACATAATTTGAAAACTAAATTTTACAATGACCAAATATCACATGTTGGGAATATGTGCTAAATTTGGAGAAGCCTTCTAAACTGTGTTGTCAGGATTTTGGGGTTATATGATATGTAAATCTCAGGTAAAAGTTGTAGATATCCCCAGTAAGACCAGCAGAACAAGTGTGAGGTGGTCTGGATAAGTTTTTCTGACAACTTTGAGGTGATTTGGATATGTTAAAGAACTAACTCCAAAGTGGCACAAGTTTGTTTGTTCCCCCCCTAAGAAAAATCCTATAAAAATCAAACATCAAACTGCTTCCCCCCCCCCCCAGCATTTTTCTGTCTCCATTGGGTTGTGTAGTGTTCTCAACTTGAATACATGATAGTAAAAGTTATTATCTGTGACCTCTCCCCTCCTCACCCTCTTCTCTTTTCTGCCTGCCTCTACATCTTCTTCCCTCAATTTCACCACTTCCCTCTTGAACTTTCTATGCCATTTGCTCCCATACCTTCTATGTCTTATTAAAGTGTGATTGCAGCTTCACTTCTCAGGTCTTTATGTCCTTTCCTGGTGAGTAACTAATGAACCAGGTGTATCTGCCCCATTTCATAATTCCATAAATTCATTAGTAGCTTATCTATGAAGGTAGGGGCCCATGTCTTGGCTGAACCTTGTATATTTCCCAACACCTAGCATGATACTCTATACATGCAGCAGGTGCTTTATGAATGTTTATGGTTCCTATAGCTCCGTGCTGTCCAAATCTGCCTCTTTCTTGAGACTTTAGCTTCTTAAACCCCCATTATTAAGCTTATAAGAAATTTATAATCCAAATTTGGTGAGACAAGTAGCTGAAGGAGAGCAGTTGTTCTGAAGCTTGCATGAAATAGGTGGAGAAAAATGATAAATACCTATAAGGTTGGAGAAATCATGGGTTTAGCTTTTCTCACAATCCATACTTTTCTGTGCCCAAAAGACATGCAGATATCTCACCAGCTCAGAAACACCAACCAGGACCTGAAAGACACCAATGGTAGCCTATGGCAGCAGCTCCAAATAGGGGATATACAGTTGTCAAGAAAAGAAAAGGAGCTGCAGGCTGCCAGGGAAGAGCTGAACCAGATCATGAAGAACCTGGATGAAGAAAAGGAGCAGCAACAGAGAGTTCAGAACGGATTGCTGACATGCAAGTTGGAACAGGAAAAGACAGACCTGAGCCTGAAGAACAGTATGGAGGAGAAGAGAAACCTGGAAGAAAAGCTGAAAGCCTTGCAGAATAGACTGAAGCAAGTCCAGCCCCTTTTCAATTGCCCATCCCAAGGTATAGGGGCATGGTGGAGGAGCAGGGAAGGGGAAGTTAATGGTGGGGCTGACAAGGGACCAACAAGACAACTGTAGAGAACATGGGGGAAGACAGAAAGCTTGGTGTAGTGGTAAAAACAATAGACTAGAAGTTAGTGAGTGCCTTTAACCTTAGAATAATCTTTGATGCCTCCCATATCCATTCATTCAATATTTGAGCAGCTTACATGCATGAACTATGCTATGCACTGGGGGGAACATAAAGATGTTTGACAAAGTCTTTGCCCTTCTAAGAGTCAAAAGTCTAGAAATGAGAAGAAGGGCAAGTAGATGGATTACTTAGAATGCTAACAAATATTACCTGAATGGAACCTGAATGGACTGGTGCCATGGGAATACTGGAGAAGAGAGCACTTTTGCTGTCAACCAATCCCTCAACCTTGATGATTCTTTCTTTGCCCTCTCCCTGTAATTTTCCTTGTATTTCTCACTCTCACTAATTGGACCTTGAAGGAGGGGTAAGATTTTGAAAGTCAGAGAGGAAGAGTTTCCATCCAGGGTATTTGGAAATTGGACAATCTGAAGTCTGCATGGTAAGGAGACCTACTTAGCCATAGCATTGAGATAATGAAAAGTGACATGGGGCTATGGAGAGGGTACTGAGTTGAGATTCCAGGAATCACACACTATGACTTTTGTAACTTGGGGAGATTTTGCCACTTTGGGATTTAGCTTCTACACCTATAATACGAAGGGGGATGGACTAGAGCATCTCTAAAGTCTCTTTCAGTTCTAAAGAGATGCTCCTCTCCTCTAGGGTAGGGAAGCAGTGGGAAATAAAGTTGGAAATGTAGCTTGAGATTAGGGTTAAGGCTATGAATTATTGGGAGAAGGAATCTGGTCCCTGTAACGATGTCTTAAATATCACTTTAAGGTTTGAAGACCACTTTTAAAAATATTATCTCACAACAGTTCTATGGAGTAGATGCTAGTCTCATCTCCACTTACAGTATAGGTATACTCATACTTATTTTCTCATCTGAGGAATTATCCCCATTATACAGTAGAGAAAACTGAGACTCAGAGAGGTTTTAGTGATTTTTCCAGGGTCACATAGCTAGTCTTCCTGGCTCAAAGTTCAGCATGCTATAAAACAGGGTGCTAGGTGGTAATTAGAGTCATTATATACTTATATACTTATTCAAGTATAATGATGACATCCAGAGAAAAGGGGAAAGGAAGGAAAATAGCAAAGGCAGTATGGACTAGAAATTTGAGAAGCTAAGATGTAACTTTGAGGGACATGACACTGCCACCTCTGCTGTCTAACCAGTCATAATAAAGAATCATGGGGTGGGGGTGAGTGGAAGCAAAAAGAGGAGGAAGAGAGCCAACAGTTATATGCTGGTCATTGGACTAAGCCCTTTACAAGTATCTCATTTGATTCTCCTCTCTTGGAGGTAGATGCTATTATGACCTTCATTTATAACTGAGGAAATAGAGATGAAGTAAAGTCTCTCCAGGGTCACGCAGCTAGTATGTCTCTAAGGACAGATTTGAACTCAGTTCTTCCTCACTCCAGGTGCAGCAGTCTATCCACTGATTCATTTGGATACCTCTGTCTTAGAAAGCTAAGGAGCCATTTCTAACCTAGTCTGATGTGATCTCCTTCCCAGGCCTGGAGCATTTTCCAGAATACTGCTGTCCCTTGGGGTGGATCCTATTTAATAAGAAATGCCTGTACGTCTCAAGAAGATGGAAGACTTGGAAACAGAGTGACTCCTTTTGTCAATCTCTGTCCTCAAAGCTTACTCATCTGCAAAGGGAAGATAAAGTAAGTGATCCTTCATTTGCTCCAGGTCTCACAGAATTTCTCTGATCCCTTATCTAGGAGTGTTGGCAAAATGGAACATGTACTCTTGCCAGTTCTCTGACCAGCTCCCTGATTTCTCTGGGGTGACTGATAGTGGCAATAGGGTCCTTGTGGTGCTTCTCTTTCCCCCTCATCCCTCCTCTGTCTTATGAGCTAGGGTCATGGAGCCTCATTCTGTAGAGTGAGACCAAAGCTAATGACCAGGCTCACCTTCATGTTCTGGGGCTTGTGAGTGTCCTTCCCTAGCTAGAAACTGAGCCTCCATTCTCCCACAAACTTTACCTATCATTTCCTCTGGATTTCCTCCAACAATACAGTCTGTCTTTCACAACAGGAATGGAGAGAGGTACTTGAAAAAGAAAATCAAGAAAAAGGAGAATTCTGGATTCAGAAATTGCAAAATTACTGGTCAGGGTAAGTTTCCTATAGACATAGTAAACATGTCCTCCTACCAGCTCTGTCTAACCAGTTCCTTTACTGCCATATCACATCACCTCATGGCTGTATATGACTTCAATCATAGCCCTCTAAAGAGTGTATGGGGGCAGGGGGAGAACTGAACAACCAAGGAAAGTGAACTGACTCATGAAGTCCTAAATAGGATGAGAAGGAACCCAGGGACTCCAACTTACAGTGTTTCTGACCAAAATGACCCTGGGTGTGGGTGACCAAAGGGTTCCCTTGGGTCAGCTCTGAGGGTATGGGCAATGAACCCTGACAGTGAGAAACCAAAGTAGGAATTTCAAGGAAACCCAATTTGAGGATCCAAAAGTTAGTTCCTAGACTTTGTCTGGAATAGCTCAAGCTCTGATAATTCCCATTCCCTCTCCCAGCTCCCTCATTGTGGTACTATTATTTATTCTCTGTTGGGCCCTAAAGTCACCTTTAGATCCTGCTGCTCCATAGACTTGACTCGGCTACTTTATCCTATTTCCATACCCCTCCAGTACTACTGCCCCTCCGTCCATTGCCTCTTCAAAGACTTGATCTGAGCTTGTACTACTGTTGAGGATAAGGAAGGTTTTTGGAGGGCTTAAGTGGGTAAGAGTGACTTCAGTAGACTTCTGTGGAATAGACTGGAGTCACCAAGAGGTGAACTAAGAGAATTTAGGGTGGAGTGGCCAGAGCTTGACCCAGTTTCATTTCATTGCTCCCCAGAGAAACCTATTGTTCATATTGGACATTTTTTTCTAATGGAAAACTCAAGCAAAACTGTGCTTATGTTTTGCCATTCATCTGTGAGAAAGAAGCCTTCATCTGGCCTGTTGAGATGGAGGAACATTTCTTACACTGAACTGGGTAAGTGTAAGGAGCAGCTCCAGAGAGGATTAAAGGTAGTATAATTTTATGGCAGCCAACACTCTTGCTTCTCAGATCATCCCCCTCCCCCTCAGAGGAAACATCTAGAATGTATGGAGGGGACCTAGGATCACCAAAGTTCTAATACCAGCCTCCAGGGAAGATTGTGAAGTTGTTGGGGGCAATGGGCAAGCAGAGGTATATGCAGGGGACAGATTCATGCACTATATTTTTGGGTTCTGGGGGGAGTGAAGGTCCAATATCAGAACCACAGAAACTTTGGGATGTCAACCAGAGTTCAGATTTCTCTGATAGACCTTGAGGGAGGGAAGGGTTTTTTTATATATTTCCTCAGTTCAGGAAATAGTGAACTGTGGCATCTTTCTGAAGTTCTTTCAAATATTGTCATTGAAATCTATCTTCTTCCCTCCCTTTCTACTTCCTTGTCCCTATCCTAGGTCCAAAGCTTCAGGATTCATCATCTCCCCAAGTTCTCTAGGCCTGTGCAGTCAGTGCCTAGATTCAGGACTGAATGAACACTTCAGTCAGTATTCACATCTGATTCCATTCTCTATTTCAAGTCTTGTTTAAGAGATATTGGACCACTTCTGGGAAGAGGGGGATCAGCCTCAAGTGGGGGATTTGGATACTAGCATCTTCACTGAGACCCCTGGTCCTCCCTGAAAGGTATTTGCTCTTAGAGAGGGGATGAGAAGGAAGGGGAAGAGGATACATGGGCAGGCAGACTGGGTGCAGGTGACCCGGAGCCAGCCAGGCAGTTTTATTGAAACACTTTTAAATAATTTGTGTGTTAGTCTTGTGTGTCAATCACACCACATGTCCACGTCAGTGATGCTGTGTTGGACCCTAGAGGATCCTGGAGTTTGGCTAAGGAGTGCTCTAGCCTTTGAGTCCAAGCTGATTTGGGGAGGGTGTCCTATGGCAATTCTGTCCCAGCTACCACTGCAGACTTCAGGTTTTTGAGCCTAAGTCAGGGAGTGGATTTCTGAGAGTGGTACTGCCTAGGTTCTGTAATATTCAGAGGATATTCCACCAGCCTCCTAAAGATCAAAGTTCAGGGCACAAGGGACAAGATCTCCCCCACTCCATGTTGCTAGGAGCGGGCTCCAGGCAGCTGTAGGCCAGGCGTGGGTGGCTTGGCATGGTGCCCTCGGTGGCAGAGGAGACTGCCGGCCTCACAGTTCAGGTTGTGGTAGCGAGCTACAGCAGGTGTGGGTCGGGGGCACACAGATAGGAAACTGAAGCTGAAGGGGCCAAGGCAACAGCTAGGGCAGGGCAGCCCCTCATCAGGGTCCCTGGGGGCCACAGTTGGGGGAAGGGTGGGAGGCTCAGTCCGCTCAAGGGCTGTGGCCTGGGGCAGGCTGCGCTGAGCTCTGCCCCAGGGTTGGCCACCCCAGCCTGGAGGGGAGCTCACTACTACAGGGGAAGGGTTGTTGTTGATGAGGAGTCCGGTAGAGGGTCCTGCCCTGGAGGACCAGAGCTGGGAGGCTGAGGAACAGGTGCTGATGAAATTGTCGTTGACTGCAGCAGGGAAGGGGTATGGCCTGGGCCCTGGGGGCTCTGTTTCAGGACTGCTGCCCCCACAGTCCATCCTGTCCTCAGAGAAGGGCCCCACAGGAGGTGGGCCAGGCCCAGGTAGAGCAGTTTCCATTCGTCGAGGCAGCTCTGGGGAGGAGGGTAGAGAGCGGCATCTTCGGGCAGGGGTTCCTGGTAGGGTGCGGGGGTAAGGTAGTTGAACCAGAGGCTCAGGCGTGGTCACTGGAGTTGGGGTGGCAGTGGGCAGTGGCAACAGGGGAATGGCCCTTCTGCTGGGTGTGTCCAAAAGCTTGATCTTGCCACCCCAAAGGTCTTCCCTCTGTGAGAAGGGGTTGATTCGAGTCTGGGCATCTCCCCAGCAAGGGAGCAAACCTGGGGATGGTGGAGGGAATAGGTCAGAGCGGCTGCGAGCAAGCCGGGGATCAGGGGTCAGTGGCAAGTGCTGAGGAGGAGCAGTAGTAGATGAACCATCTCTTGGAACTGATGCTGTGGAACAGAGAATCCTGGTCAATGTTTTGAGCCCCTCACTACAACCCTGCTTTTCTAAAGACTTTCCCAACCCTTTTCTGAAACTCTCTCACATGTCCTTGACAAACCATCTTGTGATTAATACAAGGGCCCAGGAACTAATCTTTGTAGAAGTAATTTTTCCATTTTTCTCCTCTCTTAACTCCTAAACTTTAGCTCTAGAGAACCAGAAAAATAATCCCTATACCATCAAAGGGAGGATGGATTTTGGAGGTAGCAAGCAGAAAGGTCTCAAGAGTTCCCCACTATACCCCAAATGACTATCTACCCATCCAGACTGACTTTCAGAGTAGCATCATAGATCTTGAACTGAGAGGGAGCTTACAGATCATCTTCCCTCTAGTCTAATTCTTCTCATTTTGTAGTGTAGGAAACTTGAGTTCCAGAGATTAATGATTTGCCCAAGCAGAACTGGTATCTGAAACCCAGGGCTTTCACTGCACTACATTACCTACCTCCTTCTCTTTTTTTTTAATTTAATTTTTTTAATTTAAATTTATTTTTATTAAAGATATTATTTGAGTTTTACATTTCCCCCCAATCTTGCTTCCCCCCCCACAGAATGCACTCTGTCAGTCTTTGTTTAAATTTAATTTTTTAAAATTCCAAATTTAATAGGAAATAAAATGGATATTTCTGCCCATTACAGAAAAGAGGATTGCATATGAAACTGCTGGATATTATATTCAGTTTACTTTTAAAAAAACTAATTTCAAATTTCAGAAAATAATTTTCAAAGTTGTCCTATGATTCTTTCTAGCCTTTCTGTTCTGCACAAGTGAAAAAAAAATGTTTCCTTGATTTTCTTTTCTTTTTGTTACTTCATTGATATCTTTCCCACTTCTCCTTCCTACTTGTAACAAATATACAGTTGGACAAAATCCCTACATTGGCCCTCTGAAAATTCTTGTCTTCTTTTGCATCTTGAGTCTTTCATATGCTACTCTCACAACAGATGAAACATCAAAGAGCAAAATCAGATTCTCCCTGACAACCAAGGAAAGAAGTTTTACTGTCCTCTATTCCCTGATTTGTTACTTTACTTCATATAGATTTTTCCTTGACTTATCTGTAGCATGCTTGTTTCTCTCAATAGGAGTGACTTGAGGGTAGGCATTGTGGCTCCTTCCTTGTGCCTCTGCACATGATAGGTACTTGTTTTAGTGAAAGGATTCAAAATTCCTTTTTGCTCATCATAATGTCTGATGGTTCAGGACCTTTTGCATCTTCCTCCACCCCAATTCCTGTGCCCCTATACATCACCCTGATTCTTCCTTACCCTGGGTCAGGGCAGAGGGGGCTGGCTTAACCAGACTCTGGGGACCAGGTAACTGCTCCAAGATGTGCTCCAGATGCTGTGTGATCTCAGTGAAAGGGGCTCGGGAACTAGGTTCCATCTGGAGAGGAGATGGAATTTGAGGTTCTTATCAAGGGCTCTTTTCCAATGAGAGAATCTCCCTTACTCCCCAGTCCAATAACCTCTGGGGTTAGTGCCAGTAGATCCACAGTAGGGAACAATGTGGGACTCTTTGTGAAGTTACAGGGTCAGTAGTTGTTAGTGGGTATATGTCTATGGATGGGAAGGTGTGGGTTTCAGGGGATTGATTAGAGAAGTAGAGGCTCTTACGCTACAGCAGTGTATAGCCAGGAGGAGAAAAGGTGGGGGGCAGTCCTTCCCAACCAGGGCACGGAAAGCAGCAACATCCAGACCAAAATCCTGAGAGGAAAGAAGGACCAGGCCCCTTCCCAATTAGCTTCTCAACCTTTCCTCAACTTCCTTGGTGCTAGCTTCTTTATCTCATTCAGAGTCCACTCCCTCTAGGAAGCTCTCCCTAGTTGCTCCTCCCCTCTCCTTATCCAATAGGGCTCACCTCAGTTCGGGGCAAGTAGTCAGGGTCAGCAGGGACCCGGGCAATGAGTTCACACAGGACAATTCCAAAGGCAAACACATCAGCCTGGGGAGCGGGGGAGGAAGAGAAACAAAACAGAGGATGGGATTTAACAACTCTCTTTTCCTTTATCAGGAGTATATGGGGGTGGGGGATTTTAGGGGCTTGGTTTTTTAGCCTGATCCCTGAAATACTGGGGGCTCTTGTCCCAGGCAAAAATCTAAGGCTCATGAATGGGTTTAGGGCTCTCTGATATCATAATCCCTGAGGGGATCAGAAGTATTATCCTGGGGAGGGGGTAAAGAAATTATGTGGGGACACTTTAGAGGTCTCTAAGATATCTGGGATGGCTCTCCCAAAGACTGTGGAGTCATTAGAGACTTCTGGAAAAGTCTCTGAAAGTGAAATTTTTAAGTAGTAGCTAGAAAAACAATATGAGGGGTTCTTGAAAGGTCTAGAGGTGGTTTACTCATTTATTCATTAAATTATAAAGTATCTTTTGCACACAGAGCACTGTACTAGCTTGGTAAAGGAGATACAAAGTTTAGAATAAGAGATAAGCTCTGCCTACATTGACCTTACTGACAAGTGAGTTCACACAGGATCACCTCAAAGCCAGACTCCTCTGGCTGGACCCAATCTACACTTCAGGTAGGTCCTGAGTGATCTTGAAGAGCAAGGGGGGGGGGGGTGTTTCTGGGGGGGGGGTCTCACCTTCTCATCATATAGTTCACCTCGAAGTACCTCAGGTGCCATCCAGTATGGAGAGCCAACCACAGCCAGTGGTTCCTTCCTTGCCCCCTCCCTGAAAGTGAAAGGGACCATATAAGACTTGACTCACTTCATATCCTTTCTTTTAAGTGGCTCTTTCCCACCAAAAAAAGGGTACCATGAGACACCCCAAAATCCATACTGACCCATAGGGAAATAGTTTTGGAGGGGCATAATTCCACTAGAAACATTCTATGGAGGCAGGTATTTTAGTAGGAGGCTTTTGACAGATGACATAGGATATATATAGAAATACATACACAGACATGTTTTGGGGATGAAGGATGGTCTTTGGTGAGCTGTTATCAAGAGGGGATAGTACTAGTCACCCTACCTGTACACAGGAATCTTTTCTGCAAGCCCAAAGTCACCCACCACAGCTGTAAGGGCCTCCTCTTCCCGCCGCACCAGGCAGTTCTGACACACATACATATATACACATCACCAAAACCCCCATTACTTCCATCACGCATCTAATACATTTCCAACAGTCTTACATCCCCATGCCTCCCAAACCCCTGTTCATGTTCTTCAGTTCTCCCAACTCCAACACCTCCCAATTCTGCCTTATCCCCTAGATCTATTCTCAAGGCCAAAGGGCCTACCTTAGAGGTGAGGTCCCGATGGAAAACACCCTTAGAGTGTAGATATCGGAGGCCCCTGGCAATGTCCAGGGCCAGGTGGAGCCTAACTGGCCAGCTGAGAGGTTCTGGGGAGCTGAGCAACTGCTCTAGGGTTCCCCCATTTATGTACTGTAAGACAGGAGTTGGGAAGAGTACAAAGAGGTCAGGAGGGAGCTATGGAACTTTGCTCCAGGTCCCCCTCCAACCCTGGGAAGGGAGATATTGAGAATTCTACAAGAGAAGATTCCAAAGTCAAAAAGCCAAGATGTCCTAATGAATGCTGTCACTTTTCTCCTCAATCCCGCCCCCCCCCCCCTTTTTTTTTTTTGCCAGTGTCCGTTATATTACAGGGCTGTTTCCTTTGCAGGTTTCTACTAACATCTCTGCCCCTGCCCTCTCCTTTGAGACCCGCACCCCACCTCCTCCCCCATTGTTCCAGGTGTCCAGACTGCCCAGATCCCTCCTCACCTCAGTCAGGGCATGTAGTTGCCCCTGATGCACACAGACCCCCATGAACCTGGGAAAAGATGGGAAGGGGCACGTGGTTAGGAGAGACTTCCTAGCCCCGTCCTGACACTCCCTGCTGTGATCCGGCTCCCCCCTCTCACCGAAGGATATTGGGGTGTCGAAGTCGGTTCATGAGCTGCACCTCTCGCAGTGTGTTTCCCCGGTTACTGGGAAGCCGGTTCATCTTCAGCACCAGAACCTGCCCGGACTGCCGGTGGCGGACCTGGGGGGATGCGCGCGTCGGGGGGAGAAGGCCATAGCTGCCCAGCCCCCCCCCCGCCTCCCCCACTCTGCTCTCATAGACGCTGCCAGCGCCCCCGCCCCCCACCGGCCCAAGGCCGCACCTTGTACACGTCGGAGAAGAAGCCGGCCCCGATCTTCTCCGCGCAGTGGAAGTCGTCCACGCGCGCCAGGCTAGACACGGCGCTGCGCAGCGCCCGGTAGGAGGAGGGGCGGCCCCCGCCCCCCCCGGCCTCCCCGGGCCCTTCCCCGGGCCCCGGCCCCAGGCCGCTCAGCGGGGGCCGCTCTCCGGCCATGGCCGGGCCGCGCGCCCCTGGCTCACATCGCGGGGGCCCCGGGGGCCCGGCGGGGGCCGCCCGGCAAGGCCGGAGGCTGCGGGGGAGCCGGCGCCGGGGGTCCGAGCCGGGGGGCGGGGCGGCGCCGCGGCCCGGAGGGCGGGGAGGCCCGGGTCCGCCCCCGGAGGCGGCAGCCCGGGCCGGGCCGGCTCAGCCCTCCGCGGCCGGTTCCGAGGCTCGGGCCGAGGCTCGGGCCGGCCCAGCAGTGCCGAGGCGCCGAGCGGGCGGGCGGGCTCGCTTCCCCGAGGGATGGCAGGCTCCGAGGCCGCCGCCGCCTTCCCCTTCCTCCGGGGCTCGGGCTCGGGCTCGGGCTCGGCCGCCGCCGCCTTCCCCTTCCTCCGGGGCTCGGGCTCGGGCTCGGCCGCCGCCGCCTTCCCCTTCCTCCGGGGCTCCGGCTCCGGCTCCGGCTCCGGCTCCGGCTCCGGCGGGGCTCGGGCGTTGCGGCCTGCGGGGGGCGGGGCCCGGCCTCCGCTTAACTCCTTCCCGCCCGGAGCATCCCGCCCTTGAGCCTCCTTCCCAGCCTCCTCCCCAGGTCTGCCCTTCATCCCTCCTGCTGCGGGGGTCCCTCTTTGTTCTGACTTCTGGGCCCCAGGGTCTGGGCCAGGCGAGCGTGGCGGGGCCAGAGACCTGGGGCAAAAGGCGCCAGGCCTCCCCCACCTTAACCTGTGGCCCCGCTGACACGATCCCTTGGATCTAACAGCACCCTAGTGAGGGAGGCATTATTCCCCTAATACAATTTCCATTTGAGTAGCGTGTATCTTAAGCTTTAACAAAGAGCTTTCCTCACAACAGCCTAGAGGAAGGCACTGGAGTTCCAGTATTTGCTTTTTTGCAAATAATTCATTGACTATTTTATCACTTGCTTTAAGTTTTACAAAATGCCTTCCTCAAATGAGGAAAAGGAAGCCAGGGTTTCATTTTATCATATATTTGGAGCAGAAGCCTCTTTGGATATCCTCTCATTCAACTCTTTACTTTTAGAATTTTCTTTATGAACTTTAGAAAAGAATAAAAAGATAAACTAGTTAATAAACAAAGCACCAAAGAGATTTGCATATGAAATTGAGAAATCCTTGTGTAGCTTGTGTCTATTAAATTTTAACGTAGTAGAAACACAATTGTTTTGCTCCTATCTCCTCCTGAACTTCTGGTTCTTTTTTCTTTTGGCAAGGCAATAGGGGGTAAGTGGCTTGCACAAGGCCACACAGCTAGGTAATTGTTAAAGTGTCTGAGGCTGGATTTGAACTCAGGTACTCCCGACTCCAGGGCCGGTACTCTATTCACTGACACCTAGATGCCCCATTCTTTTGTCATTTTTAAAAAATGTTTCATTTTTTTTCATTACCATCACCTCTTTCCAACCATAGTAACAAGTATAGTTATGTAAACCAAATGAACACACTGACCTACGTCTGAAAATTATTCTACACTCTATTCAGTCCAACAAGAGGTGGGACATATCATTCTCTTAGACCAGATCATCAGGGAGGTGATGCCATGGCAAACACATGCACTGGATTTGTGTGGAGGGTGGGGGTGGGGGGGTTGAGTACTGTGCTAAGTCACCAGCCTTATTTTCTCCTCCAGAGCCATCTGGGTCTACTGGCCAGATATGAATTAGGTAGACTGGAGATGGCCCCAGATGTGAGGCAATAAGGGTGAAGTGACTTGCCCAAGGTCACATAGCTAGCAATTATCAAGTGTTTGAGGCTAGATTTGAATTCCTGGCCTTCTAACTCCAAGGCTGGTGCTCTATCCACTCTGGCTGTGTTCTGAAGTTTTAATTGATCACTGTAATAATCAGAGTCCGAGAGTCCAACTTTTCTCATTTTATAGACAATTTGAATTTACATAGCCATGATTTACAAGGTTCTTATTACAACCCCCTTCCCCTCAGGACACTGAGTGCAAATATTATTTCCATTTTAGAGATAAGGAAACTGAATCTGAAGAGATTAAGTAACCGTCCAAGATCATGAGCTTGTAAAGTATCTGAAGTGGAATTCAAACCCAGGCTCATGACTTATCCCAGTGTTTCATTATTTTATGGATGTAGAAACTCTGTCACATGGGGCTAAAATCACTTGTCAGAGTAATGACAAGAAGAAGGTCTCAAACTGGGAATTCCTAACCCCAATGTAACCAAATTCACTGTACCACAATACCAGTCACACTGGGCTTTCACCTATTCTGGTATAAGAGTAGAGGAAAGGAAACCTACTTATATTTTTTTAAAGCACTAACTTGGGAGTCACCATTCTCCTCTATTTCTTCTGAAGTATTGACATTGGTGATGGGCAATGCAGTCAACAAGTATTTGTGAAATAAGTAAGAGATGAGGGAGAAGATCCCTTCAACCATTTTTGTGTTCTGACCCCCCACCCCCCACTCCCATTTAATTCCAACTTTTTCAGTAAGGCTTAGCCACTGGGTTGGGGTCCCACTGTTTCCTACTCTTTTAAGTCCCATCTCTGGTTCTGAACCAGGCCCGGTCCTCTAAGTGTGCCTGGAGCCTCCAGTCTAGACTGAGCCTCTTCCTTTCTTTACCTCATTCTCCAAACACCTCCCTTCAATGTGACCCTCCCTTCTCAGGTGTGACTCCTCTTTTTCAGGGCTAAGCCCCCTCCCCTTCACCAGGGCCCTCTCAGTTCGATTCCCTTCTATGAACCCTCCCCCTTCACGTGTGACCTTTCTGTGCCCCACCCAGTGATCTCACTACCTGGGTGACTCCTCCCATTCGTTTGTTACCCTTCCCCAAAGTGACCACTTTGAACTCCAGGTGACAGGTGGTTGCCCCCCCCCCCCCCCATCAGAGCAAGATTCCCGGGTCTGGCTGCTCTCTCTTCCTTGTGATCCCCCTTCCCCACAGTGCTTGCTGCGAGGCCCAGGGGCGCCGGCATCTTAAATGTCGCAGGATAAACTTGATCCACTTCGTCCTGGATCGACTCTCCTCTCCTCAGGGTCAGAGAAGGGGCAGCCAATGGTGGAAAGGAAGTGGGTGACGTCGCCACCGGCTGCTGGGGAGGCTCTTCCCCGTGCGCCGGGGCTCAGGGTCCACCTCCGCCCTCGCGCCACCTGCTGCTTTCAGGCCGTTCCCGCCCAACGGGAGCAAAGCTCGGGAGGGAGGAGGCCGGAGGAGGGACACCAGAGAGTCGTGGGAGGGAGGCGGCCACAGGCAGTGGAGGGACAGGGACAGACAGACCCACAGAGCCCCGAGACAGACAGGGACAGAGGGATGGACAGAGACACCAAGGAGACAAGGACGTGGGAGAGAGACAGACACAGACAGACAGACAAAGACCCGAGAGAGACAGGGACAGGGACAGATGGACAGCGACACCAGAGAGACAAAGGCATGGGAGAGATAAAGACACGGGAGAGACAGGGACAGACGAGAGAGACACAGGAGAGACAGAGATGCAAGAGAGAGAGGGACAGACACACCAATGGACAGCGACACCAGAGAGAAAGATGAGAGACAAAGACATGAGAGAGAGAGAGAGAGACAGACAAATACACGGGAGAGACAGACAGCTGGACAGAGAGATAGACAGGAGAGACAGACTTGGGAGAACCATAGGGGTGGGGAATGTGAGAGAAGAGGTAAAGGCAGAGGCAAAGACAGAGACAAAAAAAAAAGAAAGATGCAGGGGAGACAAGGACAGATGAGGCACAGACTCACAGGTGAAAGAGACAATGAGACAAACAGCCAGAGACTAAGACAGATGGAGCCTAGGAGACTGGTGGAGAGACAGACCACCCAGAGGTAGACAAAGGCCCCAGAAGGGGAGGGAGAAGCCAAAAGCAGGGGGCTGATCTTGCACTAAAACAGAGACAGGCAGAGAGTAAAGATGAGACTTGAGACCAGAGTAAATGAGATGAAGATGGAGGGGAGGCAGACAGGCGTAGACAGAGATGTGGAGACATAGACTGAGGAGGTCTGAGAAGCAGAAAGAGATTAATTCATTTGAGACACAGAGGCTAACAGGACAGAGAAGAGGGGAGGAGGAGACAAAGACAGCTACTGCAGACACCACCCTAGGGCTGGAGCCATAGACTGAGCAGGAATGGCTAGAGGAAATTTTCAAGTCAAGACACAAAGATAGTGGGAGAAAGACTGGGGTGAAAGTTGCAGGCCCAGAAAGGCGACTGAGAACAAACCAAGAGAAATGGGGGTGGGGGGCGCAGAGAAAATGATGGAAATAGAGAAAGAGGAGAAGATATAGCTAGACTAAGATTAAAGAAACAATCAGGTACTTGGAGGCTAGAGAGATATTGGACCCTCAATGAATCTAGATCTATGTGGTCTAAGAGATAAATGCTTTCTGGGGAAGTGTGGGTATAAAGGTTTGGATTTTTTCTTTTTGTTTGCAATTTTTCAGCAAAATGTCTTCTCCCCTCCCCCCAACATGAGAACAAAAGAAAAATCCTATTATAAACATATATAGTTAAGCAAAACAAATTTCCACAATGGCATGTCCAAAAAATTGTCCTATTCTGTATTCTTGAACCTCTCATCAGGAGGTTAGTATATTTCCTCATTAGATCTGTGGAACTGTGGTTGGTCTTTAGCATATTGTCATATAGTTCTGGTTTTGTTCACTCTACATTTGTTCATATAAATCTTCCCAGGTTTCTCTGAAACCATCCCATTCATTTCTTACAGAATAATATGTCATAAACCATAATTTGCTCATCTATTTCCAATTTAAGGGAATTTTTGCCTTCAAAGAGATGTCATTTTTGTGTATCCTTTTAAATATATATATATATGTATATATATATATATATATATATATATTTGTTTTTCCAATTATATACAATAGTAGTTTCTACCAATCATTTTCTTGCAAGGTTTTGAATTTTAAAATTCAAAAATTGTAAAAATTTACAGTTCCTCCACCCCCCGACAGGACAATGTTTTTGTAAGGCAATGGGGTTAAGTGACTTGCCCAAGGTCACACAGCTAGGTAAGTGTGTGAGGTCATATTTGAACTCAGGTCCTCCTGACTTCAGGGCTGGTGCTCTATCCACTGCACCACCTACCTGTCCCAGTCTGATAGTCTTTACATTTATTTCCATGATATACATATATCAAAATTGTGTTGAGAGAAAAAAAAAACATATCCTTAAGGAAGAAAATATAGAGATAGCAAAATTATGTAGTATGTAAGATGACTTTTTTTAATTGAAGATAATCTTTGGCCTTCAGCTCCATAGTTCTTTCTCTGGATACAGATGGTATTCTCCATCACAGATCCCCTAAAATTGTCCCCAATTATTGCACTGATGGAGTAAACAAGTCCATCAAGGTTGATCACCCCCATGTTGCTGTTAGGTTGTACAATGTTCTGGTTCTACTCATCTCACTCAGCATCTGTTTATGCAAATCCTTCCAGGCTTCCCTGAATTCCCATCCCTCCTGGTTTCTAATAGAACAATAGTGTTCCATCACATACATATACCACAGTTTGTTCAGGCATCCCCCAATCGATGGACATTCACTTGATTTCCAATTCTTTGCAACCACAGCTGCTATGAATATATACATGTAGAATTTTTACCCTTTTTCATGATCTCTTCAGGATATAGACCCAGTAGTAGTAGTATTTGATTCAAAGGGTAGATTTTTTTTTTTAGGATTACTCCCTCACTTACCACCCATACTCTAGTTCTCCTCCTCCCTTCCCGTTTGTGTGTGTGTGTGTGTGTGTGTGTGTGTGTGTGGTATTATTCAGAGGATACTAAGTATCAGCTGTTCCTCTCATTCCCTTTTCATTTGTATAGATGTCTAATATGTAGAATAGTTTTCCTTTATCCCCTTCTCCCCCCACCTACACACTTCAAGTATATTATTCCTTTTCCCTTCTCATTTGAGATATAACAGAACCATTCTTAGGCCTTTTCTAGACTCTCTGTATAAAGTCTAATGATATGACACAAATATATCATCCCCTTATTTGAATATGAGCAGTTTATTCTTGTTTAATCAATTATCACTGTTCATGTTTCTCTAAACTCCACAGCTCTGATCTTTTCATTAGGAATGCTTGGAAGTCCTCTATTAAAAGATCCAATTTCTCCCCTATAACATTATACTTAGTTTTGTTAAGTATATTATTCTTGGCTATAAACTCATATCCTTCTGGAGTATTGTATTCTAAGTTCTCTACTCCTTTTTCATGGTAGCTGCTAAATTGTGTGGGATCCTGAATATAGGCCTCTCAGAATTCTGACTTGTATTTTTTCTTTTACCTAGGAGCTCTGGATTTTGACTGATGTTCTTCGAGGTTTTCATTCATTTCATTATTTCAGGTGGTGACTACTGGATTCTATTTCCATTTTGTCCTATGATTATAAGAGAATGGGGTAGTTTTAAGATTTCTTGAAATATGTCAAGTCTCCATTTGGGGTTATGGTTTTCAGACAGCATTTTGATTCCCCAATTTTTTTCCCCTCCTTGATCTGCTTTTCAGGTCAGTTATTGTCAAAGCATATCTTCACATGTTCCCTTCTCTGACATGAGATGGTTCAGGTTGAAATCACCTTATTTGTGCCTGAGCTGTCTCCCTGCCTATATATCTGTACATGACTATATCCCCATCTAGAACATACTCTACCCAGTTCTCAAATTGATTTCCCTAAAGCTCAATCTAATCTTGTCACCTCATCCCCTACTCAATATATTAACCCCAGTTGACTATTACCTCAAAGATCAAATTTAAAATGCTCAGTTTGACTCCTTCCTATTTTTCCAGTCTTATCCTTAGAAAGTATTATATGACACAGTGACACTGGTCTACTTGACACTTCATCTGACTCCAGACCTCATCATTGATTGTCTCTTCACCTCTTGGCTTCCCTCAAGATTCAGCTCATATCTTTTCTGCAAGGTCTTTATCAGATGCCTTTCCTCTATTGAAGATCTTCAATTATGTTGCATATATCTTGTATGTACATAGTTGTTTGCATGTTTTCTTCCCCATTAGAATGTGCCTGGAATGTAATATATTTAAGAAATGCTTGTCAACTGACCCAACTTGCCTAATGTCCTTTAGCTTTGTATGTCCTTAGGTTTAAGACCACTAGGTTTTTGTTCAGTCAAAATCCATTTGGGGTTTTCTTAGCAAAGATATTGAACTGGTTCCTTATTTTGCAGATGAGGAAACTAAGGCAAACAGAGTTAAGTGACTTGTTGCCCAGGGACACACAATTAGTAAAGTTGGCTTTGAACTCAGGTTCCTGATTCCAGGTCTGGCAATCTAGCTGCCCCTGGGTTTAGAGTCACTCAAAACCGTAACTCACAAGTTCCCACTGTTTTACTAGTCAATCAGAGGATGAAGTTAGTTAAAAGCAAAGTGATTTAATGAAATAACATAGTATATCAATAAAGAATCCCCTAGAAAAACCATAGATATATACTCTTAGCATTACATACAGCATTAATGGGAAGAGTGGATGCCCCTAAGGAACATGGGTGAAGAAGCACGTATGTGTAATACACTATGGCAGGGCACACATGTGGAGAGTCATGTATAAAACATGTAGCTAGGATGCATTTGTGGAAGAACAATTTGAATTTCTGATGCTACAGTGCTGATGTCATCCTGCTGTCCTTGGTAGGTTAGCTCCCTATTGTCCTGTAGTGGCACAAAGTCTATGCTAGATACTCTTCCTAGATGGTCTCATATGGTTACTACAATTCCACTGAGGAGCATGCTGTGATTCTTTTTTTCCATCTTCTGGCTCCAGGAGGGTTTTTAAGAAAAAGTTTATTGATTTTTGCAAGGTAATGGAGTTAAGTGACTTACCCAAGGTCACACAGCTAGGTGATTATTAAGTGTCTGAAGTTGGATTCGAACTCATATCCTCCTGACTCCAGGGCCAGTGCTCTATCCACTGCACCATCTAGCTGCTCCCTGTAGGAGCGTTTTTAAGCTGAGGTTCTGTTTTTGATCATTTTTGACATCATGAAGATGTTATTCTACTTTGCCATAAGCCCAGGACTGGGCACTGTTACTGCTACTTAAGCAAGTAGTTTCCCCAAATTATGGCTCTTTTAGAAATGCAAAAAATCCTAATAACAGTCATTGGATTAGGGAAAGACCCTAGCTCAGGAAAGTCTTTGCTAGAATAAGTATTTTCTCCCCAGAAGGAGATTGGTTGTCCTAAGAATCAAACTCTCTGGAACTCGTAGAATGGTCACATCCAACTAGTGCCTTCAGGCTTAAATCTACATTTCTCATCTGCTCACCAAAGTTTAGGGGTCTTTGTCAGAAGCTTGGCTTCATTCTTATCCAAATGATAAATTAGAAGCCCCCCTGTAAAAAAAACTGTCAAGGGTTATTTTGGCTTGGGGGGGGTGAGTATTCCCTAGTTTTCCAACTCGACTTTTTTTATTAAGTGCAAATCAATAGTGGGGGTAGGGGGGGGAAACCAAACCAGAACAAAGGAAAGCCTTAAGGCCCAAGTTCATTATTTTCTTCTAGCTTAATCACATTGCTATTTAAAAAAAGTTAAAACTTTTTCAGGTTTTAACGCTCTCATAGTAAATATATTTTCCCTTTATTCTTTAGTAAAGTTTTATGATTGCATTAACAGGGACTTTGCTGTCACCTGTTTCTACCTTTAGAGGAAATATCTAATTTTCTCAGTGGTCTCGGGCAGACAAGGAGAAAGAGGAAAAACAGAAGAAATTGTGGAAAGGAGCCCTGAGGTTTAGGGACATTTCTTCAGTTTTTGAAAGTCTGCCAACTCTGGAACTACTGTGTAATCAATCTATGTTGTGTTAGCTTCTTTATGTGTTATTTTCCACTATTAGAATGTAAACCCTCAAGGGCAACGATTGTCAACAACAGCATGTCTTTGTATGCATAGAACATGGTCTAAGCTCACTTGTTCTGCCACACTACCTACCTACCCATCTCATCCATCCACCTATCTTATCTATATCTCTCTACCTCCCCCCATCCATCCATGCATGCATCTCTTTCTCCATATACATTTCCCTCCCCCTTTCAGATCCTAACTCATACAAATTTGATATATAATTTGTGATTAATTACTATCCTAACCCAAACTGCTGCTCCTCTCTCTTCTGATATCCTAATTCTTCCAATATGTACCCTATTTTCTAGGTATCCAAACCACCTCTTTTGGAACTTAAGCCTTAAGCCTAACCACAGCTGTAACCTCAGCACACCTATTTTGTCCAAAGGAGGCCTGCTGTATGTTGGAAAGAGTGTTGGATATAGAGTCAGAAGATTTGAGAATGAATTCTAGCTTTAGTACCTACTGTGAGATGTTGGACAGGTCAACTCATCTGTGTCTCAGTTTCCTTCTCTGTAAAATCTTTTGAGTTCTTTTCTAGTTCTAAATCTTTTTTTTAAGGTTTTTGCAAGGCAATGGGGTTAAGTGACTTGCCCAAGGCCACACAGCTAGGTAATTATTAAGTGTCTGAGGCTGGATTTGAACTCAGGTACTCCTGACTCCAGGGCCGGTGCTCTATCCACTGTGCCACCTAGCCTCCCACTCTAAATCTTCTTGAACTTTGTTTCCCTAAGTTAGATGCTGTGTCTGACTCCTCACCTCTTCCTTTCTCTCCTGGGTCCATCATGTTTAGCCTCAAGTTCAAATTCAATCATATCATTGCCTAAGTCACTCACTTCTCTCCTGCCTTTCCCTCTTTTTCTATCCCAGTTCTGTTTCCTCTGCCTTTCCCTTACTTACTGCCAAGGCAGCCCTAATGATCTGAAATCCATGATTTTTCTCTTCACTTCACTCATTATTCCATTCTAATCAAGCTTTTATACTTCAAGGAGACAGATAACACTGAGTCTGTTATGTGAAAACCTTTCAGATCTTGAACAATTGACATAACCCTCCCCTCAAGAATTCAGGCCATCTTCACATCATTATGTCTAATTTTTGTCCTAAATTATTCCTGACCATATCCCATATTCAGAGGCAGCTAGTGTCAGAATTGTGAAATAGTCAATACAAATTAGTGCTCTAAGCCAAACTTCAGCTCAGGATTCCTGCCAGTATCAATCTCTTTTGCTCCTATGCACCTGCTGAAAGCAGCAGCGAGAAATCATGAAGCCATGTTGACGGAGTCCACTACAAACATGTCATCCAATCAACTGAACCCTCACTGCATAATGATAAACCATGCTTTCTCATTAATTCACTAACCCACTCTACAGCAGCTGCTCCAAATATTTTTCCTTGAGCCTCCCGTGATGCTTCCCTCCCTTGACCCTCTCATTTGTGGATTTCATCTCATACCTGAATGAAAAATTGAACTTATTTGCTGAAAGATCCTTCTATACTCTTCCTCATCTCACATCATTTAGACATTTTCCCTACTATCTTTTCCTTTCATTCGAGTCTCAGAAAAAGTATTGCTTCCCTTTGCCAAGGCCAACCCCTCTACTTACTTGCACCCTTGATCCCATTCCCTCTCCAACAAATTTCTCCTTCAGCTCAGGGGGAAAAAATTCAAAAAACCAAAAACTAAATAGAATAAAAATCACTTCCCCTTGATGGTTAAAAGCTATTTACAATCAGTGCCTTCATATTGCTCTTTAAATTCTAAATCTTCTGCAATCTGGTTTTGACTTTCTCCAGTGAGCTCTTAATTGCTAATGTTTATAACCTTATCTTATCCTCTTGGCAGACTTGCAGACTTCCTCCTCCTGGATACTCTGACCTCTTTGGATTTTTGTGACATTGACCTTTATTGACTATTCTTCATGTTACACCCACTAACTTTTTTTTTTTGCAAGGCAATGGGGTTAAGTGTCTTGCCCAAGGTCACACAGCTAGGTAATTATTAAGTGTCTGAGGTCACATTTTAACTCATATCCTCCTTACTCTAGGGCCAGTGCTCTAACCACTCTGCAACCTAGTTGCCCCCCTTAAAACCACTTTTGAGTCAGTTCCCAAAGACTCTATTGTGAACCATCTTTACTTTTTGTTTAATACCAAGAGCTCTTAATCTGGGGTCCATATAATTGTTTCTTCTGTAAATAGTATATATTCAATTAAATACATTATTCTGAGATAGTCCATCGGTTTCATTGGACTGCCAAAGCAGTTCATGGCACAAAAGGTTAAGAAAATATATCAGTTTACTTACTTGCTGCTATCCATGGCTCTCATGGATTCAATGATCATATCTATGTAGATGGTTCCCAGATATATTCCTGGCCTTTCTTCTGAACCCTATATACCATCCATCATCAACTGCTTCTTAGTTGTCTCAAGTTGGATGTCCCAGAGACATGTCAGATTCAAAAGGACGAGTGGTCTTACCTGCCTCAGAGAGCTGAGTGACTTTGGACAATTATTTAACCCCAATTGCCCTTCTCAAGTTTAATTTCATTATTTGTAAAATGGAGATACCACCTGCCTCACAGATTTGACGAGAGGATTAAATGAAATAACTTATGTAAAGTGCTTTGAGAGCTTTAACGTGCTATGTACAAATGTTACTTCCAAAATAGAACTCATCTTTCTCTGAAAAACCCTCCCTTCTTGAGTCACTCAGTTGGGCAGCTAGTTGGTGAAATGGATAGAACACTGGCCCTGGAGTCAAGAGGACCAGAATTCAAATCCAGCCTCAGACACTTGACGATTACTAAACTGTGTCTTCCTTAATCCAATGGCCTTGCTAAAACAAAAATCCACCCATTCAGTGACTGCTCACCAGCTGTCCTACCTCTTTATGTAGGGGCGGCTAGGCGGCTGAGTGGAGAGAGCCCTGGCCCTCTTGGAGTCAGGACCACCCAAGGTCAAATCCAGCCTCAGACACCTGACACCTGCTGACCGCCTCTCACACTCATCTGATACATCCAAACTGCTGCTGTCACTGTTTGCACCTCTTCTTTTCAGTCACATAAGCATGACCCTAATTCAAGCTCTCCTTGTATATTACTAAAATTCGATGGTCTGTCTATGGCACCCTGCAAACTCCAGGGGCTCCCTATTGTGAATTTAATAACTTGACCTCTTCCTACTTACAGTTCCATTTCACTGCACGCTATATACTCTTATGACCCAGAAATACTGGCCCACTTGCACTTTCTCACACATGACCCTCCATTTTCCAGTACTGGACCTTTTCACAGTCATTCTTCATGTCTGAAACACTCTGACTTTTCACCTCTGCTTCTTGGTTTCCCAGACTTCATTCAAAACTCCTATCTTCTATGGGAGACTTCCTGGCCCCTGGGCTGCTAGTGCCTCCCCTTCTCTGATTACCTTGTTTCCCCCCACTGAAATGTACCTTTTCCCTCCTTTGTAACATCAGTTTTTTAGCACAATACCTGATGTGGGAAATGTTTAATAAATTCTTGTTGATATAACCTGTTGGTTGATGAATCATCCTCCTCTTGAAAAAGACCTATGAGATAAATACTAACTTTTGGATAACTTGTAAAAGGTCAAAGAATTTGACAAAAGTTATTACCCATTATTCCTAGTTCTACTCTTTAGGGTCATTTAGAACAAATCTAACACTCTTCTATGTGATAGCCCTTTAAGTAATTGAGACATCATATTCCCACTCATCTTGTCTCCAAGGTAAACATTGCTAGCAAGTCCTAATATAGTGTGATTCTCTTCACCAATCCAAGTCATCCCTTTTTGGACATACTGTGTCATATTTTTTTCCTAAACAGTTTTCAGAACTGAACACAATACTGTTACCAGGGCTCAGGGGGACTTATTTCTCCCTTGTTTTGGACACCATATATTGTAGGATAGCATTAGCTTTTTTGTCTGCCATATCATTGGTTTGACTGATACAACTGAATCCATTAGAATTTAATGTTTAATTTTAATTTTTTACATAGGTTTCTCTAAGTCATGTCTCCCTTAAACTATACTTGTGAAATTCATTTCTTGATTCTCAACTGTAGAACTATTCTCACTTTTTTCTTCCCAGCTTTATGTCACTTGCAGTTTTGATAAAGATGCCTTTTAGGACTTCATTTAATTGATAAAAATATTGAATAGCATTGGAACCATTCTCCAGAGATTATTCCTTTAAGTTGTCATCTACTTATTAATGATGACTTCTGGATTCAATCAGTTTTGAAATCACCTACCTCTTTGCTTATATCCAACTCATATTTTCTCAGTCTTGCTCAGATAATTAAGATATGATTTTTTTGTTAAATGCTTTTTTTGAAATTTAGGTATATCTGCAGCATTCACCTGATCTACCAATAACCAATAACCTGATCTTCCAATGACCTTGTCAAAAAAGAAAACGAACTTACTTTGGCATGACCTGTTCTGGATGAAGCCCCACTGACATGTTTAATGACTATTGCTCTTTTCCCAATGCTCACAAAATTATTCCAAATTAAATTTAAAAAAAATACATCTCTCTGCCTTGATTTTCCTCCAAATAGCTTTAAAATATTTCTGTCTTCAGTGCTCATTTTCAGCCTCACAAAGCTCATTCTAGGCCTTAATACTCCTGACACAATTCTTGCCCACATAGTGGTAGGCCTGTACTCATCCACTGTTATTCACTTGCAGTTTCTAGTCTTAAGATTAGTTTGTCTGTGGAACTTCTATGTTTCCTTCTTGGTTATTCCTTGACAGCATACCCTCTTTCTCAGTGGAATAATTTGCATATTTAGAATAACCCTCATAAAATTTTGGATCACTTGGATCTACTTAATTCTTTCTCTTAATCTTTTGAAATCTTAACACCTAAGGTACCTACCAGACTTTGGCCAACTTTATAAAATACCTTTCCCAAGATATCTACATCCTCCAAAGGAACTAATGGTAGAATCTGAAGCACTTTGTTGCCTGGTTAAGAAAGATATTTTTCCATATCTTTTAATTTATCCATTTGTAAATAAGGATGATCTTCCCTCTGTATGGAATTGAGTATAGCCTGTGCCTAGACTGTTCCCTTATCATGATTACTTATCTCAAGGTCCAGGATGATGATAGTTTGGTGACAGAAAAAGAAAACTCATTTAACTTCTCTAAGTTTCTGGCCTTAGTTTTCTCTTCTGTAAAGTGTGGGATTTGTGGGGAACAGGTTGGTTAGACTAGCTTGTCTCTTAAGACCATCTCTTCTAGCTCTACATCATTGGCTCTATATGACTGGTACAAAGTTGTGGATGATGTCCTAGAACAGAGAGAAAATGCAAGTAGGGAGCAGAAAACCTCTGCATTTGGACTGCTACTATGTGGGCAAGAGCAGTAGACTTTTAGAAGTTGGATTTCTTGGTTCCATAGGGAATTACAGAACTAGAGATTGTCTTCTGTTGGTCAGGGTCATTGGGGTAGCTGACCACAAAGAATGGAACACTTGAGCACCACTATGCCTTGAGATTCAGAATATAAGACTCAGAACATTCAAGGTAGATTCAGTGTTAATAGTGGCTGGTAGCTGGTGGAAGAGAAGGATTAAGTCCACATATGTTGTGATACACTTGTTCAAGGTTGCACAGAGGATAATGTACAGAGGTAGGGGATGCAAATCTAACTCCAGATGTGTACTTTCCACTGATCTTGTGTTCCCAGATGTGCAACTCCTCTAATCCTTCCCATATTTTGTCCATGTGCAGGATGAAGGTAATCTGGAGGAGTCTGGAGGCCTCCATGTGAGAGCACCCAACAACTCTCCTTGCAATTTCCCCAAGTTCAATAGATCTATGTGTCTGTGATATAATTGCATATCATTTGACATTCAATTTCCTATTTTAAAATAATTTTGAGAAATATTTCATTTCATTCCCTAGAACAATACTGAATGAACTTTGGTCAGGAGTTTTTCCTTGACTCAATACTTTTAAATCACATGGCTTGGTGGTATGAGAAGTCACACAAACTTGAAGAGTGCCACTTCATGGATATTATCATTTCTTGCTTGATAAAGTTTAGGGATGTCAAAGTTCCAGCTGACTTGGGCCTGTGCTCCAGGTAACAGTCATAGGGAGCACTCTCCCAATATGAAGGAGAAGCCAGTTGTCACACAATTTCTGAATTGTAAGGGAACCAGTCATCTAGTCCAGATTCTTAATAGTTTTCTCTATGGCAGCCCTTCAATACCTGAACCCAGACACAGCTATCATGTCCCCCATGAGTCTTCTCTTTCTAGGTTAAAACATCTGATGACATGGATGATCTGCAGCTTCTCTGTGTCCTTACACTGTGGCTCCCAGAGCTGAACTCAGTACCCCACATGTGGTCTGACCAGGGCAATTCCAAGTGCTTCTCCATCTTAACCTTAAGTTCCTAGTCTCTCTTCTCCCAGAATCTGAAAAGCTTCCTTACATCCTCTTTAAGACCAAAATCTCATTACCTTTTCTCAACACACGAGTGTTTGCCTCACCTTTCTTCTTTTTAACTCCTATTGTACTATATACCACTAACTTCAGCATTGAGTGCCAGTTCAAAATTGTGCTCATATCTTGTCTTGAGGAGGTTGTAAACTCTTTGAGAATCAGGGATAAAGTGTCATAATTGAATTTCCTGCATTGGATTAGCACAAAACTGGCGATATTATAGCACCCACTAATTTCTCATTAAATTATACATTCACTCAACTGTCCCCAGCCCCACCTTCCCCTCCCTACCTTTCCTTATTTTGCTTTGAATTGAATTGAATCAGATTAGAGGCCCTGAGGTTTCACCCTCTCTAAAGACAGAATATCATCCTTGGACCCAATAGCTCAAGAGAAATGCCAGCAAAATCTGCTCAAGGCAGGGATGGGATCCTATCTTTTAACTTCTCATTTGACTCAGTCAAGGGGAGTAGAAGGTGTAATGATTTAAGTGTAGGTTTTGTTACAGCAGAGATTAAGGTTTTTTTTAATTAAAAAGGACAATGCTCATCCCCACCCTACCCATATCATCCTTTGCCCTGAAATAAGCCCACGTGTACATCACGATTTGACAATGTGTGGCAGATGTGCTATAGCAAATGGGAAGCTTTACAAGGGCCTGTTTGTCTCTGCTTCTAAGACAACCTTCCCCTTTCTCCTCAGTCCCTCCCCTTTGCTCCACCCAGTCCCCCTAGCCCAGCCCTGCCACCCTGGACACAAGAGGCATACACAGGCTCTGGCCTAACTGAGAAGAGAGCATTCTTCTGGTCCAGGGCTATGGCCAGCTCTGCTTTCCCCCCAGGGCTACACCTCAGGGTCCTTATTACATCCCAGGGTAAGGTCTCTCCACTATAAATATTCCCTTACCATCTCTTTAGAGATGGGATTGAATAGGGATCCAAGAGTGGTCTGTGGGGTGGTTAATGGTTAAATATATCAGGCCTAAAAGACAAACTGGGGTGGAAAGTTGGAGCTTATGTTTGGGGGGGTGTAGTAGGTTAATTGTGAAAGCAATCCTCTTAACCCCATCCCCAGGGGCATGTTGTCATCTCCTTGGTAACAATTGAGGAACATGGCCCCTGAGCTGGCAAGAATCACAGGCCAAGGGCCCCTTAGCTCTGAGACACGGTATCCTGTTTCTTCCTTCTGGTATATATTCAACATATTCATTTCTCTCTTGGATGAAAACTATTTACCAAACTTCAACTGTCCCTTTTGTTTTCTTCTGCTTCCATGGAGAGCGGGAGTATTGGAAGCAGATCAGAAAAATATATAGGGATCATCAGGAAAGACTGTTGCCACAATAGTATATGGTGATGTTGGGAAATAAGGGGGATGTTAGAGGCAGGAACTGAGTGGATGAACCCTGTACTATAGATATACTGGACACTGCCCTCAACTTGGGTTCAGCCTGGGTAAGACATATGGACAGCTGACTGGACAGCTGCTGCTGTCTGGTCCCCCTGTGCACCAAATGCTTCTGCCTCCGATCAATACTCCCGGACCTCCCAGTACAGACAAGCATGGATACGAGAGGATTAAATTCAACATGATTCCAGGATACACAGGTATGGACATATGAATACTCATTCCTCCCTATTCCAAGCCCCAGGGAAATAGGTACATGCTGTCAATATTTAACTCTCTTTTTTTCTCACTGCCTTGAAAGGAAATAGGACTCCCTAATCATCTCTTTCAATATGGCATTCCAGGTTTTGTATCCCGGTCTCAGCACATCTTTGCCAAGAGATGTACCCAGGTTTGGGCTGAAGCTTTGAAGGACTTCACTAGCCATCTAGGTCCAGGGTATAAAGAATTGCCAGAGGCTAAGAAGAAGGAGGAGTTGGAGTCTAAGACAGAGGATGAGAAGGAAAAGCACCTGAAGCTGGAACTAGAGTCAGGGCAAAAACCTAAAGTGAGAGGCTATAACCAGGAAGGGAGGTAGGGGTGGGGTGGGCTTCATTCCTTATCTTTTTAGGGGGAAGCTGCCCCAAGGCCTTTGATCCCCCAGAACCTAAAGGGGGATGTGTGTGGCCTGAGCCAGACACTGATCCTGTCCCCATTCTCCTTTGGTGTTCCCTCAGGTCTTCCCTTACTCCATGGATGACAAAGATCCTGACAAGTTCTTCATGTCAGGTGGGCTGGGGGAAGGGAGAACAATATTGGGAATGGAGAACCCTCCAAAGAGATGCAGAATCTGGATGTTCCTTTCCTCACAGGGTTTACTGGATATGTACCCCGAGCTCGTTTCCACTTCGGCTATAGCTTCCCTGTTATCACCGATCGGGCTTTGCAGGAATTTGGGCAGATGTGCCCTGGAGCCAGGGGCCAGAGGGACCCTAAGCCTCTCCCCAATCTTCCCGGGAACTACTTACAGAAAGAACATAGACATGGTGCCCAGCTACACGGGTTTTGTGCCAGGTGAGACCTGGGGTGGAAGTTTAAATCAGACTGAGAGGGGAAAGGGCTTTGGGGAGCTCCTGGGACAGGACAATCAAGATCCTAGAAGCCTGGGTTAAGCAGGTGAGGTGTATGGCTAGTCCAATCTGTGGCCCTCAAGGTCTTGGCAAGGACAGTCTGGGGGAAGTTTGGTAATGGAGTAGTAGTAGAGCAGAGTAATAGAGCAGAGCCTGGTTGAGAGAGAAAAAACAATGCTGCTGTCTTTGTTTTGTGTGACAGCTTCCCTTAGCTTCACAGGCTCTAAGTTCCAGCTGGGCCACATGTATTCAGGAATCTTACCCATCATGCTCTGGGCCTCAGAAACTTCAAGAAATAGCTTCAAACCTACTTTGGGGGTAGGGAGAGATATCTTGAGGATGGGGGAGGAGCAGGGACAGAGGCTGAGCACCTTTTTTATTAATATGCATAATAAATAATAAATAAATAAACATTGGCCTGGGCCCTCCCCCATATGGCCAGGGTGTTGGCAGCAGCCTATTTACAGCTGGGGGGGCCTGGGAGGGGCCAGCCCCAATACTGTTACACCCCCCTCTCCACAGCATGGACCAGCTCAAGTGCCCCCATGGCATTCCTGGGCCCCTTCTACAACCCTAGCCTCACATCTCCCAGGAAGAAGATGGGGGCAGGAACTTAAGAAGTCCTGGTTCCCAGGACCTAGTCCTCTTTCTTCCTTGGGGGGTGGTGGTCTGGGTCTAGGTCATTGGGACAGATTATGAGGGATTAATGAATACAGAGCATATAGGGAAGGCAGGCATGGCCACACAGACATGCCCCCTTCAGCTCCCATCAAGTGGGATAGATCCTGGGGGTGGAGGGAGCCAAGTCTGTGCCCATCCTGAGCTCTGTGTACCTAGGGAAAGTGAAGGTGCCTGGAGGGCTCCAGCATGCACGAAGCCCTCAATCTTGGGTACCCCTGGGGGTAGGGGTTGGGGTGGGGGTGGGTGTCACATAGGCCAAGGGCACCAGGCCAGTGTCAGAGCCTCTGCCACATCTGAGCCAATCGCCCCCAGCTGGTCCCAGCACCCGCAGGATGTCCCCCTTGCAGAAGCTCAGTTGCCCAGGCCCTGTGGCCAAGTGGTGGCAGAGTGCTTGCACCTCACTGGGAAGAAAAAGAAATATAAGTCAGATCCCTGCCAGTCAATGGCCCTGTATCCACTCCCCTTCCAATTCCTTGACTGCTCACCAGGGGAGGTTAGGGGACAGCACCGTGGCAGGTGGCTCTTCAGGACCTTCCCTGGACTCTCGGCGGGCTCCCACTGTCTGTGCCACCAGCTGGAACACAGACTTGTCTAGGCTTAGCCAGTCTGAGGGCAGCCTGTGGAGGAGGGAGGGGAAGAAAGGGTTGGAGGTCTTAGGTCCCCCACCAAGCACTGCGTGTGGTAGTACCTGTAGTTTTCTAAACAATAATGTCTTTAGAGGCACAACTGGGATCCTTATCCCCTTCCCCTTGCATTATTCTGCTCTCACCTATTGAGTGGTCGGGCCTCTCGCTGAGTCCTCCGGGAGCCAAAGAGGTGTCCCCACTTGATACCTCCGGTAGTGGACTCCTGGGTTCCCTCCTCACTGCCTCCCTGGGGGGCTATGAGTCCTTCCCTCTCTCGGCTTCGCCTCAGCTCGGCCAGCACAGAGTCTGGGGGGCTCCCCATCCAGAAAGGCCAACCCCTCTCTCGGCTTGGGGCTTCCTCAGCAGTGGCACAGGCTTCAGCCCCTTCTACCACACCTTCTCGGGGTGGTGGGACCTGGGAACCCCCTGCTCCCTTCTTCTTCTCATTATTCCGGGGGAATCTGAAACCCTCACCAGAGCCATCAATGTAGACTTGGGAGCTCTGCATGAGCTGGTACCACCAGCCAGCCTGTCCACTTCGTGCCCGCCCACTCTGCCCTGGGCCTGCTTGTACCTCTGCTATAGTCGCCACCAATTTCTCCTCCTCTTCACCCCCTGCTGGGGCACCCACCCCTTTCACCCGCTCTCCTGGTGCCCCATCTGAGCTCCCAGGGCCTTCCTGTTCCCGAGCCCGGGCCAGTTGCAGAGTGGAGTGGGCTGAAAGCAGCAGGCCCTGGGACACACGAAGCAGCTCCTTCTGCTGTTGCTGCTGCCGGCCATTCTGGAGGAGCCGATATTGGAACAGCAGGTCCAGGTTGAAGGGCAGCAGGGCCAGAGGCTGCAGCAGCAGTAGCAGCTCTTCAAACAGTGCTGGGCAAACATTGTGAGCTGCACTCAGGAAACCCCACGGCTGGTAATGGGCTTGAATGATATCTGCAAGGAAGAGACAAACTGTGTATAAAGAGGTGGCATTGGTCCACCTCTCAGGGGCTTGAGGATTGGAGAGTCATAGTTCACAGTTTTGGGAATGATAAACACAGGTAAGGGAGTTGGTGCCTCATTCTGCCTAGCCTCTCAAAAGGCTGAAGAGTGGAGTTTAAGAAATCTATGGGGTTGGAGGGCATGGTTTATTTGGGGGCGGGGCAGGGGTTACCTTCATGGTTGTAGAGATGATTGAACCAGAACTCCAGGGAACGAATGCTGAAGGGAGATAAAAGCAGAGGTCTGAGCTTGGACCCTTACACTCACATACATGGTGAACAAGAGGGTGCTGGGTTTTGTTTTTTTTTTAGGTTTTTTGCAAGGCAATGGGGTTAAGTGGCTTGCCCAAGGCCACACAGCTAGGTAATTATTGTCTGAGGCCAGATTTGAACTCAGGTACTCCTGACTCCAGGGCTGGTGCTCTATCCACTGTGCCACCTAGCCACCCCAAGGTGGTGGGTTTTGATTATTACTTGAGTTCAGACTATTGTAAAGTTTTTCTGGATGGTGCACACACAGTCATGTGAATAAATGAGGAATCAAGATGACACCTGCCATCGGTCCATTAGGCAACTAGTGATCCAGAGCCCAGGTACAAGAACGTTGTAGGATAGAACTAGTCTTCACAGCTGGCTAGTGAACTAAATAAAAGGGCAAAGTAGTACTACAATGGAAAAGCCTTGGAGAGAACTCAATGAAGGAGTCAAGAAGTTAAACACAAAAGTATTGTTGGGTGACTTGAAGCCACAAGGAGGAATCTTTGGACCTTGTCTTTACTAGAAAGGATAAAGGGCAGCACAACTATAGATCTGGAGAATTTTGCAGTCTAGGTTCAAAAGTGCTAACTTTCTCCAGATAAAAATGGATTGAGGATATAACCTTAATGTTCTTTTCAAATGTAATATTCAAACTGGTTTGTGGTATTATAAACTGAAATTTCTACTTAATGTTTGTTAGGGAAGATACATGTGAATGAGGGGAAAAGGACTAGTGTGCCAGAGAGGCTACAACCCTGGCAATGGGTATGGGACTAAATTGTGGAATTAGTACCTTGTGTGATGCTCAGGAATTCTATGCTTTTTATTTAGGAGCAATGGGGTTTTAGGGGTAGGGTGAGCTGGATTCACAAACTCAGGTAGATGTACTCACTTGAGAAGGCCAAGAATGAAGGCATTGAAGCGCATAGTATTACTGGTGAGCTCTGGGAACTGGCTGACTTTGTTGTACAGGCCATGGAGAACCTTAGTGGATGGACCTGAAGAGAATCCAGAGAAAGGAGGCATCTGGTCTCAAAGGTACTGAACTCTCAGGAAAACTATTTCTGGTAATCTTTCACTTCCCCTCCCTTTTCCTCCCTCCCCCACCCCTCAGTTTCCCCCTTGCCCACCCATACCAAGTTGTGTGGAAGCTTCAACCACACTCCAGGGCATATTTTTGCGCTGTCCAATGATGACGTCCAGCACGAAGGCCTTGAGTCCATCGCCCAGCACAGCCTGAACAGCTGGGCACAGGTACTTCAGCACTAGGTGGCCTACGTTAGGGCTTACCGAGCTGTTTCCCAGTTTGGCCTGAGGAAGGAATAGCAGGAAAGAGTGGAGGAAGACAGGTGATTTTCAGCTTATATCCTGGTTTCTTCCTTAGTCTCCTTTCATTATCTCTCTTAAAGTTTCTCTCCTTCCAGAGACCCAAACCTTTGTTCCTTCCCTTATACATTCTAGGAACAAACATGAAGATGAATACAGGGCAACCAGCAAGGAGCAGATGTATTATATATTCCCTCTCCCCAGTCATAAAGATCAGGACATAATTGTCCTTATTGCTTTTTTCCATACCTTAACCCCAGGGTCCCTGCTTGTGCCAAAATGTGCCACAATGAGGTCCACAGCAGTGTTAACATCTTTCACTAGTCCTGAAGAAGAAACAGATAAAGTGACAATGCTGATGGAGACCCCCATAACAGTGTACCTCTGGTGCCAGTATTGTCCAAGGCTAGTGATAAACAGGGAAGGAGCATAAGGACCAGGGTGGGAAAGGTCCCACAAGTTCTGATGTTGCTAGTAATTCTGCCCTGAGGAAGAAGGCTTTACTATTTACATACAGATTCATACAATGGTAAACAGCTTTTTTTGGCTCACTCTCCCTACTCCAGGGGCACAAAAATCATCTGGGGGTTTGTGGAGACAAGAATCTCTTCAGTCTAGGATCAGGGTAGGATGTGGCATTTGACAAAAATGCTTCTGGCTTGAGGAGATAAAGGGGGTGGGGGTACGTTCCCACCTTTCTTCTGAAGCAGGTCAATGGAGACAGCTTCTGTGTTGCCATCTGGGGAAAGACAGAACTCAGCTGGTGGCTTCTCAGTCAAGGAGAAGGGGTCTGAGAAGTCAGTATGATTCAATGGCAATTGCTTTACTGCTTGACCTGGAAGGAGGGTGGGAGAGACAATCAACCAATCCTAGCCCTTATAAACTACTGATTTCCCCCTGACCCTGACCTCACACAATCCCCCAGACTTTCTTGTTTTATCCCTGTGGTTCATCCCTTAGAGAATGCGTCATTTGTAATTTGTGCTCCTGAGACTGGCTTGCTGGCTTCATATCCAGCTTTCTTTTTCTCAGCTGCAAATATCCATACACTTCTCTCATCATATTGATGCATGTACCATTGAGGCGGCAATGCAGTTGGCCTGCAGCACTGAGGGGTCCAGGAAACTCAAAAATGGGATTTCTCCGGGACAGTCGAGTATCTTGTGGCCTACGGTCTAGGCTTCCCCCAAGACCTGGTGGCCCCAGTGGGTTCTTCCGCCTATATTCTCGCCACTTGAGAGCTTGAGGGGATAGGTGATTGGCTGTATGGTAGAACAAGGAAGACAGAAGAAAAGTTAACTACAGGTTACCAGCATTTTCCACCCACTGAATTGCTTATCCCACTGACCCCATGGAGTGCTAGGGTAGGAGGAGGCATTCCTAAGGTTGGGAGAAGGCCCCAAACTCTCTTTAATCTTTGTCCAAAGGGAAGTTGGCTTCTAGGAAAATCTTTCTGAAGGGACCACCCAAGTGAATGGCAAAGAGTGATTCCCCATTTCATAGGAAGAGTGGGAATTGTACCCGTAAGGTATTTTTTTGGGTGTTTCTAAATGGGTATGGGTATTTCTGGGGGAGGCTGGAGAGAGATGCTTAGTACCATTACTAAGCCGGGATGCAATGTTGCCCTCACCACCTCCCCAGGCTAGGCTCTCAGCTCGGCTCAAGCTAGGTCCAGTGGGACCCAGGTGGGACAGGTTGCCTGCCCCATGGAGCCGATACTCAGAGAGCAGTGGACTGGGCTCTGGTGGTAGCCTCTCCAGGGCCTCCAGCTGGTGGGCGGGGCCAGGCATCAGGGTCTGCCGAACAGAGAGCAGGTTGGTTGCTGAAGGGCAGGAATGGCTTCGTGGTGGGGGGCCATCCACAGTGTGCTCAGGGGGAGAACAGGAGGCAGAGGAAGAGTCGGTGCTGGGCCCAAAGGGGCCTGAACTTCGGATGGGAGAATAGCTTCCCAGAGGGGATGGACGAGAGGTGTCTGGGTCAGGTGCAGCCTTTCTGGTGCTCTCTTCAGGGAGGGAGGCAGCTCCATCCACTGTTCGAGGAGCTGGAGCAGGAGCAGGAGGCTGTGCTGAGGGGGCCAATGCAGTGGAGGCTAGCAGGACAGGTGGCTGTGAACGGTTGTTGCTGGAGAGGCTGTAGAGTTGTGAGAGGCTATGAAGAGCCCTGGCCTTGGGCAGTTGTTTAGGGAAATGGTGCTGAAACACAAAAGGCTGGATGGGCAAGGTGGTTGGTCGCTGTTCCTTGCTGTACCGAAGGATGGGTCGATTTTCAGTACTGCCCCCTTTAGAGAGAGGGGAAAGGAATGAAAGAAATAGCAAAATGAGATTAGAGGAGAAAAAATGGTGATGAGGACAGAAAATGAACTCTAGTGGGAAATGGGAGTATTATTGGACCCTAGAGAAAGAAAGATTGGGGGGGGGGATTAATGGTGATAACTTCTTGAAATTCTTTCCTTTCTTGGCTTTCATTATACTAATTCCTTCCTACTCCAACTGTTTTTTTTTCCTTGCTTTTTTGGCCTCTTCTTTCCCCCTCAATGCAAATTTACCACAAAATCAATTATCAGTTTTCTTCTGTTCTTCTATCCAGTGTTCCTCTCATTCCCACCTGATGTCCAAGGCTTTAACTTTTCTTTCTGTGAGGGTGATTTTCACATATATAGCTCTAGACTGACTTTTCTCTTTCCAACTATCTTCAAATATTTCTACTTAGATATTCTATCTTCATCTCAAACTCAGCATGTTTAAAACTGAACTCATAATCTCTCCAAAACTAGTTTTCCTTTCTTTCCTCATTCCAAAGGGGACAGACATTAACATTGGTTTTCCATACTCAGTCTGGAGTTTTAGGATTGAGTTTAAGGGACCTTAGAGCTCATCTAGTTTAACCTCTCTCATGTGTAAGAATAACATTTTTGACAATTGATTAAATATTTTTTAGCAATGAAGAACACCCTATGTCATAGGGCAGTCCATTTTTCAACAGTACTAATCAGAAAGTTCTTACTTGTGTAAAGGAGAGATTTAGTTACCCTTCCATCTCAGTTGATGTAGGTAAGGTGATCTTAACTTTTGTTGTTATTTTATCAAGTATAAATATTTTTATTATTGACTCAGAAGAAAGCAATATTGAAGTTATAAACTCAAGGGCTCCTTAAATTATTTCCCATCAATTAGAGGAATTTTAAGCAATAGTTAGCAGTTGTGGAAGGTCCCTGAGAAGGAACTGTGCAGGGAGGGGGTGAGGTGATATCTCCCTAATCCACTGCCCCATTGGGGGCAGATATCTAGTGATGAGAGGAACTCCCTTAGAGACACCCCCATCCAGCAGGTGGAAAGTCAATTCAAGAGTTTGAGACACAGTTGAAGAAGCAAAGACATATTCCATGGACAGACATATATAAGGAGAGGAAGTCAATTGTGGACAGAAGCAGCTTTGAGAAGCATGTCTTGAAGCGGAGAAGATATGGACAAGAAAGAGTTAACTGACAACCACAAGTTCAGCTGTGAAGAGCAGTGAGGCATGGGAACCCATCTGATCAACCCCATGATAAACCTGAGGTGGGCTGGGTAGGATTCATGACAATTCCATAGAGGAAGAGTCTTGTAGATGTTATGTTCTTTGGCCACATGTGATCCCTACATGTGTGCCTAATTACCATTATATGCTAAATTTGAGCTCATTCTTCCCATAAATGCTATTTTTGTGAGAGAGAAAGTCCTGGGTTTTAAGGGTGGGGGTGGAGAATATTTCTATATATTATTTTTACTATCTTACTAAATGCTTTTTGCTTACAACCAAATGTGCCTACTGAATTGCTATTATTGAGATGCACATTGATGGGGGCTAATGAACTATTATTGTAGTAGAAGTACAGATTCACAGACTATTCCTTGGAACCTAGGAGTAGCAATTGCCCTCTGGGAGACCCAATCCACCACTAGAGGATCTTAAAGAGGGTGCTACATTTGCATTGAGGTAAAAAAGAAAATGAACATTTCCAACAATCTCCTATTAAATATATACTTTTTTAGACAAATTGAATAGAACAGAGAAATAGGTGAAGAGATGAGAACTTAATTTTAGAGATTGTAGCCAGGGGGATCTTGAGAAGAGGGGATAGGAGGCAATTTCAGGAAAAAGAATCTTTGGGAACTACCTAATTATCTTATTTTCCAAGATGGCCAGTGATTACAAAACAGTATAAAATCAATGCCATACTATGGCCAAAAGGGCTCAAATTCAGAGGGAAGACTAAAAGCAAGTTCTTGAAGGGACTAGAAATCTCATGAGAGATGACAGGAATCCCAATTCAATTTCTTCTTGAAGCTGATGAGCTGTTTTTCTGCACAAAACCAGTGCTTAGCACAGTACCTGGCACAATGTATGGTAAGCACTTAATACTTATTAATACATGAATAAAAATTAATTCTTTCATTTATAAATATTTTTCCAGCATCTAAAATAGCTAATTTTACAGCAAAGAACCAGCTTTATGCCTCATAAACTATGCTCAAACTGCTCTATAGCTAGACTTTAAGCAGTTATCCTATTTATCCTAAAATACTAGACAGATCATTACAATTCCCTGCTCAGAAACTTTCAATGGCTCCCTACTGTCTACAGGATTTAGTCCAAATTTCTTATACTCTAAAATGTGTGCTCACCTCTATCTACCCTTTCACTCATTTTATTCTCAACTGCCCTAGAATGCTCACTTCGCTGTCTTTAACATGTCTAAAATCCTACCTGTTCACTTCCTGGTTTAAGTCCTGCCTCTGAGAAGCTTGCTATGGCCAACCAGGTCACACCAACTTCCTTTTCAGAATTCCTTTCTATAAGAGTTATGTACCATAATGGATTGTTAGCTACCTTGTTTCATATTTGTTTTAGCTCTATTAGGCTGCAAGATTATGTTTTATATGTCTCTGAATATACATAGTTTAAGTATAGTACTGAGAATACAATATATACTGTCCTACAATACCTCAAAATTCTGTTAGTAGAAATTGTATGTTATCTCCAGGTTTTATGTCTTATGAAAATGTAAAACAAGTAGATAAAATAGGATGTGGATAATAAGTTCTGAAAGGTAGAAGCCAACTGTCAAATGACCTAACCTTGAGAATAAAAGGAGGTATCTGGAGCTGGGAGTGGGAAGACTATTCCAGCCCTCATGGATGTTTCCTTTATCTGACCTGCTGTAGAACTTAGTGTCTAAAACACAAAATCTAGCAATTTTTAATACTTGCAATGTTCATTGATATTTAATGAATATCTCTTATCTTCCCAGCTAGATTATAGATTAGGACCATGACTGGAATATAACGGGTAATTTCTGAGCATTATATTTTTAAGGGATTAATGACAAAACCAAACCATAAGGAAGCTGTCAGGTTGGTGTAGTATTCTGGGGACTATATAACAAACATTTGAAGGAACTAAATAAAGAAAACTTCATTTGAAGACTATCATGTAAAAAAGGGATTTCAGAATTCCTAGGGACATAGAAAATGTCGTAAATTTCTTTATATTACCCATAGCACTAGGACAAGGCTGGGAACACAATAGAAGCCTAAGGAAAATCTTGTTTATTAATTGCATTAAGGACTAAATGCAGTATTCTGAAGGACACCAAATGTTTTAAGCAAACACTTCTGTTTGCCTACCCTTGATAGGTAGGCCCTCTATATATTTTTAAAATTTTATATATTTAAGGCAATGGGGTTGAGTGACTTGCCTAAAGTCACAGCAGGCCTTTTGTACTGACAGAATTCCAAGTGCCTAATACCAGTGGGAAATAGACTAGCAACTCAGAACCCAGAAGCTTTCCCTCTCCCCTCAGGGTATACTCGTGGACTAGGATAGAAAAAACCTGCCAGATAATCTTGGCTATTACTTCCTTCTAAAAGCAGGACTGCTTCCACCACAGGAAGTGACAACCATAGGTCCTTTGCTCCTCCCATCTTCCAGTCAGCCATGGCTCCCAATTATACAATTATATATCTATATAGCATCATACAGATCCAAAGGGATCTGATCCCATTCTGGGCTCTCTTGGTCTTCTCTGCTTATTTCTTCCTTTCCTGGTCCAGTCACTTTCTTGTTCTTTGAAGGAACTTTTCACTTCTGTATTGCATTTTTGTGAATCACATAAAACAGAATATTTCAGGGTCAGAAGATACTTTAGAGATTATCTAGTTCAACCTGTATCTGAGCAAAGAATTCTCTCTAAAACATATTTTAACAAGTAGGTAGTCATCTTACTTTGACTTGGAGACCTCTAGTGAGAGTTGCCCAATGCACTACTAACCAGGGCAGCCCATTTTATGTCTGAATATTATTAGGAAGTTTTTCTTTACATAAAATTTAAATTCCCCTCCCTATGCCTTCCACTCATTACTCTCAGAAATCAATATCTAATCTACAATAAATCTAATCCCTCTTCCATGTGGAAAAACCCTAAAAAGGCATTGCACTAGAGATCTATCACATACATAGTGATAGAGACTGGATCTGTGATTTTATTGGTGTAACTAGCTCTAAATACTCTGATAGAAGGATTTTCTGCAGACCACATCCCTGAGAGATTAAGTGACTTGCCTCCAGTCACATAGTTGACATGTTTCAGAGGTAGGCTGACTTAAACCCAAGTCTTCCAAGTGATCATTGAATAATTAATTGATACTTTTTTGGGACTTGTCATTCACCTAGTTCCAAATTCACCTACTGATGCTATATCATCTAACCCACATCCTCTCATCTTAAAATAGAATTAAAGAATTCATGAAATGCTTTGCTAAAAATCTATACTCTGCAGCATTTCCTTGATCTAGTCAAATAATACTGTCTAAAAAAGGATATGGGGATAGGCTGACATGGCTTTTAGTGAATCACTACTTTCCTTTCTAGTCCTAGATATCATATCTTGGATATCATTTTCAAACTGAGCTATTTGCTGTATTTCAGCATATTTACTCATCATTTCTTCTCTCCCTTATTCTCATCAGTAACTCTGCCTTTGTGACACTAAGATCTAAAGTTTTACCATTTCTTGCCTAAATCTAGGCTTCCTCCCAGACACTACTTCACAACTTTTACAACCTTAACATAAACCTTCCTTTTTGCAGATGGCGTTTAAGTGGTCTTCTCCTGTGTTAGAATATAAACTTCTCAAGGACACGGACTGCCTTGCTGGCTTTTATTCATAACCCCAGAAGTTACTACATTTACTTTATGCTTTATCTACTTAGATCTCATGAATCATCCCTTTTAATAATGACTAAATGGAACCTGTTAAGACCTTTTAAATTCCTGCAAGGTGTTAATCCATCCCTATTAAAAGTAGTTTAGTTCTTTGATAAAATACCACCTGGAACTATGTGCTCCCCTTGCCCCTTTAACAATATATTATAAGGATGATAGATAGGGTCATAGCTAGTTATAGTTTGAGCTTCGGACTTGGCCTTTAAAAGGAAAGCCAGAGACTGATGGGGAGAATCGGATTTGAAAGATGTAGATTGAGAATGTAAGTACAACATGAAGCGATTCAATTCTCTTCATTTTGGACTAACAAGATTTTCCTTACTTTACACTTATTCATATTAAATCTCCTCTTGTTTTAGACTTAGTCCAGTGTTCTAGCTTGCCATTCAAAATATTAGGTGACCTTTCCAGCCTTGTATTTCTGCAAATTTTGCTAATGAGTGATTTATGCTTCTATTCAAAGTAACTGATAATCAAGTTGCAAAGCACAGGGTCAAGGATACTCAACAAAGATACTCAAAGTTGGCACTGTACTATTATTATTCACTTAGTATCTTTAGATCTTCAACCACTTCCAGACCCATTTGTTTATGCTATCAGCTAGCCTGAGAAGGAAAGGAAGTTTGCACACCTCTGAACTATCTCTATATCCCAGATACAGCGTTAGAGACAGGGACAAGACACTGAGTTCCTAGGTCAGAATGGTGACTGCAGAAACTTGGAGGAGGAGGAGTGGTGGAATGATGAAGGAATTTTTGGAAAAGAAAAGAGTTCTTAGATCAAAACTTTTGGAACCAGAATTAGGGTTCCTAGATAACACAATTTCTAGGTCAGGCTGGGAGCCACAGGGTTGAGGCCTTCCATAAAAAGAACACATTCAAGACGATAAATTGGCAATTCACCCATCTGGTGAGTCTTACCTCCTCCATAACCTCTAATGAGTTGATCCCTTTCTTGAACTTGCATATTACATATAACTCAGTAAAAGAAAACATTTTAGCTTACTTTTCCACATCATGGTTGTGTCCCTTGATAGACACTTCTTATAACCACTTCCTTTTTGTTCTAGACATTCAGAATTATCCAAGAACTTCTTTGGGTTCAGAAGATTTGGACCAAGAATATCTCGTGTTCTGCCAGTGCCATCCCATTGTCACACGCTTAAGTTATTAAAGCTGCTAGTTTGGGAACTCCTTCAGTTCCCAAACTTCTTCATCACTCTATTACCACTGGCAATGGAGCATGAATCTTTGTATATAGTCCCTCTACTCTCAGCATTTTTCAGTTCAAGTTCTCCACCTCTCTCTTCAGTCCTCTTTTGGAAACCAAGTAGGGCATTCATAAATCAGGTACTGAGGAGGAAGACCTGACATCATGAAGACCCGAGTTCAAATTGAGCCTCAGGCACTCACTAGCTGTGCAGCCCTGGGCAAGTCATTCAGCCCATCTGCCTCAATTTTCTCAGCTGTAATACAAGAATTATAATCGCGGCTACCTTAAGAATTGTTGTGAGGATTAAATAAGATATTTGTAAAACACCTAGCATAATGCCTAGCATGAAGCAGGCACTTAATAAATGTTTGTTCCCTTCATTTTCCTACCTTAAGTAGTAGTTTCTCTGAACCTAGGATCACAATGAGGATAGCTAAATGCTGTCTGACCAACTCACTTGATTTAGATTTTTACTTCCTGCTAATCATTTCTCCCCCATCCTTCAAAGTCCAAAGATTATTCTCCTTGGAGAAAATCAACATATGAATTTAATAATTCACCCTTCTCACCAATAGCCATTGTCATCATCCATCCCACTGGGTGCAATGTTCCTAAATGCTTTTTTTTCTTGCTCCCAGGGGTTGTTAAAAAAACAAAACTATCCTGTTCCCTGCCCTTGCTTTCTTCTTTCTCATTATTTAGTTGATGTGTTCTCTAAGCACTCACACAACCCTGCTCTCTTTCAACACTATGGAATCGGTTTTGTCTTCAGAATTTCATTATTGAGAGAGCCTTTCCTTCCTCCTGGTCTGGCTTGCTCTAGGGATTTTCAGTCCATAGTACCCCCCCCCCCCCCCTGCTGTGCCTTCTTCAGAAGCCTTTTGGAATCCAGTCTCCAAGACAGGAAACATGCTCCACTTTCTGTCACAAATGTTATGATGCTATAATCAATTTCCCCATGAACTTTTCCTAACATCTACTCCAACAACCAATTCCTCCTTGCTGATGAGAATCATGTCCAGAACAGCAGTTCCCCTGATTGGTTACTGCAACTTTCAAGTATGGAAATAATCATTAAGACAAGGCAGGATATTATTTCCTCTTCTTTTGGCAGGGAAAAAAAAAAAACCCACATGAGCAATTTTCTGGTTCCCTGAACTACCCCACCTCCCCCCATCACAATAATAAAATGCCTCTTGCAATGTTTCTAGAACTCATCTTTTCTTCTCTGCTCCAATATGACTCCACTGACAATAACATTTCTATCTCTGCCTTCATTATTCTTCACTCAAATGCTTTCCACTAGGCTTCTCTTCCAGTTTCTGATTTTTTTTCCCAAAGCATCCATCTTTTTAAAATCCTAATGCTACCTGGGCATCCCCTCCCAGAGACATATCCTATAAGTCTATTATATGAGGTCAAATTTGTTACCTCATGTTGAGATCTCTAGTTTTATCTTTTTTTTTTTCACTCAAATTTTGTACATTTATGTAATGGCATCTTAGACTATTAGACCAAGGGCTCAGTTATTTTCTCTTTTGTATTTTATTTCTATGAACTCTTAGGTCTATCTCTACTATTCTTATAGTATAGCTACTCTGGAGCATCTAGCTTGGTGGATATACATAACTAGTTTTCTTTTTCCTTTTTTTTTCAGTTTAAAGTTCCTTTGATTAGATCGAAAAACTCCAACCAGATATAATTGTAGTCCTTCTATGCACACTTCCTCCCTAGTCAAAATCTGATCATTTTAAGCTGTGGCCTGGAAATTCAAATCCTATTCTCAGACACCAACTTCTTAATCAGTTGTTCAAATTCCAAGTCTCCCTTTCTTAATTATGTAGAAGTGATCAAAACACTACCTGTGCCCATAAATTCTTCAGTTCTCTGTCCTAGACTTTGTGATCTTTAGCAATGATTCTATATTCCTTCTGGCAGCACCATTTGTGCCTAAATCTTTTTCTTTATCTCCAGCTTAGCTTCCAATGTTCAGTGTTCCTTCTTCCCTTTCTCTTCTGTATCATTTTTCCATTCTCTAATTTTCTAACACAGTTACCTTCCACCTCTTCAGATCCTTTTCTGTGAATAATGGAGGAGAGAGATCTTCAAATCTTTTTATCTTTTCTTCTAGGAGAGACACCAGTTTACACTTGGGTCTAGAAATTACTTGGTGATAGAAGAAAGACAAACAAATACTAAATAAAGGTCATTGAAAAATTCTCCCTATTCTTCAAACTTTATGTATATGCATATATATCTTTCAGAGGGCAACTAGGTGGCTCAGTGGATAAAATGCTGGGTCTGGCATCAGGAAGAGCTAGGTTTAAATCCAGCCTCAGACACTCAACTAGCTGTGTAACCCTGGGTAATCTTTGTTTCCATCAAACAAGAAAATGACAAACCACTCGAGAATCTTTGCCAAGAAGACCCCATGGACAGTATGGTCCACAAAATCACAAAGAGTTGGACAAGACTGAACAAAACAATTATATCTTTAACTATACTGTATTTGTCCCAGGTCAAGAGTCTTATCTCCTTCCATCACTTTAAGACCTAGTTTTGGGCAGGCAGAACAGCTTTAAGAGTCTGGGACACAGCTCTCAGAGGGGAATGGGAGTAGTTCCAAGGATCAGGTGGCTCATCCTAGTCCCAGAGTGTCAAACTGTGCTAGAAAACTCTTGGGACAATTGTGCTCACTGATCAGGCATGCCTGATGGTCTCAATGCTACACTTTTTGACTTGTGTCTTGCCACCATTTCTTAATTCCTCTGAGGCAATATGGTGCAGTCAGAATAACTATAGATTTGAATTCAAGGGACCTGAATTCAGTCTCAGCTCTGCTGCTTTCCACTTTGACTTGGCTTCCTCATCTCTGAGAAGAGAGTTGAGTGACCTCTGGTGCCCCTTCCAGCTTTAGATACTATAGACCATATGAATTCAAGAGTATCTAAAATCTCTATATTTCCCTCCAAATTAGATTCATTTCCGAGCTTTTTTATCTGTCAATATCATTGTCATTCCACTCAAATGATAAATCTTACAATCATAGACATACAAGTAGCACAGTGAAAAGAACATGGCTTGTACTCAGGAAGACCTGAGCTGAAATCCAGCCCCAGATACTTACTAGCTGGGCAAACCTGAGCAAGTCACTTAACCTCTGACTGCCTCAATTTCTTTATCTGTAACATGGGAATCATAATAGCACTTATCTCCTAGGATTGTTGAGAGGATAAAATGAGTTAAGTTATAAAGTGCTTTGCAAACCATAATGCACTACACGTTATATTATTATTATTAGACTTTACCTATGAAATGTGTTAGGCCCTTCAATTTATATGTGGATTATCATACTAATGGTTTCCTAACCTCCAGCATCTCCCTTCTCTAGTCAGGGTCATTCTTTCATATGGGTAACTGTAATTTGTGATAATATGGTGATATGAATAATTTTGTAAAGTCATTTCTGTTCAAAATCATTTAAAAATCCTACAATTATAGCTTCCTTTTTCTGAGTATATAGGGACTTTTAAAAAAAGGTATATGCTGCTGGAAAAACTAATACATCAAGCTATCATTCATTGATAAGAACTTGTTTACTACTATAACATAGAATTAAGCTATGTCTTGGAGATTTTTTAATCCAATTCCCTCATGATGCCAGGGGGACAACTGAAACCCAGAGAGGAATAGGGAACCGTTAAGATCAAACATTCATAATCAGCTTTCCATCAAAAATTAGCTGAAATAGGACTAGGAGTTTGAATGGGGTATTGGGAAAAAGGAGGGGATGATTTTGGGGTATGGAATATTATTGGAGAAGGTGCCAAAATAGGGGTGCTTGGGGTAGCCAGAGAGCTTGGTGCCTGAACAAAGGTAGTAAGAGAACCAGAGGCAGGAGAGGGAAGAAGAAAAGCAGTCAATCCATTAAGACCAACTTCACAATTTTGTACCAGGAAGATTCTCCCTTTAATCCAAATATTCTTAACCTGAGATCTGTAAACCTGTTGCAAAAAAATGTAAAACCTGTTTGTAAAAAATTTTTTTTAATATATTTGGTTTCCTTTGTAATCCTATGGATTTTATTTTATACATATGAAAACATTATTCTGAGAAGGTTGAAGTCCATAGGCTTTACAAGGCAGTCAGAAGGGGTCCAAGACTATTCTATGTGGACAGTCTATTGCTTGCTTCATCATTTTTAAACTTCCCATCCTTGGTTCCAAGGCCCTCTATAGCCTTACTCTCCCCCTTAAGTATCCAATATGATTACACCTGTTTCCCAATATGTACCCTGCACTCCACTCTGATCAGGTCAAGTCTCCTTAGTGTCTTGCTGAGGTTATTTTCATCTCTGTATCTTTGTACATGTACCTTGAGTTAGGAATGTCTGCCATTCAGCCTATGTGCCAATGCAATCCCTTTACCCTTCAAAACCAAACTCAAATCCTATCTTCTCTAGGAAGATTTTTCTGATTTCTCCATATTGATTTGTTTCTTTCCTGAATGAAGGTGGAAACTTGATCATTTAATAAAGGTGTTCTTATTTAATTATTTCAAATATATTTGTCTTACTTCCCCCATTAGACAGTTGGATCCTTGAGTACAAAAATGTATAATTTATACATCTTGTACTTCTCTCAGAGCAGTTCCTACCTCAGAATCTTTATAACACTTCTGAGTTGGAATGTCCTCAAAGATTTTTCCATCCTTTCCCCCTACTCCAGAATTTATTCCACAGACATAACTAGAAATGGTCCCCTAGTATATTGTTATCTGGCATTCCAGCTCTCCATGGTTCATCTAGGTTACCTGATCCTTACCGTCAGCTCTAGCTCTTATATCCCTCTGTACATGGCTGCTGGCTGGGATCAGTGGGAAAGGAGAACTTGGCTCCATCAAAAGAGCCAGAGGTGCTTGCCCAGCAGCTCCAAAACTAGTGGGTTGCAACTCTCTGGATTTGGGATCCTGCTGAAGGCCATCCCTGCGTCCCTGGTCAGCTTGGGTTTCCAGGCAGCTGGGTTCCAGGCAAAGCCCAAGGGGAAGAGATGGTAAACTGTGGCTACAGCGGGCTCCCTCATCTAGTGGATCTGCCCCATCCCGATGGGTCTCAGGGATGGGTGAGAACTCCAGAGAGGAGTCACCAGTGCTCAACCGCAGGGGAGGTGAACCTGAGCCTCCACCTCTTTTTCGGCCCTTGGCCAGTTCAGCAAAGGAGGTGACCCGTCTGGGTGGGGAGCCAGGCCCAGCCAATGAGGAGGGTCCCTCACTCAAGCGAACAGGGCAGCTCAGCATGCGCTCTAGGGAGCCCAGCCGGTTAGGGGGGCTTCGTTCCAGACTCCGGTCATAACTACGGGAACGCTGGCGCCCACTGTTGAGGTTGGGAGGAGATACATTGATGTATACCTGTCCCTCTATCAAATCTGAGCCTGTTCCAGATCCCACCTCTGCTGGAGAACTCTTGACCTTTTGCTCCTCTGTTTGGGTCTCTGGTTTTTGGAATAAGTAGTACTCAGAGGGCTGGCCTGAGATTGGACCAGGACTGCCCTTGGTGTGTTCCTCTGAGCAACTAGTAATGGAGGAGCCAGCGGGACTGGGTGAAGACTGTGAGGACAGGTCACAGGTAACAAGTTTGTAGTAATTCTGTGTGGCCACCACAAGGCGGGCCTGGCTCTGGAAGCAGGCGGTGAGGTCAGCTGCAGCTGGGCAGGGCTCACAGTGGGGGCGGTAGGAGTTGCAGTTGGCATCTAGTTCAGGGGAGGAGGCATGAGGGCAGCCACAGCCCTCATCTCCACCCCCACTGTCGGGGTGATGGGACTCACAGGACATCTTAGACTCAGCTGGAGAGGGGTGCAGGTCCAGATAGAAGGCTCCAGGGTCCGAGTGGCTACAGAAGGAAGAGTCGCTGCAGGACAGGGGGGCAGAGTTGAGATTGGCACGGGAATGACCATGCATTTTGTTGTAGAGGGCACTGAAGGTGACCAATACACCATCTGAGCTGTTGCAGGAAGAATCACTAACATAGCCCATTGACTGGTCAGCCACCTCTGATTGGCTGGATGTGCTGCTGCAACGACAATGTCGAGATCCTGAGCCTGAACAACCACAGGTTCGGACACCTGGATTCCTTGGGGACTCATCTAAGCTGAGTTTCCAGTCCTGGTCGAAGGAAAAGCCAGAAGTGTCACTGGCACTAGGGCCACCCCCCTCATCTAGTTCCATGGTCTCTGCTTCTAGTTCTGAGGGACAGTGAGGCCCATGGCTGTATTTCTGTGCTTCTGAACTGCTCAGAGGCTCCTGCTCCTGTCCTTCTACCACTCCAGCTCGACTGTTTGTGGCTCCCCAGGGTTTCCTTGTTCCAGGGCCAAGTGGTGCCAGCTGGAAGGGGGGCTGTCTGCTCCCATGTAGGTGAAAGGACTGTTGGGTTGAACTGTCGCCATCTCCATATGGGTCTTCTGGCTCACCGTCCTTCATTAGGAAAGGGTTGTGCCGCTTGGGAACTCCAGGGCCTCGTCCATCCCGGCCCCTGCTTTTAGAACTGTCCTCAGGCCCAACAGCACCCCCTGAGGCAGGGAGCACTCTACTGTAGAGCAGAGAGTCAGCCTGTGTCAGGTCTCTGTCAGGGTGACCCAATTCAGGTGGGCAGAAGGGATTGGTCCTTGAACTTCCATTGCCTGCACCTCCACCCCCACAACACTGCCTGTCAGGGACCTGGCAATGTACCAGGGGAATATGGTGGACAATGAGAGTTTCTCCTGTCAGTTTGGGGGGACTATCCATTCTGGAAAGTTCGGCTGAGGGCATCAATGGCCCCAGATACTGCCCCCGGAGCCCTCTGGGGCAGGACACATCTCATCAGGAAGGCCTGGCACCTGGAAAGACAGAAAAGAGAGAAAAGGAACCCAATGTCACCTTGCCAGATGTGAGGGACACACACACACAGCTTCCCACCATACCTAACATACCTTCTTATCTGTACCCAGAATATACAGAACCCTGTCCCATTTCCAGGCGCAGAAGATCTGGCAGGATCCTAGGGTCACACGACTTAGACTTAGAGTTGGAGGGGACCAGATATCATTTAGTTTAATGCTCTCATTTTACAGATGAGGCGACTGAGACCCAATGATGGCAAGTGTTTAAAATTACACAGGTAAGAAGTTGTAGTACCAAAACAGAACAAAGATGGTTTAATTCTAAATGCAGGCTTTGCACCATCATTGCCTTGTGCTGTCCCTTGAATTCTCTACATCAAAGTCTCCCTGAGTCAGAACCTATTCTTTTTGAACCTGAGAACTAAGGGGTCTATGGACTGTTATAGATAATAAAGGATAGAGTTCATATTTGTACCCTTATCCTTCTTTGGCAAATCCAGTACTCTATTGCACTTGTAGGGGTCTATTCCCTAAGAGAATAAAACAAATTCTGGGAGTACCCAGATTCAATTTTATGTGCTTTTTTTGAAGATGAAAGCAAATTTACAGGCTTGAACTTCCAATGTTTTTAATATTCTTTTTCTTTCTTTGTTTTAATTGGTTTTTGCAAGGCAATGGGGTTAAGTGACTTGCTCAAGGTCACACAGCTAGGCAATTATTAAGTGTCTGAGGCCACATTTGAACTCAGGTGCTCCTGATTCCAGGGCCAGTGCTCTATCCACTGTGCCACCTAGCCACCCCTTTAATATTCTTTGTCTAGGAAACTTTTTCCATCTTGTATTAGTTGTTCCAAAAAGAAAGAAAAAATTCTGATGAGTCTTAAACAAAATATTATTGGTTCTAATAGAGAACTAAGTAGATCATTGGGTGCTGGACTTGGAATCTGGAAGACCTGACTTCTAATCCTTAGTTAACTGTGGAACCTAGGTAAGTTGTTTAGTCTTTCTCAGCTTCAGTTCCCTACTCAGTAAAACAGTGGCAATAATAACTCCTACTTTCTAGGGTTATTGTGAGGATCAAAGAAGGTAAGACATATCAAACACTTTTGCAAACTTTAAGTTCTATATAAATGTTAACTATTATTATCTGGTTCTATATTTTCCTACTCTGGCTGAGGTTGAAATTCCATCCCTACTGCTCCCCCAATTCCAGCTTTCTTAAATCTCTGAGCTCTCAATCTCTATCTGTTCAAATAGTTTTCATTCCAGAGGAATCTCAATTCACTGCTTACTCATTCCTCCCTTTCCTCCCCATGATACTCCTATTTTCTTGTCTTCTTCTCCAGGGTGCTTTTCTTATCACCTTTCTATTCTGTCATTTGCTGTTTAATGCTACTACTTTCTAACTTTTTATTTTTAACACTTAACTCTTGGGAATTTACACATATAAGCATATATATAGTTATATATAATACATTGAACATTTATTCCATAGCAAAGAAAGAATTCAAGATGTATACTGGTGAAGGTTCTTTTACATTCCATACTTCTTAACCAAATCATTTTCAAGTGTGTTAGGCCATGTGACTCATGGGGACACAAATAATGGTGCTGTTCCATTCTCCTAGTCATTGGAAATCCCAATGGCCAAGAAAACCACTTCACAAAGTTGATATATGTAAACATATATAAATAGTCTTCTGTCAGTTATTGTGGTTGTATATTACTACTCTTTTTACAGTGGTATAGTTAAACTGAAGGATTCTCATCTAGATTTGCTGATAACTCCACCCTCAGGGGGCACACATATATACTATGTACAGAAACACAAAAATACATATATAGTGACATATACAAACAAAATTTATACACAGATATATAATAGAAAGATGCGCTGATACAAAGACATTTAGATAACATATGATAAACTGCCCGACTCACAGGGTCTTGCAGAAAGAGCTTTGGAATTGGAATTAGGGGAGATCAAAGTTCCAAGTTGAATGGTTCCTATCTGTGAGAGTACAGGCAAGTTATTTAAGTTCTCAGATTCTCAATTTCCTTATTTGTAAAATGAGGGTAATTATTTATGGTACCTATCTCATAGGATCAAATGGGATAATACCATGGAAAGCATTCAGTAAGCTTTACAACTGTTTTTGTTGTTGTAATTGTTATTATTATTTCTTAGGGGCCATTGACCCTTAGGTCAATGGGATGTGTATGGACATGAATATGGAAATGGATATAGATAAATTTATCTATCTCTCAACTTTTTCTTTTAGAAAATGAATAGTGAGGTAAGGAAAAGCTTCTCTCCAGAAAGATGACAACAGTTGGCTCAATTACGGGATAATATAAGAAGGAAAAATGGGAAATAAGGAAAATTGAAAGGAATCAAATAAAAATCCAGACCACATAGATAGCTAGATCTTGTGATTACTGATATATAGGATAGAGAGAAGGAATTTCATGAATCATAACTCATCCTGTGGCCTTTTAAGATTAATTGCTGCTCAACACTTTGCTCCATCCACTGCGCCACCTAGCTGTCCTTGCTGAACACTTTTTAAAGCCATATTGCATTTTCACAGCTAGGAGTGGGACATAGCTAGTACCTTTTGATATTTGTGAGAATTATACTGTGAGCCTCCACTCAGGGTCTAAACCTTGAATTTATTGCTTATTGAAGCAACAAATAAATAAATAAATAAATACTGATTGAATGATTCCAGGGAAACTGTTTGTTTCAGGATCTTCCTATGAGAGGGTCTTAATTCTAGTGAGGGGTTTGATGTCTTAGCATCCTGTTGATCTTACCCAGAAAGAGATGAGAAGCTTGGTCTAGCCTGAAGAAGTCTGTTAAATGAATGCTGGTCTTTCTGTCAGGTAATGAAGCAGCCTTTTCTCTTAAAGTCTGAGTCTGGGGTGAAGTAGTAAAGTGGTTTGTTGGAGCCAGGACTGATGTAATATATAAGTTTATGTCCCTTTCTCCTTCCCTTCCTCTCACTGCTGGCCTATCCATCTCATGACAAACTTCCTCCTTTGACAACTAATTTCTGGCAGTCTGTTGTCCCATGCCCAGGACACTTCAAAGTCTCTTTTCTCATTTTTATTTTGTCCCACTAACTTTTCTTTCTAATTACAAGAAAAATCCCTAAATATTTCATCCTAGATCAGGGGAGGGTAACAGAACTACCACCTTTCCTAAAAGATGGAATCATTACTTCCCACTCCACTCCTTCAGACATATGACACTTTTCAATTGCCCATGATGCAATGCCAAGTTCTCTCTTTCTCTTTGCTGCTACAAGGAGCGTGGAACCTCAGGGCTTAGAACTCCTGCCTGGACTTGGGTTTGGGGAATACAATCTTTTCCCAATTTCCCCTCCTTTGGAAAAATTGTTTACAAGATATACTCTTTGACATTCTTTTATCTAGTCTATCTAAACCCTGGTCCTGATAATCAACTCCAGTCAACTGATTCCTCCAGTCCTCACTCTTCTAACCCTCTCTGAATGACATCCCCGCCACTAAACTATATATCAAATTACCTTTTTCTAACCAGAGAAACAATGTATCTGGTAGGATCAATTTACCTATTCTCTCATCAATTGTCATCAAGAAGTCACAGAATGTGACTTAATGGTTAGATGAAGTCCTAGAAAAAGTTTACTACAGTATCCTTACATAAGCAATTAGGGCAATGCACAAAGAACATTGGATTCGGTGTCAGGTGACCTGGATTTGAATTCCAGCTCTGCTTCTTGTGACCATGGTTGACCTTGACTTCTCAGAAGCTCAGTTTCCTTTATCTATGAAATGGGGAGATTGGAAAATTGGACCTCTTAAGGTCCCTTTCAGTTGTAAATCCATATGAATTTTTTCTACAACATTCCTGAGAGATAATCTGTTGAATGATCTTGATTTAATCACTCCCTCTGACTTGAAACTCACTAATTTTCAAGAGAGGTTCTACTACTGTTGGGCAGCTCTGCTTAGTGTAATTTTATCCATTCAACATATATTTGTTGGGCATGTATGACATGAGGAACTTTGGCGGTCATCAAATAACTAATAATTTAAGTGGGAATGTAGGTGGCAACCCTTAAACTGTCATGCAAGCTAGAAGATTTTTTTTTTTGCAAGGCAATGGGGTCAAGTGGCTTGCCCAAGGTCACACAGTTAGGTAATTATTAAGTGTCTGAAACTGGATTTGAACTCAGGTATTCCTGACTCCAGGGCCGGTGCTCTATCCACTGTGCCACCTAGCCCTAGAAGATTCTTAACTGATTGAAAATAACCCTGGAATTGTAGATTTGATCTGGGAAGCTCAAGTAAATGAATCCCCAAATTGATATGGTAATATTTTGATTACAAGGATTATTCTCTTCTGAAGCCAAGGAAACAAATGCTACAGGGTGGGGTTTCAGTCCTAGGAAGGATAACAGACAAGACCTGGGAAGCAAAGACAAAATAAATGCCATCTAGTCTGGGAGAGGGTAAATTCCCTTTAAATGTATTTCTAATAATCTTATTTTTGAAAAGAAAAACCTATCATTTTCTCTTGTAAATAGTCAGTCACTCAACTAGCATGTATTAAATGCCTGGAAACATAGTCTTGTATTATAAGTGCTAAGAGTAGTAGAAGGAAAAAAAGGAAGCAGATGCCAAAGTCAGGTACTCAGTTGATGGTAGCAGCAGAAGAAGGAAGGTTAATTAGGGATTAGGTATGGCAGCCCACTGAATCCGGGATGGCTAAAATGCTCAGGGACTAGAAAGATTCAGGATATATAGTTTTTCATATAGAACTCAATAATTGGGAATTTTAGAAAGACAAAGCAATTATATTGAATTACTATGCTCAATTCTATGTCAATAAATTTAATAATTTATGTGAAATGGAATGATTATGATGGACTACTACCGTTCTTTAAAAATGATGAGCTGATTGATTTTATTATTTTTTTTTAGGTTTTTTTTTTTGTTTTGCAAGGCAATGGGGTTAAGTAACTTGCCCAAGGCCACACAACTAGGTAATTATTAAGTGTCTGAGGCTAGACTTGAACTCAGGTACTCCTGACTCCAGGGCTGGTGCTCTATCCACTGTGCTACCTAGCCGCCCCGCTGATTGATTTTAGAAAAACATATAAAGACTTGCATGAAATAATGAAGAAATAAGCATAATAAAGAGAATGTTGTTCTAAAAACAATTTTGAATGACTTAGTCATTTTGAGTATAATAAATATTCAAATCAACCACAAAGAACCTATGAAGGAAAAGAGAAAGAACTGATAAATAGAAATATGTATATTTAGAAAGCTTTTGCATAGATATATATATTTGTATCTAATAGTAATGTTCTCTAGGGCACAGTGGAAGGGAGGGAGAAAAAATAATAATGTGAACAGCAGAGAACCAAAGAAAACTTAGAAGGAAGCACAAAACAAAGGGCAGGTAGCTTTGAAAATGATGGAGAATATTTATTACATAACTTTTTTTTTAAGGCAGCAGACTAAAGTGACTTGCTGGGGTTAAGTAACTTGCCCAAGGCCACACAACTAGGTACTTATTAAGTGTCTGAGGACAGATTTGATTTCAGGTCCTCCAGACTCCTAGGCTGGTGCTCTATCTACTGTGCCACCTAACTGCCCCTATTACAATAGTTTAAAAAAAAAAAGCAATCTGGGAAATGGAAATTCATGATTTTATATTGAATCTTCTTTCTACTTTGTACCATATACATGGAAATATTCTTTTCTGGCTTTGTATTTAAGTTCAAAATGAATAAAAATTTTTAATAACATTAAAAAAATAGAAAGAAGTTGAAAGCAGGGGAGTCAGAAACAAGGTTCCCTGAATCCATTGTAAAAAATTGTTGGAATCCCTAGGAACCTGACAGAGATCAGTAAGGTCTAAGAACCTTTGTAATGGAGACTTTGAAGTGGCTGACATTGGCAGGAAATCAGCAGTAAAGTGAGCTTTGAAAAAAATAGAGATGAACCTTTTAAATAATCCTTCAAATATTCAAAACCAACTATCCTGTACCATATTTCCCCATATATAAGACACACCCTTTTCTGAAAAATTTGGGGTCTAAAAACTGGGAGCATCTTATACAATGGTTGTAGATTGTTTTACTTGTATATTCTGCTTTTTCGACTTGCTGTCTGTGCTCATTGTTTCAAATTTGTTACCAGTATATTAGGTTGCATTCTTGCCTGGAAATGGCTCAGAAAAGATTTTCACACAGTGCTTAATTCAAGTTAAAAGTGATCCAGTTTGCAAAAGTGAATGGAAATTGTGCTGCTGAAGTAAGTTTGGTCTTCCTTCAACTGAGAAAATGATTCGAGACTGACTATAGGAAGAAGAAACCCTACTGAAAATGCCACTGCAGAAGAAGGCCATAAGAGGCTTGTCAGCCAAATGGCCTGATTTAGAGAGGGAATTGAAGAATTGGATGGAAGAGCAAAGGGCCCTTGGATATCCTATGTTCACCAAGATGGTTTAGCATGAGGCCAGAAGAATTGTTGAAAAAGAAATTATTTATTTCAAAGGACACAACTGGTGCTCCAAGTTCATGAAACAGAATGGACTAAGCATGTGTTCACATATCAGACTTGCCCAAAAGATGCCTGAAAGCTATGAGAAGAAGGTCCTTGAATTTCATGATGAAAAAATTGAGTTTAATAACTTTATGTAATACATTATTTTTCAAATTTTGGGCCCCCAAATTTAGGTGCATCTTATATATGGGAACCTCTTATACATGGGGAAATATGGTATCCCACAAAATTTTATCTTTTCAAGGTAAATAAGTATCCTTGGTTTCTCTAGCCTTATTACTCAATATTGAGTTTCCTTACTATCCCGATCATCTTCCTCCTCTGTTTTATTAATATACTTCCTAAAACAGGGCTGCCCATTAGACTGGTACATAGAAGTCCTTAACAAATGCTTTTAGACTGATTACTTGATATTACAGCTGTGGGTCCATGACTTTCTTCCACCTGGGTTTTGTACTTCTATCAATGTAGATGAGAGAGATCTTTTGATTGTCTTATCATACTTCTGGCTCATTCTGGGCTTGTGGTCATCTACACATACTGCTGTAAAGCCTGCACTCTGCCCTTTCCTAGGCTGAGGCTTGAGAGCAGGTTATGGAGTTTGGGGAATAGGGAGTTCTCCCACAGTGGCCATTCTAAAACCTCCTCAGAGTTGTCCCATTATTCACACAACAGGCCCTTCATGAGAAGCATTCCTTTGAAGATTCAAATGAGATTGTATTTGCTGTCTTTTTTTTTAAGTTTTTTTTTTTTTGTAAGGCAATGGGGTTAAGTGGCTTGCCCAAGGCCACACGGCTAGGTAATTATTAAGTATCTGAGGCCAGATTTGAACTTAGGAACTCCTGACTCCAAGGCCAGTGCTCTATCCACTGCGCTACCTAGCCGCCCAAATGAGATTACAAATACAAAAGTGCTTAGCACAGAGTCTGGCCCTGAATACATAGGAGCTATAGAATATGCTTATGTCCTCAGTCAGATATACTGAGCCCTCCCTTGTGCTATGGGGGAAGCAGGAGAGGCATAGCCCCTGACTCATAGAATAGTTGGAAGCAAAGATGTCCAGGCAAGCTGTCCCTTCCCTGTGAATATCAAAGTGGGGAAGTTATATTTCAATTTCTCAGGGAAGAGATGAAGGACTGAGAAGGCATTTTAAACACAGATTTGAATTTAACACCAAACTAAAAAAATAAAAGCTAGAACACTTGAGGCCTCTGTGTCTTGCTCGGGTAATGGGGTAGTAGGGATGCTTGACACACTGTTTATCATCTATGATAATACTGTGCAATGCACTGGAAGTGGGACACAATAAAAATACTCTCCATATTACCTTATAATTTTATAACAACATTTACTGTTTGGAAGAATTTTCAAATCTATGATCTCATTAAAACACCCTTCTGGGTTGACATTTGGCAGATGAGGCCCAGGGGGAAGGTTGCATATGAAGAACCTAGAAGAACCAGGTTAGAACCTAGGTCTCCTTGTTCCTCATACATGTTCATTCCTCTGAATCAGCTGAGTCTATATGGGAACACAAAATATGTATGATGTGGACTACTCTCCTAGAAAGAACATTTATCAAGATTAATAAGAATAATAATGGATAACTAAAATTTTATAGAGCCTTAGGGTATGGAAACAAAGTACCTTACACATTACTTCAGTTGATCCTCAAAACAACCCTTTGAGGTTTTACAAATAAGGAAATAAAGTCAGAGAGATGAGGTTAAGGGTTCTATGAGGTCTGAGAGAGGTTCTGAAGCAGTCCTCTGGCTGCTTCACCAAAGAATCCTCAGGATCATGCCTACTCAACTTGCCACCCTACCATTTCCCATCTGGGAAATGTTTGCCCACAGTTTGCTCAGGGGCCTCAGATGTGACTTCTTCTGTAATAAGAAGAGACTGAGACTAAGGGCTAAAAACCTTATCAATGAGGAAAAGCCACCCCATGATAAGTGTGGGCTGGGTCAAGGGGCACATCTGAGAAGTTACTGGAAGTTTAATGCACTGTCCTTCAGAAAACCTATTCAGCTAAGCACTCTAGCTCTGATCCCCCAAGACTAACCTGATGTTTCTCCACCCAGAGTTGCCCTAGTTTTTCTTCCTAGGGTTTCTAGAAAAGGAAAGCCCTAGTCACAACTCCCAGAGTTCTTGGGTTGGGATACCAAGAAAAGGACACAGTGACATGTTGTCTCCCACAGTGGAATGTGAGCATCTTAAGGGTAGGTACAATGCTTTTCTTTGTATCTCTGTTTAATTTAACCCAGTATCTGGCACATAGTAAAGTGCTTCATAAATGTGTATTGACTGACATAACTTTAACCAGGCTTACTGCTGAATTGTGGGTTCAATCTTCACAAGATCACAAGTTCCAGCTACCAAAACCAGGAAGGATTTTTGGTAGGGCCCTTTCTCCATCTCTGGCTTGCCCCTACCACAGAGAACTAATGGGGACTCCTGGGTAGCATGTTGCTGACTATCACAGGGGAGAAGATTCCAACTATGAGGGACCACAACACCCTCCCCTTTGGGCTCTTCTCCTTTCAGGCCAAAACCGTCTCTGTAAAGTGCTTGCTTCATATGCCCCACAAGAATGTAAAAAATATACAAACTACTGGGAAATGGAGGGGAGGGGGCTTGGGCAAATTTTTGGTATTGTCCAAGATGTAAAATCTCTGCATCTTTGCTTTCCCTACCAAAAAATGCAACTCAGCTGTTTCCTCCTACTCTCAGGGGAGCCCACACACCACAAGAGTGTTCTTCAGACTGACAGGACATCCCAGGGTCACTCCTAGCTAGAAAAGTGTTTAATATTTGGGGAGGAAAGCCCATTCCACCTTATAGTCAGTTATCTTCCAGCCAGTCCTAGTGTTTATTAATGAGTATCCCCTCAACTATCTTTTTCAGTTCCTTCCACCCCAGGGAGAGGTAGAGAAGAAGTTGGAACAACGGGTCTGGTCCCAGATTTCAGTGACCTTGGCTTTTGGGCCCTGGACTCTAAGGACATGGGCTTCAATAGGAATGCTAATTTAGTACATACTAAAGGGTCTTCTGAGCATGCAGGTGGCAGGGTGAGGGGACATAGTTGGGAAATGGGGATGGATGAAAGGAAGGAGGAGGAAGGGAATAAATCTCACTGGGACTCATACCAGGGACCTTTTCAGGTTATTAACTTTCTGGTTAGTTGCCCTGGATATTGCTCCATCCCCCAGTCCATCTCTACCCTCGTCCCCTTGTTGGCTGCCCTGCACACCTCAGAATGTATCTGGTCAGCACTCAGGGGAGAACATTCTCTCTGGTCATATCTTATACCAAGGGTCCCTACAGCAGCAGAGAGAGATGGATAGTTTGATCCTCCATGGTCACCTGCCTTCCTTCGGCAGCACTCCCTATCTAATACATATAAATACAGTCTTTTGTCTTTGGGTATGTCTATCTCTCCCAAATAGAGTGCAGAAGGATGTAGGGAGCGGCCTGACTCCCCGAACCAAAACAAATGCTGATGTCTTGGCCAGAAATAGGGAGGGGGAAGGGGAGACATTCTCTCTCATTGACATGGCACAAATCTTTTTGGCCTGGCTGCTTGTTATCCCTGTGCTGTAGTCACATAAACACACACACACACACACACACAAAGACTATTTAGGAATTCTGGTGGCTATTCTATCAGATCCCATCTTCCCAGCCCTGAAGCAGATGGACAAAGCCAGTCTCCAGGGGAGCAAAAGAAGGCCAGGCAACCACCCAAGCCTCCCTCCTCTTCCCTCCCCATCCACTGTACCTCTGTAAGGAGCCTTCCACTAGATTCGAGCTCTCTTTGCTGATAACTCTGGCCTGGCTGGGCAGGGCAATCTGGTTGATTTCCTCAGCTCTATTTTCTGCTCCTCACAGTTGCATCTCTGCTCATGCAGAGGGGCTGCGCAATTCCATCCCCAGTGTCCCTGCTGCTATTGCTGCTGCTGCCACCGCCACCGCCACCGCCACCGCTGCTGCTGCTGCTGTTGCTGCTGCTGCTGCTGCGGTGACGTTGTTGCTGAGGGAAGAGGGAAAGGGAAGGAATAGGCATGCTCATAGCTGAGCCATTCAGCCTCCCTCCCTGTCAGTCCCTGTGGGCTCTCAGCCCAGGGAAAGGGTGGGGTGGGGGGAAGAAGGAAGGAGTCAGTGATCCAGGGCAGACGGTACTGGATGGAGGATTCTTTCTGAGCAACAGAGGAGGAAGCAGGATAGGCTGGGCCCAGCCCTCCTCATTTCCTAGGAGATCCCTGGGAAAGAACTTGGGATGGAGACAGACTTAGGATTTCCTCTTTTTGTCTCAGTCCCTTCTTTCACTTCTTAGCTGGAAACCCCTCCCTTTATCACTTTTGAGTGGCACCTCATTTCCTCTCCTTGTCCCCTCCTTTATTAACCTCAGTGGACCCAGAATAAGGATGAGATGAGGTGTAGGAAACTGGGGTGGGGGAAAGGCCAGGAAGTGTATCTGGACTAATACTGGGGGCAATATTTATTGAAGAAATTCACCAAGCCCTGGGAGAGTCACACTGAAGTTCAGGAGTCCAAGAAACAGGATTCAAAAAGCAACATTATTCCATCAGGGACTGTGGGGGGGGGGGGGGGAGTTCCAGGTGGTTTAACTAGAGGGAAGGGCTTCTATTGGGGGGGGGGGATCTCTCTCCTATCTAAATGAAGTCAGCTTCAACTTCTGAGAAAACTGTTTTAAGGTGAAAGTAGGAAAGAAAGGATGGTGGCTTTCTGAGAACCTGTATCCCTTACCTTACTTAGTGAGTGGAATATTCCCAATAAAACTATTTCAGGGTTAATATTCCTAGTGAAGTCCTCTCAGGGTTAAGAAATATTAAAGAAAGAACAAACTATTACTCTTAAACTATTTCTAGAAGAAAGCCCCTTGTATTCCAAACAGGTGACTCACTCTCTTAACTTTTGATACTTTTTTTGACTACTTTTACTGACTACCAGAAGGATAGTAGACTTTTTTCCATGAGAAAAACCTTTCATTCCAAAGAAGCTCATAAGCCTCTTTTTTACTGACTAGGAGGATAGGAGAAGGCCTTGAATATTCATACATTATTTAATTTAAATATTCATAGAACGTCATTAAAAGTCTTTTTTGACATTCTCACCATCTGGATGGTGAGGTAATATTTTATAAAACCTTTCATTCTTTTCTTTATTGATGGGATAGATTTTTTCAGAAGTAGAATGTAACTCTGAAGACTAACCAATGAGTCAACAAAGAAAGGGATCACATTAGGCCATATAATCTTGACTATCAATTCAGGGCAGCTCCTTGATCTTCACTACCTTTGTGAGAGTTAAAGTGTGACCTTTTCTCAAGAAACATCAAAATAAGCTTTTTTTTTTTTTTTTTTTTGCTCAGAGGAGTATATATATTTAAAATGGACTTTTTATCCCACACATTAGGAATGGCCAGGGTGATCCCTTACAACAACAGAAACAGATCTCTTCTCAAACCCAATTCACTTGTGAGGCCAAACATTATACTGCAGGGGTCATCCCAAAATGCCATCCCAAATGTGGGAGGAGGCTTCTTCAAGGCAGCCAAAGAACTATTAGAGAAAGGTCTGATAATGATAGTTAAGGCTTAGTGAACTACAAAAATGGGAATAACCACTGGATCATAGGAAGGAGTTCTGTGGGACATGGGTCTTTGACAGACAGAGTTTTGCTCTTTCTCCCATGCTTTTTTCTCTTTACAAATAAAGAGGAAAGGTGGGGTGGGCTGGTCTGCCATTCTGGGAACTCTAGCAACTCTGCCCAGAAGAACCATATTTACAAGAACTAGTACTGTATCTTTTCACTCTGTTATCTGATTATAAGATTCCAACCTCTGAGGCTAAAGAAAGCCCCAGGCCTGGATAATTCTATTAAAGTGAGAAAAGACAGGAAATAAGAATAGTTCCAAGTTGTTCATCCTGGTGCTTCTTCTAACAGAACTTTGACAGAATCTATTGTAGTCACAGAATACATTTAAGAGCTTGAAGAGATCTTAGAGGCAATCTAGTCCAAAACTTTCATTTTATAGATGAGGAAACTGTGATCCAAAGGTAGCAAGTGACAAGGCTGGAATCCAAATTAAGGTTCTTTGATTCCAAATTCAGGACCTTCCCATGGTGCCACATGGTCACCAAGGCTAGGCCTAGGTCTCAGCTGCTAGCTCCCAAAAATACTCTCCTTCCTGCCTGAAGGCCTAGGTAAGAAATCACTGACTATATAGTACAAGTTGGAGAAAATATGCTGGGATCAAGGACAGAGAGGAGAGAGTAGAGGAAGAAAGAAGAGGAACTCAGCTCACTCATTGTGATAGATGGGTCAGGTTGAGCTTTCTCTACCCCCTTTTGCTTCAATATCCTTCTGATTTATTTTTGTTTTGTTTTGTTGTTTTTAAGTTTGTTCAAGGCCAATGGGGTTAAGTGGCTGGCCCAAGACCACACAGTTAGGTAATTATTAAGTGTCTGAGACCATATTTGAACTCAGGTACTCCTGACTTCAGGGCCGGTGTTCTATCCACTGTGCCATCTAGTTGCCCCATACCCTTCTGATTTATAATGTAGACCCAGTGATGAGAAGGAAAGACTAAAATTTTCCAAACCTGCTCCTGGTCCTTCCTTTGCCCTCCTCTGCCCTGAAGGCCATTATCCTATGGCCAGTCAGTTGCAGTATGAAATGAGTAGAGTGGGGAAAGGCTCATCTTCCATCAAGTGAAACAACCACCCAAAGGCTCCTGTTTAGTCTTCCTTGTTATTTTCTCAGGATTAGGAAAGTAGGGTTCATTGTATGACTATCACCACACTTTTGTAAACTCAGACTTTCCCCACTCTGTATTCCCTTTATTACCATAATCAGTATTGAGTATTTTCTAAACTATGGTGCTCAGAACTGAGCACAGCCCCAAAAGAAGTACTGGGATTGAGGACTCTCCCTTATAACTAATTCATGGAGAAATTAGAGGAAATATACCTGCTTAGAGATATAGAACTTATTTAGTAATCCTATAGTGTCTAACAATTCTTCTCTCTGCTCCCCCCCCCCCCAATCTGCCTCCATGATATTGGTAGGGGAAGGGATAGAGATGTTCAGAGGATGGGAATGTGGAACTTCAACTTCCCCGTAACTTCAGAGAGAACAGAGGATTGAACAAGAGGTGCTTTTAATGTTTCATTTCACGATTTGGAGAAGATTGAGATCAAGGAATGGTAAGGGGATGAGCATAACAGCTGTGTTTAAGTATTTGAAATTTTATTCGAAAATTAACTGCAAGTAGTAAGAGACATGATACTTGTTCTTTTTGGGCTCAGAGGTAGAACCAAAGTCAATTACTGTAAAATATTCATAGTAGCCTTGTTTGTGGTGACAAAGAATTGGAAATCAAGTAAATGTCCTTCAATTGGGGAATGGCTTAGCAAATTGTGGTATATATAGAACACTATTGTTCTATTAGAAACCAGGAGGGATGGGAATTCAGGGAAGCCTGGAGGGATATGTATGAACTGATGTTGAGTGAGATGAGCAGAACCAGAAAAACACTGTACACCCTATATGGGGGCAATGATCAACCTTGATGGACTTGCTCATTCCATCAGTGCAACGATCAGGGACAATTTGGGCCTGTCTGCGATGGAGAATACCATCTGTATCCAGAGAAAGAACTGTGGAGTTTGAATAAAGACCAAGAAGTATTACCTTTAACTTAGGAAGAAAAAACCTGATATCTTATTGTCTGATCTTGCTATCTCTTATACTTAGTTTATGTTTCTTCCTTAAGGATAGGATTTCTCTCTCATCACATTCAATTTGGATCAATGTATACCATGGAAACAATGTAAAGACTAGCAAATTGCCTTCTGTGGGGGATGGGGGAGGGAAGTAAGATTAGGGGGAAAAACTGTAAAACTCAAAATAAATAAAATCTTAAAGTACAAAGTCAGTCACTGGAATGCCCAAAGAGGTAAATTTCAGTTTGATGCTCAGAAAAACTTCCTAACAATTAGTGTTATCCATAAGTGCTTTCTTGAAGGGTAGTGAATTTGTACTTGGAAGTCTTAATGCAGAGGTTGAATGATTATTTGTTATGCATGTTACAGTCAGTATTATTTTTGGGGTATAGGTTAGAATGGATGCCAGCTGAGGTTCTAATTCTAAAATTCTGTGATTCAGTGATGCAAGAGCCAGTATTCAGGGATTTATTCCTGCTCTCAAATTTTATTGGTTTAATTCACTTCAATTATATCACAAACCTCCTGCCACACCTACTTCTAGTTGCCATCAAAAAAGTCTTTTTTTTTTTTAGGTTTTTTTGCAAGGCAAATGGGGTTAAGTGGTTTGCCCAAGGCCATTATTAAGTGTCTGAGACCGGATTTGAACCCAGGTACTCCTGACTCCAGGGCTGGTGCTTTATCCACTGTGTCACCTAGTTGCCCCTTCCTGGAGTTTTAAAGTAGGATTTTTAAGACTTCTGATGAGACACCGATGAGTAAGATGCATCCTAAGGAAGTTAATTTGTCAGAAAAATATCCCACTATAAAGATAAGCAGTCTGCTTCCAGTTTCTCCTTATACCATCGCTCTATAATTCATAGCACTTCAGGCCATTTTCCCTTCTCATTGGCTTCTTATTGATTAAAGGATCAAAGGCAAACATCTCACCCTAGCTTTTAAAGTCCTCTGTAATTTGGCTTGACTTTGTCTACCCAACTTTATTTCCCCTAGACTCTATCATGTGCCCTTCACTCTAGTCAGGTTGGTCTCCTTGATATTCTTTATATATTGTTCATTCCCACCCTCTGTGGCTTTGCCCAATAACATTCTTCCTAACCTGTCTTCCTTATCTAAATTTTACCCAACTTTTCTCCCATCTACATTACAAAATGTTGCTTGCCTACTCCAATCCACACTAATATTTCCTTCCTTTGTTTTATTGCAGAACTTCTATTTTGGGTCATACAAATTACCCTTGATCCTACAATGTCCTATATATTTCAAGTATATGATATGTCACAAAATCGTAATCCAATTCTTTATCATGGTGTAACAGTGATCCTGGATTCTGAAAGGCTTTGAGAGCAGAGTGCAAAAATATGCTATGACAATAATTTGAGTAGTCTTCATAACAATTTATGTTTCTAAGGACCAGGTTAGCTAAATAGAAAGGCTCATTCCAAGTAGGCTAGTTACTCTGTGCTGAATTCTTTAATCAGGGCAACTCATGAAAGGAAAGGAATACAAAATTGGTCTCAGGCCCATATAGCCCACTTCTACTTCTTGGTGGAAGAATGAGGGAATAGGGGAGTAGAGGGTACTAGGAATCAGACAATTTATAATCCATCTGAAAATATTTTTAGCTTGTCAACTGTATGGTCAACTGTCAACTTAGCTCTAAATGTAAAATCCTTGTCCATACTATAGGAGAAATTCTACTGTATTATTTTGACATTTTTGCTATAAATGAAACCAGAAGACAAAGGGAAATTGCAGTTAAAATTGATGTGAACTAAGGATAATTCATAGGTACTCCTTGGAGAGTCAAATACTGATAAAACTAATAATTAACATTTATTTAGCACTTGCTAAGTGCTGGGTATTGTGCTAAGGGATTTACAATTATTATCTTATTTGATTCTCAAAACCACCCTTGGAGGTAGGTGCTACTATCACCACCCCCATTTTACAATGTAGTAAACAGAAGTTAAGTAACTTGCCTTGGATCACACAGCTAGTTAAGTGTCTGAAGCTGGGTTTGAATTCAGGTCTTCCTGACTCCAGGTTAGGTGCTTTTTCCTCTGTGCCACTTAGATCAACTTAGAGTTGGTCTCCCTGCATCCAGACTCTTTCTTTTCCAATCCAATTCTATACAGTTGACAAACTTGTATTCTGTAAGTATATATCTTCTCATTCTGCTCCTCTATTCAAGAAGCTTTGGTAAGTCCATTGTCTTCAGGATTAAATACAGACTTAACTTGGCATTCAAAGTATTTAACAATTTGACCCTAGCAGCTATCTTTGGACTGACTACATATTGTTCCCTCTTGGTCTACTGACTGTCCACAAAACATTCTATCTCTTGACTCCATTCCTCAATACAGGTAATTTCCCATGCCTGGCAGGCTCTCTTTCCTCATCTCTGTCTTTTAGAACCCTTGGCTCCCTTCCTTCTAGGCTCAGATCAAATGCCACCTCCTTCATTCCCCCAGTTATTAGTGCTCCTAGATGTACCAATACCGAACATTAATTTTGCATATGTTTCAGCTCATGTAAGCTTTCTGAGGGCAGTGATTATCTTGTTTCCTAATGCCTGGTTCATAAGAAATACTTGGTGTCTGATCAAATCGGTCTTAATGTGTGTCAAGAGAAAATACAAAATATTTCATGGAAAATAGGCATACTAATGCACTGTTGGTTGAGTTGTGATCTGGTCCCAACTAGTCTGGAGAACAGTTTGGAACTATGCCCAAAGGGCTATAATCCTTTGACCCAGTAATAATAAAGATACTACTAGATCTGTACCCCTAAGAGATCAAAGAAAAAGATCTATACATACATACATATATATCCACATACATATATGCATACATACATACATATAAATACACAGAAATATTTTTAGCAGTTCATTTTGTGGAGGCAAAGAACTGGAAATTGAGGGGATGCTATCAATTGAGAAATAGCTAAAGAAGTCCTAGTATATGACTGTGATGAAATACTATGATACTATTAAAAAATGACAAAGGGAAGGGTTTTAGATATGGTGAGACATGAATTGAAGTAAACTGAACAAAGCACAACCAGGAGAAAATTGTTTGAAGTGATAGTAATTTTGTAACAATGATCTGCTATGAAAGACTTAGCTACTCTGATCAGTACACTGATACAAGACAATTCCAAATGATTCGAGTTTAGCTTTTTCTTGTCCTTTTTTCTTTTGGTTTTTGCAAGGCAATAGGGTTAAGTGATTTGCCCAAGATTACACAGCTGGGCAATTATTAAGTGTCTGAATCCAAATTTGAACTCAGGTCCTCCTAACTTCAGCACACTAACCACTGCACCATCTAACTGTCCCTCCAAATGATTCATGAAGAAAAATGCCATCTATATCCAGACAGAGAATGGATATGAACTTGATGTGATTGTGAGTTAATTTTTTAATTTATTTTATTTTTATTTTTTTAATTTTGCAATATGATTAATATGGAAATATGTTTTGCTTGACTTCACATCTGATAAATTGCTTGGCTTCTTAATGGTAGGGGAAGAGCTAGAGGGACGTGAGAAAATTTGGAACTCAAATTTTTAAAAAGTGAATATTAAAATAAATTTCAGTTTATATACTAATATCTGTTGCAGAGACTGAAGATACAGGAATTCTATTAAGAATTCACTAAACTTCTCCAGATTAGGCCAATGTACATTTTCTTACACAGAAATTTCAATGCAAAAGTGAGTATCAGGAAAGACGGCAAAAAACACATTAGAAAATACAGTTCGGGAATGAGAAACATAAGAAGCAAAAGGTTTACAGTCTACACCAAAGCTTTATATCTAGAAATTTTTTGAGAACTGACTTGGAGGATGCTGAACTTGCTAAACATCAAATAATATCACAAAAATAAATTTAATTATATTTTATCAGATAAGTAAATATTTATCACTGATACAGGAGTCATTCCCAAACAATGGTCTATTTCTATAGTTAGAGCAAGGATCAAAATTAATACAAATCTCAAGGAAAGAATAAAATGGAGAAAAGATAAACAATTAAAACTCTAACCTGATCTTTTAAGAGGTTATTAAGAAAAATGGGAACTAAATGGAGGAATGAACTTTGACACTGGTTATAGCAATTTTCTAAAGAAGACTAATAATGTTTGTCCTTCATTTTTGAAGAAGACCATAACATCAGGTAGATGGTGTCATGACAAGCATGTGAAAAGGATTTGCATGAGGGGGATGTTATGCTAAGTCACCAGACTCACTTTCTCCTCCAGAGCCATCTGGGTCCAGTGGTCAGATATAAATCTGGAAGATTGGAGAAAGCCCTGGATGCAAGGCAATTAGGTTAAGTGACTTGCCCAAAATCAAACAGCTAAGTGGCAAGTATCTGAGACTGAATTCAAACTCTCATCCTCCTGCCTCCAAGGCCAGGGCTCTATTCACTTTGCCACCTAGTTGCTCTCTAAAGAAGACTACTGATGTAAAAAAAATCAACTTTTTTAATGAAACCAAAAGAGACCAGAAGCTGTTGCAGTCAGCAAACATGTCAAGTAACCTAGAGATAAATATACAGCAGCTAAGCATAACATTGGTATAGAATATAAACTTGTTTGTAAAACAAAGATATAAGCAGAAATGACTAATAGTGAGAAGCAATACAGAGAAAAATAAGTTTAAGGAAAATTTAGCAAGGGACTCAAACAAAGCAAAGTTATTCTAGGGTGACTTTTTTTTTTAGGTTCAAGGCAATGGGGTTAAGTGGCTTGCCCAAGGCCACACAACTAGGTGATCATTAAATGTCTGAGACCATATTTGAACTCAGGTACTCCTGACTCTAAGGCTGATGCTCTATCCACTGTGCAACCTAGCCACCCCACAATGGACTTTAAAAAATTTTCATCTTCCTTGGTATTTAACACTCTTAAAACTTGCTCCTGCCTGGGAATTCTTCTGTACTATATTGTTTAGGTATTATTAGGTATATATTAGGTATTATTCTCACATCTCTTTCTCATCTGGCTCCCCTTCCTTTTTCTATCTCATAAATGCAAGCATGTCCTTAGCTTTCTTTCTTAGTGATTTCATTCACTTCCAAGGTTGTCACTTCTATCAAAATGACTCTAATCTCTTCAGTCCTGATTCTTTTTCCTTCTGAATGTCCCATGTGATAAGAATGACACTGTTTTATAGAGGATGGGCTAGTCCTTTAAGGAGGAAGTTATATGGCATCCTTGACACCTAAGGCAAAGTATGGGAATTCAATGGGAAATTCTTGATGTAAGTTTTAGTAAAAATCCCCAAATCCAGGGAAATGCCTTTTCTGGTCTTGCAGGCTGGGCAATGGAAGAGAAATAATATTATTTGAACTAGTACTTTAACCCCCCCCCCCAACAATAAACCTGTAGGAATTGCATTCTTTTAAAACTTTGTTGCCAGTAAAACTGCTTTGTTTGATTTTTATAGTTTTTAAGTGACTCATCACATTTTAATCCTGAGCCTGAAACACTGGACTGGTCTAAGCTAGGCCTAGCCTAGCATATTTGGTGTGATTGGTAGAAATTTTTTTTTTTAGGTTTTTGCAAGGCAAATGGGGTCAAGTGGCTTGGCCAAGGCCACACATCTAGGTAATTATTAAGTGTCTGAGACTGGATTTGAACCCAGGCACTCCTGACTCCAGGGTGGTGCTTCATCCACTGCGCCACCTAGCTGCCCCAATTGGTAGAAGTTTTTGCAATAATTTCACGTTTGATTTTCTTATTGAAGTAGAGGAAAGGTGTTGCCAAAGGTGAGGATTCTCAAGTGGCAATAAGGCCATACACAGGATTCTGGTATCTTATAGCTGTAGAATTATTTGGGGTACACGGTTAATATTCTTGGTAGGGTTAGAAGAAAGTTCCCATTTTATCCTGTAGGGTTAGCTTAATGGATACTTAAGGAGTTTAAGAAGCAAAGTGGAAATATAGCATAAGCAAGTATTCCCTGGCTCCTGTTAAAAATTTTAAAAAGCTGCATTGCCAACATAAGGAAAATGGACAGAAACTGTCCTTGTGAACTGGACAACTAGTGACCAAGATAAATGAATTTTAAGATCCTTAATGATCATATCTTGAAAGCAGAGAAGCAGTTTAAGGATCTAGTAAGAGTATAGTGATAGAGGGCAATACTACTGGGGGGGGGGACTAATAGGCCACAGATGGAAGTATGATATCTGACTCAAAGACTTCTCTGAAAATGTGTTAAACCCTTCCTGGATTTGGGACATAAGTGAAGAGAACAAGAACAGGAAAGAGGACTGGGAATTAGTAAATGTGGTAAGAAAACCTTAGGCCTATCCCATTATTAAGTTCCAGGGAGTGATTTCCTCCACCTGGAATTCAGAGTATGGATGTGCTTTTACCATCTAGGAACTAGGGAGATTGCAGAAGTTTAAACAGAAGCTAAATTATTAGTAAAACAATGGTTAATGAGGTTATAGTCTAATGGAGGCAGCTTAGAATTTTGTCAGTTGCAGAGTTTCATAGGCTAAGAACTTGTAAAGTCAGTGGAACTAATTAGAGGGCCCAAATGGGTATTGTCCTTTGTCACTTTTTAGGTGGTTAAAATGGAGAGTTAGAATAGAATTTATCTAGTTTTTCAATTAATGAAAGCAAGGCAAGAGGTGACATTTTTAAAAGAAATGGGTGTAAGGGATTAGATCATCTCACCGCCTCTCCAATTTTTAAACGTCAACTTGCTTCAGACAGAATTAGATCCTGCCTTTAGAGGTGAACTCCACCTGAATGGTATTTAGCTATAAGTCTTCACTGCCAGATCACCCCATAGGGCTGGGCAAATCAGTTGTGAAGGTTGAATGGGAACTTGGGCAGTTTTCTAGGCAAATAGGACTGTCCACATCAATAAGGCACTTTGGGAAGTGACAAGGTAATCACCGTATGGTGGGCAGGTAGAGAGTGTTATTCTTTCTCAAAAAGAGGTTTGGATATGATTTTTGAAACAAGGAGGACAAGATGATGACTGATGATCATTTTAGGGGTATTATTAAATTTATATCAAGGTATTCAGGTCTAGGGCAGTAATGCCTTGCCCAGTAATGCCTTATCCCTGAAAATCCCTCTCCCCATCCCCCTAGTCACATCTGGTCATTTTGAGGGACTGTTAGGATAAACCTCCCTAGGGTTATAGCCAGGGTTCATCCAGTTCAGTTCTAACTATGGGACCACAGGGGACCTAGAAGCTATATCCTCAAATCACTGCATCTTAAAAAAGGGTACCCAAAGCTAGCAGCCCAATTACTATTGTACCAGGGCATCTTCCTGGAGGTTCATTGAAGTACTCTACTTTCCCAATTGGACAGAAGATTGTTGAAGAAAGGAATACCTTTGTTCAAGTTAAAAAGTGGGTGAAAAGATAGGAGGTGGAGCCAAGATGGTGGAGTCAGAGGAGCAGTGCAGTGAACTCCCTCCCACAAACTTATCCAAACATATCTAGAAAATGTACCAAATCAAATTTTGATGGAGAAATCCAGAAAAAGTCACAGTGAATCATTTGTTCAGCCTAGTCCCACATAGGGAGAGAGGTCTAAGAACACTGAAGAAAGTGTTGGTACAGGAGTGCAATGCCCAAACTATTGTGCACAAGGGAAACAGGAGGTTTCTGACTCACATTGAGCCATCTCTAGAACCACACCAAGACACAGCAATGGGAACAGGTGCCAAATAACAGATTTATTGCCCACTCCCAAGGTGGAATAAGAATGAGACTTGTGTATAACAGAATAGTTCCCAAGGAGAATGGTTCCCTGAGCTTCTGTTTGTCCTTCATTTTTTTTTTTTTAGGTTTTTGCAAGGCAAATGGAGTTAAGTGGCTTGCCCAAGGCCACACAGCTAGGTAATTATTAAGTGTCTGAGGCCAGATTTGAATTCAGGTACTCCTGACTTCAGGGCCAGGGCTCTATCGACTGCACCACCTAGCCACCGCCCCCCCTTCATTTTCAAAGAAGACCACAACATCAGGGAGGTGATGCCATGAAAAGCACATGAATTAGATTGGAGTGAGAGGGTGCTGTTATAAGTCACCACTTTCCCTTTCTCCTCCAGAGTCCTCTGGGTCCAACGACCAGATATGAATCAGGACAACTGAGACAGCCCTGGATGCAAGACAATCAGGATGAGGTGACTTGCCCAAGGTCACAACAGCTAGTAAGTGACAAGTATATTAGGTTGGATTCAAACTCCTGTGCTGATTCCAAGGCCAGTGTTTTATCTATTGTACCACCTAGCTACTGTAATAAGAAAATATGAGGTTCAAAAGCCAGCAGTAGCAACAGAAGGAGCAGTATGGCTAAGATCTCAGACTCAGAGCAGGTCTCACTTCTAGCATTAGGCTAGCCTGCAAAAGAATAACCAAGGCAGGAATCCAAGTCTAAAGAGGCGTCAACAATACTGCCACTTTGAATCAATAGACCTTTTTAGCTAGCTGATAGAGGTGGAGTCCAGCAGTAGCCTGTTCTTGCTCAGACCCAAACATAATTCAAGAACTTCTTTGAGGTGGGGACCAGGGAGAAGCAGTTAGACTCTGCTCTGGATGAATCTAATTTGGGAGCACTGATAACTTGTAGTGCCTTTCCTTGGAATAATTCAATATTCAATGCTCCCAGAAAGTAACAGATTTTCCCTTCAGTAGTACTGCAGAACCCAGCCTTAACATCAAATCTGATGTCAGGAAGCAGGCTGGAAGAAAGTGAAAACAAACAAAAAAGAACTTAAAGAACTTCATTACAATTTCCTATTATAGTGGCAGAGGACACTCAAGATACAAACAAAGAAGAAGAAAAAAATTGCTCTCAAACATTTACAAGTTAAGCCTCAGAGAAAAACACATCATGGGCACAAACTCAACCAGAATTCCAGGAATAAATGGAGCAAGAGTTTAAAATATTTTTTATAAATAGACTGAGGGGGTGGCTAGGTGGCAGTGGATAGAGCACCGGCCTTGGAGTCAGGAGTACCTGGGTTCAAATCCAGTGTCAGACACTTAATAATTACCTAGCTGTGTGGCCTTGGGCAAGCCACTTAACCCCATTTGCCTTGCAAAAACCTAAAAAAAAAATAAAAAAAATAAATAGATTGAGAGCAACTTACAAAAAAAAAAACTGGAGAAGGAATTAACAGCTTGGTACAAGAGATATAAAATCTTCCCCAAGCAACAAATTCCCTGAAAATTGGGATAACCCAAATAAAAGTCAATAACTTTATGATACAACAGGTAATAGTAAAAAAGTAAAAAGATTGGAAAAATAGAAGAAAATAAAGATTGCAAAGCAAAAAACAATTGACATGGAAACATCAAGGAAAAAAACATTTAAGAATCACTGGACTAAGATTCATCTGAACACCATGACTAAAAGTAGAGTCTAGATGTTTTCTTTTTTTTTCTTTTTTAGGTTTTTGCAAGGCAAATGGGGTTAAGTGGCTTGCCCAAGGCCACACAGCTAGGTAATTATTAAGTGTCTGAGACCGGATTTGAACCCAGGTACTCCTGACTCCAAGGCCGGTGCTTTATCCACTATGCCACCTAGCTGCCCTAGATGTTTTCTTAAGAAAACAGTCCGGATCTTTTAGAACTAGAGGAAAAAGTAGAAATTGAAAAAAATATATCAGTCATCATTCTGAAAGAAATCCCCAAATAAAAACTTTTTGGGACATCATAGCTGAAATTCTATCTTTTAGGTCAAAGTAAAAACACTGCAAGCAGACAGAAAAAATAAATTGGAGTACCAAGGCAACACAATCAGGGTTATTTGTGATTAACAGCTAATAAAGTATGGGATTGGAGAACTCAGAACATGATATTCCAAATAGCAAAGGACACCAGCTTACTACCAAGAATATCTCACCCAGCTGAAATTTGAGTATAATTCTAAATGGGGAAAAAATGGATTTTTTTTTTTTTTTAGGTTTTTGCAAGGCAATGGGGTTAAGTGGCTTGCCAAGGCCACACAGTTAGGTAATTATTAAATGTCTGAGGCCAGATTTGAACTCAGGTACTCCTGACTCCTGGTGCTCTATCCACTCCAGGGCTGGTGCTCTATCCATTGTGCCACCTAGCCACACCTCAAAATGGATCTTTAATGAAACAGATGACTTTCAAGCATTCCTGGTGAAAAGACCAGGAAAACTTTGTAGATAAAATATAGTGACACAAAAATCAAATGGTAAAAAAAATAAATAAAACACAAATGAACCATGATAGAGGCCTACCTGCCGACATTTGAATATGGAGATATTATACATGTGCCCTCTCTGAACTCTTATCTTCATTAGGGTTCAAATACATAGTCTAATTAGACATGATCTTGGAGTTGTTCTCATATATATATATAGATGATTTTAAGAAAAGAAAGAGAAGGAAAGAGGAATATTAAGGGGGAGGTGAAAAAAAGGAAGAGGAGGGAAGGTTTACCTTACATAAAAAGAATGTACAAATAGACATCTATACAACTAAGGAATGGCAAGGAGCAAAACTGACACTTGAACCTCACTGAACTGGTCCAAAGGAGGAGGAATACACATAGAGTTGTGTATAGAAATACATTTCATTCAACAGGAAAATAGGTTAGGTAACTTCTCCAGGATCACATAGTTATCTAAGAATGTGTTTGAACTCAGGAAGATCAATCTTCCTGACTTCAGGACTGGCATTCCATCCATTGAGTCACCAAACTGCATTCTATAAGTGCCTTACTATATTCTAACTTAAAAGCTAAATCACTGGTTGGGTCTCACTTAGGCTTGTCTAAACATTTCAAAGCCAACTTGTTCAAAATTGAAGTTATTATTCCTTCCTCTTTCCTTTCTGAGCATTTTTATTTTGGTCAATGGTTATATCATTCTTTCAGTCACTTAGTCTCAAAAGCTTAGTCATCTTTGACTCCTATTTTTTCTTTCCCACATACAAAGTTTATTACAGTCATCTCCATTTCTCCTTTGTAATATTTTTCACATTCTTTTCTTTCCATTTTCCCAGTAACTATCTTAGATCTGGGCTTTATACTTAGATTACTATATAGTAGTAGTTGTCTTCTAACTGGTCTCTGTCTCTGTGCCATTTGTCTTCAAATTCATAATACACACAAGCCATACTGATCCTCTGAAATCATTGTGTTTGTGAACATTAGCAGTAATGGCTCTTCTTAATTTTATCTTACCACTCCCTTATTTTCCAATACTTTACATCCAGCCCAACTAATCTGCTTAGTGTTATCCTTCCATGTCATTTTCATTTTGGTCCCTATGCTTTAATATATTCTGTCTAAATTGCCTTCCCTCTTTTTTTATTTGTCTACCTTTCTTTTTTTCTTTCTACCAACCTCTTTCAAGATCCTCTCCCACCTCTGCTAGACTTCACCTCCTCCTTCAGATTTTCTATTAACATTCACTGATTATTTAACCTTAAATTCTTTAACATTTATTTGTACTCTCCATTATTACAAATTACTATGGCATATGATATCATTCTTCACCTTGTTTGTTGGTATATTCTATATTTCCAACAAGATTTATAAGTCCTGTGAGAACAGTAACCATATATGTCACTGAATCCTCTGCATAGGATAGAAGCTAAACAAATGTTTGGAGTTGCTACTGAGTATCAGGTCAAGAAAGTCAGACAGATCAGTTAGGTCAAATTCAGGGAACTGACTTGAGATAATAGAAGGCTCCAAAGAAGTTTTTAGGAAATTAATAATAATAGCTAACATTCATATAGTCTTTAAGTTTTACAAGGCACTTTACATGATCTCCTCTGATCCTTACCAGAATCCTGTAAGATATCAAGAAACTGGGGCTCAGGGAGATTCGATGACTTGTCCAAGGTCACAAAATTGGGAGCTGAAAAGGACCTCAGGATGTCACTTCAGAGGGAGGAGTTGAATCCAGATCAGAACCAGAATTAGTGTTCTTTATATGATACTGCTCTGTGCTTTTGGAAGTCACAAAGCTAAGTTAAATGTTAAGAGGCAGGATGTAAACCTAGATCCTCCTGATTCCAAAGATAATTTTTTCCATTATGTCATGCTATCTCACCTTCCTTCTAAGAATATTCTTTATCCATAGAGGATTTTTCTATCCATAGCCCCCTCCTTCCTGTAGGGGCCTTCTGGTCTTATTGTTAGAGGAAAGGCTTAAGAGAGCTGTATAGTCAATCTATTTCTGTCTGAGTACAAGGTTTTCCCCTGGTCCTATTTGCCCCTTTTCTCCATTTTCTAGCCTCTGGGTCAAAGAGCATTTTGGTGCATTTCTTATGTTGTTTAGTCTTCATTTTTTTTTTGCAAGGCAATGGGGTTAAGTGGCTTGCCCAAGGTCACACAGCTAGATAATTATTAAGTGTCTGAGGCCGATTTGCACTCAGGTCCTCCTGACTCTGGGGCCAGTGCTCTATCTACTGTGCCACCTAGCTGCCCTGTCAAAGAGCATTTTGAACTTCTCAGGAGTTTTCCTCAACTATAGAACTATATATCTAGTTTCTTTAGATATCACTCTGTCCTTTGACCAGGAAGACTATGAAGGATTAATGTCCTGGAATCTAAGAAGGTAGTGTGATCAGCAAAAAGAGCCTTTGGGGATTAAATGAATGGAGAACTTCTGGCATATGTGTGCAGTCACTCTAGGAAATGTGACTGTTTCCCCCAAATAAGCAACACTGCCTGGCACAGTTCCCAGCTGATACAGTGGCTCTCTGTGTAGGAAACAAGATTCCCTTTAAGAAAAAAAAATCTCAGGCCTGTCATTACTGTGAGATCTCATATTTCTTAATCCCAGAGAAAGGTACATATATTCATGAGATAGGGGTCAGTATTAAAATTCATTCTATGGATAACACTAAATGGAGTCTTTATTTCATGGTCAGTTTGGAACAAAGACAGCTACCTATAATCCTTGGAAGATCAATAGATTCTTGTTTCCTGAGTATCTGAACCAACTCTGATTCTACAAAGCTTGGGCCATTTCTAGTCTCAGAGATACACAATTCCTTCTGATCATGATAGCAACGAGATGATACTTCTTGGCTAATATTATTAGACCAAAGGTAATCCTTCATCTGTTTCTATTAGAACCAAAACTAAAAAATGTTTTTGAGACAAAATATCTTATTCCCTTTTGGACCTCTAAAGAAATGTAAGCATCAGTAGAGAGCCAGTTAGTAATTTTAGTTTTCTCAAAGCTCAAATTTATCAGGGAATAAGGTTGCCTAAGAGATCTATAGGGCATACCCAAGATATTAATCTAGTGCTCAGGGTATGTCCCCATCACTAAAAGACCTAACTAGTCAGTCTATTGCTTTTCTACTTCCTCTCTCTCCTTATTTCCACCAAAATTTCCTGCTTTTTCTCTTAGTTACTGTAAGCTGACATGAAAGAGTGCCCCAAGCAGGAGCCCCAAATTTGAATTCCAACTTGGACATTTAATACTGGATAATGAATGAACTTGAAATCAGGAAGACTCATCTTTTTGAGTTCAGATCTGGTCCCAGTATGACTTACTGTGTGACCCAGGATAAGTCACTGTTTTCCTCAGTTTTCTCATCTGTAAAGTGAGTTGAATAGACAGAATTGGCAAACTAGTATCTTTGCCAAGAAAATTCCAAATGGGATTTGAGTAGGGAGTATGACTGAAATGACTCAACAACAATAACAAATAATAATTTCTGAGGGTAATAATTTACCTTATATGTAAAAGAGTGAAAATAATTTTTGTACTACCTATTCCATTTGTTGTAAGAAAAGTGTTTTGTAAATGTTAATGGGCTATATAAGCATGGATTTTGGATTTTTATTTTCTCAATAATACAAAGCAGGAAAAAGTATATTCTATAAAAGTTCCTCTCAACAGTAAAGAGACTGAAAGTCTTTTCTAAAAAAATATTTAGAGGATACTACTATTATCTGTGTTGAACTTCTAGAAAGTCTTCAATACTGATTTGACTTTTAAAATTAGACAGTAAACTTCATAAGGTTGGAGGCTATAACTTGATTATTTAATCATACCTAGATTATACCAAAATATATCATAGAAGAGCAGATGTGCAGTAATGGGGAAATAAATATTTTGGGATGTTAATGATAATGATAGTGATGACTATGTTTAATGACAGAAATAACCTGATATGGGGAGCATAAACAATGGTAAGGCTTGTAAAAAAAATAATGAGATCACTCTGTTTCTCAGGAGTTAGGGGAGAATCCAGGTTTATATTGTTAGCTTAAGAAGTCATGTTAGGGGACCGCTAGGTGGCGTAGTGGATACAGCACCAGCCCTGGAGTCAGGAGTACCTGAGTTCAAATGCGGCCTCAGACACTTAATAAATCACCTAGCTGTGTGGTCTTGGGCAAGCCACTTAACCCCATTTGCCTCAAAAAACCAAAAAAAAAAGTCATGTATGGGATGGAGTGAGTAGGAAGAGAGTCATGAATAACACTAATTAAAATTTAAAATTGCAAGACAAAGTGTTTGTTGGCTAGACCTCTTATAACTCTTAGAAGTTTCTCTGGAGTTGTCAAGGACCTCTGAGGATAGTACAGTGCAAAGTACAGATGAGTACTTTTTCTTGCTATGGATTTACTAGAGTCAAGTGATAAATCTTTTCTATTAAGTAGGATATGCTACTTGATTATCAACAATGGATAGGGAAAATCTAGAGAAGTTTTTGTTACTTCACCTTTTCCTTTGGAAAAAGGAACATTTCAATGGTAAAAGAAGCCAAGAAAGGTAAAAATGCTCAAAGGAATGAAAGTTTACTTTAGAAATGAATGGGTTGCTGTAGCACTGTATGATATTTTAAGAAGTTGTGCTTTGAGGATAAAGACTACTACAGAAGGTTCCAGCTAATTAAACATGGATGGACTAAAGATGGCTAAGATTCAAACACAAGAGTGTGAGGAAGGGACAAGGAAAGTTTGAATTGTAATTCCTACAAATACATCAGAAAGTTGGGACCCCATATAGTTAGGACCAACTCCAAACTTAAGGAGAAAGCAAACAGCATTTAGCAAATCAGTAATTCACTAACTTTGGTTTGACAAACACTACTCTTTCACCCAATTTTGGAGAGAAGTAAGGACTGTGGAGGCTCTTCATATATCAAACTGGTAGAAAAATTTTTATTTTGCCTGAGTTTAGGTTATATCTGAATGAATGGCAGTTTCCATTTGATTCCTTGATGGCTTCAATGCTATACAGCCTGAGTGACCAATGCATCAACAAAGGAGAAAAGTTACCAACTAACTAAAAAGTAGTTTAAAGCATGATAAACTCTGCCTCTGCCTATTTGTTTGGAAATTCCCTGAGTAGAGGGATCATGTTTTCCCATCAGTCAATAAACTTTTAGTAACTCCTACAATGTGTAAGACACAATGGAACTTTCAAAATACCTTGCAATTTAGTTTACAGCAATTAAATTGTTTATGAGTGACATAGCAATATGTGTTATAGGAGTTTAGAGGATATATTGGTCACTCCAGGTTTAGGATGTTCAGGGAAGGTTTTATGGAAGAGGAGTGACTTAAATTAGACCTGATTCAAAATAGGCACTGGCTTTGAATACCTTAAAAAGTGCTATAAAACTGTTATCAAAGCTAGATTTCTTTAATCTTATATTTTTTGATCAAAAATTGTTTTCTCAATCTCTAATTGGAGTTTTATAAGTTTGACTGTCAGCTTCTACCCTCCTCAAGGTCTGTGTCTCTCCAGCTATAAATCTAAAGACAAAAATCTGTAGTTGAAACAGCCTAGGACCCCTCTAATTGCATCTATAAGTCTGGCTTTCAAAGTTGTATCAACAATTAGACAAAGACCATCCTGAGAAGGTAGAAAATTGATCTGGTTATCACAATAAGAGACTTAAATATATTCTTATACTCATGACATTTTGGAAATGGAGAAATCCCAATGTTTTATATGTGTATACCATATTTGATAATAACTTAAAATATCAAGTCAGAATAGGAGGCAGTAGTTTTGCTGCTAATTGGATCTTTCTCAGAACTGACAAAGAACAAATCTCATGGACAGGTAAGAAGATCATAAAGTAATCAATGACACCTTTATGTACTAATGTGTAACCTGATTGGTTGGCCACCAAAATTTTATGACTCTGTGTGATTTTTGTAAATACTTTTCCCTCATTAAGCTCTTGTTGATATCTTTATGGATATCTTTCACCTATAAATTTCCAGGTAAGATCTTTTTTTTTTTTTTTTTTTTAGGTTTTTGCAAGGCAAATGGGGTTAAGTGGCTTGCCCAAGGCCACACAACTAGGTAATTATTAAGTGTCTGACACCATATTTGAACCCAGGTATTCCTGACTCCAAGGCCAGTGCTTTATCTACTACACCACCTAGCCACCCCTAGGTAAGATCTTAAGAGAATAAAACTCCATATATATAAAACCTAACTTTTTGTTACTTCATTTTTTGTCTCAGAAAATTAAGGTTTACACTATAATCTATCATTACCTGATAAATTACTTTTAATTTTACAAATGAAGAAACTAGATCTATGAAACTAGGTCCCAGAGAAACTGATTTACCCAGATAAATCAGGTACCTTGGCAGAGTTAGGATCTGAACACTGGTCTTCTAATTCCAAATCTTGTGTTCTTTCTACTGTACCATATTGCTTCCTTAAAAGGCCAGTAGCAACATGTAAAACAATCCATGCAAACTTTCTTTCTCTCCAGAACCCTACAGAAATAACAGTTTTGAGATTTAGAAAAAAGCCATGAGTTCCTTGAAGACTGATATTGGAAAGGTCTGGAAATCATACAAAAGTCAAATGCTTATTCCATTAGTTTAGGGGCTAATTCCCCTTGTGAGTAGCTACTTGTCATTTGACAGCCTCTAATGGATCTACTGAAGCAAAGGGCTGGACAAATAGCTGGCACTTTAGTCCAGTCTTGTTGAAGTCTGAAACCTAGGGTGTGGTATGATCTCAGGGTAATCATTCACTGCTTTGCTTACTCTTTCAAAGAGAAAGATTTACCTTCTTGATTACTGAAAAACAGATCAAAAGCCTTTTCATAACCTATATCAGTTTTCTCTTCTAATCCTAGAAGTCCTAGCTAGAATTGGAATGAGAAGGAAATATGAAGGGACAGATTTTGGGAGATAAGGCACCTTTGGTAAACTATTGGACCCTAAGATAGGTTGGGAGTTACAAAGTAGTGGGCAAAAGAAATCATTCATTGGTCCTAAGTGCACTTAAGTGATGACAACAGAATAGTCCAAGTTTTCCTACCCAAGGCCTTGAAGTCAACTTTAGTTTGCTATGGCTGAAAAGAAGCTGCTCCCTGCTGCATGACCTCAGGGATTCTACCAGTGTGTTGTTATTTTGGACTCAAATCTTAGGCCAGCATGCAGAGAATGCAATGAGATCCCCAGCCTAAAGGACCAGCCCACCCACACCCAACTGCTTCTTTATTCTACTGCTCTCTCTAAAAATCATAGGATCACAGCTAGTCTTGAAATTTATCTGTAAAATAAAGGGCTCCCATGAGGCTGATAGGAAAAGTCAAAGTTTGACTAAGAGCCAAACACTATGACACTAAAGACTGCCCTTAAGCTATCTAACTCAGTACATTAGGTGGAATAGGATGCTTTCCTCAGAAACCCATCCTTAGCATATTGCCCAGAGCAACAAAATCTCATTTTACAAATTCAGCACTTTCTCCTCAAGGCCCAACCACTGTAATCTCACAATCTGATCAAATTCCTCGAAGAATGGTTCATAAAATCAGTCTCAGAGACTGAGGAGAGATAGTAAGAAAGCAGGATAGGCCTAAAGTCCCCCAGAACTTCAGCCTCCAGGCTGGAAATGGATAGATGGAGTTGCTAATCTGAATTTCTACTGAAATAGGAATGAATTAGGAGGCAGAGACTGGTTTTGGGGGTAATTCTTTCCCCTCTATCCCTATAATAGGCAGATTAAACTAAGGCTCCCAAGATTTCCTAACCACTCCCAAACAACTTTGTCAAAGAGCAGTCATTCCCATCACAAAAGAAACAATTATTTATCCCTAAATGGAACAGGATTAGAAAATTACAACTATTTCCCCAAGTTTGAGGCAGCCTACAGATCTTAGACCTAAAGTAGGCTCACTTGGCAGTTCTTGCCTGGAAGCAGAGAACTAAACCAGATGACCTTAGGAAGTTCCCCAGAGCTCTAAGATTCTATCTAGGTATCACAATAAAACAAGGGGCCAAAGAGAAAGACTCCTCAATCACAGTAAGAATAAAATCCCCCACCCCCACCCTACTTAACAATAACCTATATTCCCAGGCGCCTCAGTTTCTAACTGCCACAATTATAAACATAGTTGAATGTCCCTAAAGACAGTGGCTCTGTGCTACAACCTCTGTTCCCTCTAGGGAAAAAGGAGGGCCAAAGGAACTCAGGACTTAGAAAAGTCAGGGCCTACCTTGGGTCTGGCCCTAGAATGTTTTCTTCAGAGGTAAGGATGAAGAATGCAGGGGGAAGCCAGGCTCAAATGATGCAGAAATGGAGCCTCTCAATGACAGCTGCAGGTGAAGGGAGGCAGGAAACTGCAGAAAGCAGAGATCCTTTGCAGGAAGGAGTCCTTTCCCAAGGGTGTGAGTGAGAGGCAGTGCTGAGCTTGCTGTAGTCTCTAGGTTCAGGGCTGCTGCTCTCTTTTTCAGAGCTAACTTGGTGCTGGCAGAAACAGGGATCTGTGGGGCAGGAACTGTCCAGGTCAGGCTCTTAGTCTGTCTTTCCCGAGAGGCTAGTCTCTTGCTTCTGGGCGTGCTGCTGCTGCTGCTGCTGCTGCTACTAGGCCGGGGAGCAAGGCTGGGATAGTCCACCCCCCCCCCCCCAGGCAGTGGACTGAGGCGGGCAGGCTGGCAAGCTCCTGCCCAATTGGTTCACCAGAAGCTCCACTGTAAATAAAGGGCCACAGATGCGCAGTGAAGAGGGCTAGGAGAAGAATCTAGATTGGATTACACAGAGCCTGTTACAGAGAGACCAGAGATGGGAGGAGCAGCAGGAGGAGAGAAGCTGCTGGCATTCATTCACATGCTCCTTTCCCTCAGTACCATCCAGTGCTCAGATGGGCAAAAGAAGCCAATCTTCAACTCCAAGGATCAACTCCCAGCCCCTCTGCCCATGGCAGCAGCACTGACTGCCCAGATAGATGACTCAGCCAAGGTTCTTAGAAAACGGATCAATACCCCCAAGGTCAACATGATGATTTCCAGGGTCAAAGCCCTTTCTCAATTGCATTGTGGGAAATGTTTTTCCCTTTGCCCTTATCTATCCTTTCTTTGTCGTTTGTGACCCTGTGGATTGAATTTTCTTAGCTATGATCCCAGGGTAGTTTGCCATTTCCTTCTCCAGCATGTCCCCATTTAGCAGATGAGGAATTGAGATAAATAAGGGTTTAGTAAGTTGTCCAGGGTCGCACAGCTAGTCAATGTTTGAGGCTAGGTTTAAACTCAGATCTTTCTGTTTTTAGGCCCAGCATTCTATCCACTAAAACTATCTATCTGTCTTTATCTACCCTAGGAGACTTTTAAACCGATCTCAGTTCACTCAGAGGGGCAGAGGGATTTGAGGGTACCTTGCTGGAGATTTTGGTGCCTAGACTCATTTTTTTGTAGTCATTGGGGCCCTTAACTTCTTTTCCAAAAAACCCTTCAATCACCATGGAAGAATAAAAGAACACAAAAAGGTAGGATAGAGTGCTCTGGTCCCCAAAGACAATACAATATAGTTTGGAAGTTAGTGCTTCCGTGGAGTTCCCAGAATAAGGTTCCAGCCTCAGGGGTGGATAAGCAGCAGCATCATTCCCAGTGTATCTATGAGGACTAGTCTAACCCCAATCTGAATTTGGTGTTTGTTGGAGTTTAGGATGAGAAAAAGCTGAATGGGAAAAATTTTCTTCTTCACCGTGCTGTTTTTGCCTATATTTTTTTTAGGTCCTTTTTTAAAAGATTTTTTTTTCAAGGCAATGGCGTTAAGTGGCTTGCCCAAGGCCACACGGCTAGGTAATTATTAAGTGTCTGAGGCCGGATTTGAACCCAGGTACTCCTGACTCCAAGGCCAGTTCTCTATCCACTGCGCCACCTAGCCGCCTTTGCCTATATTTTTTATACATTAAGAGAAGCTTAGAAGAGAATCTTCTAAGTGCCAGTAGGAAAGAATGCCATTTCTTATCTCCCTCCCCAGTTCCATTTTTGGAATAATGGGATAAAAATTAAAAATAAAGCTGTTCAATCATCCTGTAACACCATCCCTGTCCCTACTCCTCCCCCACATATTTAGCTATATAATATAAGGCTCTCTTAAATCCAGAACTCTTTCAAGGTATATAAGAGTTGTGACCAAAAGATCAAAATTGGAAAGCCCATCTTGACATTACCTGAAGTAGTGCATGTTCTTAGATTGGCAACACTTTTCCTGGGGTCTTGAATCAGGCCCCCCCAGTTATGAGGGGAAGGCAACAAATTCCCAATCTGGCTTGATGTGCCCCGTCCAGGCTGTTGTCTGCCCATTACAGCTGCTTGTGAGGCCTTCAGGTTAATAATAGCAGCTCTGATGCCAAATGGGTTGAGAAGACACTGTGGGAGGTGTTTATTTTTACACTCTGGCGTCAGCATCAAGTTCTACTGGTTATTGCCCAAATTCAGGGCAGCTTTCTTCATCAAGACCAGCCCTAGGCTTTTCAAGGGCCACTGGGAACCAGGACAACTGAGTTGGTCTCCAGAGAAAACTGAGTCTTTCTGTAAATACCCAATGAGAAGTAGAAATGAAGATTGGGATGACTGAAGCAGATTCTCACTAATCTGAGGCAGAATTGAGGCTCAGCATCCAGCAAGTTTTGCCATTAGATCTCTGGAGGATCTCAGTTCACAAGTCATTGTTCAGGAATTTTAGTACCATGACCTCTAGTTAAAAGACTGCTTGTGAGTCATACAGATTATTTGCTCAATTAATATTTATGGATTTAATTAGAAAAAAGAATAGAAAAAGGTACTTTGTTTTTACACAGAGAGATCTGTGAGAGACACTAAGGAACTGTCCACACAAGCCTAAGTGGTTATGGTTGTAGGGAAAGTGCTAATATTTTTAAAAAAAGGTGAAGAAAATCTACTAGAGACATGCTTATAGGGCATCATAAAAGAGTGAATTTTGTTCATATTTATTTTGCAAGTTTTTCCTCTACTTATGCAGAAAAGACAATATAGGAAACAAAGAAACACAGTGTTTCTTAATCCTGGGCAGCCATGGCCCATGAACCCACACCTAAAAACTTATCTGCCCTCAAGGGTCAGAGATAGAGCCCCACATTTCTTGGCTTACTATATCAAAATATTGAAGCTCCCTGTTAGAGAATCCTCCTCCAATTCTCACCAGGTAGAGTTGTGGGGCTGCTGGCAGCTGAAAGCCAGAGGGTCCTGCTGACGAGTCACATACATTGTGGACACATAACTCTTGGGGAATGATAAAAATGCACAGCACACCAGGCAGGAATGAAGGAATGCAGCTGTGAGCACATCAATGGTGACTACCAGACTTTCCACCCACAGCTGATTCACCACCAACATAGAAACAACAAGTAAACAATTGGAGTAGTCTGAGGGGTTAAGGGGCAGGCACTCCATGAAGGTTTTCTGACTTTCAAACAACAGGAAAAACAACATAACCTCGGAAACAACCAAACTTCTATGGAGATATGGATTTGACCTCACTTCTGCCTGAATGCTAGCCATGCCTAGGATAGAGGCATGGTGCCCAGAAGAGTGAGCACTGGTTTAAAAGGCAGGAAACTTGATTTCATTCTTGGCTGTTCCCCCGGTCTCTCTTAGGAAACTTGGGGCTTGATATCTGTGATTCTGAGAATAGTCCATGCCCCAGCTTCCCCTTCAATAAAATGCAACAACTCACCAGCCTCTCAGAACTGTAGTCCAGATGAGTTGCAGTCAAACTTGAAGAACAGCAAGGCAGGCTGCAGATGAGGGAAGAGACCTGCTCTACCAAGGCAGGTGCTTTCCTTCTTTAGTGGCTGCATGCTAGGAGGCAAGGCTGGACCTCACAGTGCTCTTTTCCTTGGGATTCTCAGATCTCTTCATAAGGAAGCCTCTTATGATCTATCTCTAGGTTGGAGAGCAAGTAGGTAAGTCTCGGGAATGTGCATACTTATAATCCTAGTATGAATCAACTACAACTACTGAAGGATAATGGATATTTCAATTCAATTCAACAAGCATTATGCCAAAGCCTGCAGTCTCTTACTGGGCCTTCAAGGACAAAAAAAAAAGCTTTTGATGGTCTTTAGGATATGGGTTATAATCGATGTACAAATAAATTTAAGATAATTTGAAGAAGGGAAGGATCTTACCAATTAGATCTATAAAGGAAGTCTTTGCTGAGGTGAATCCAGAATTGAACCTAGTAAGAAGAAAAAGATTCTATGGGACAGAGATAAGGAGATAAGAAAGGACACTCTGGGTACTATAGGAGATGGCTATTGCAAATGCACATATAGAAGAGATGAAATGATAAGTTTAGGCTACAGCTTGTAGTCCAGTTTGGCTGGAATGTGCTGTGTGTTCTGAAGGGGAGTAAATATGAGTTAAGGTTGACTGTAGCCAGTTTGTAGAGGATCTCTTTATGATGAGTACTGTTCTGGACATGTGCAATATGAGATGTTAACTGGACAATCGGATGGAGATATCCTACAGCAGGGAGTTGGTGAAGTGGTATTGGACTTTAGGAGACAGATGAAGCCTGAATGGATTTGAGAGGTAATTAGGAACCCAAGAGAGACTGTGTAGTGAGGAGAAAAAGAGCACTACGAATAAGCCTTTAGGTATATCTGTGCTTAGGGAAAAGCTGGAAATATTAAAAAAAAAAAAGGGAAATTTCTCCCTTAGCTTGCTCTATGGAAGTTCTCAGTACTTCCCAAGGTGGAAGAGTTTTCCCCTCACTCTTCCTCCTCCTTTACCTAAAGGTCCTATGATAATGACCTAAACTTCAGAAGATTCAGCATTTAGCCATAAGATTCATAAACAGACTTTGTCCAATAGGCTGAGACAATATGTTCAAATGAAGAAAAAAATTGTTTTTCCCTAGTCAGGGTATAAGCAATTTTATGGTTTGAAATTTTTAAGTCAACCTCTATTCTTTTTTTTCCTTTTTTTTAGGTTTTTGCAAGGCAATGGGGTTAAGTGGCCTGCCCAAGGCCACACAGCTAGGTAATTATTAAGTGTCTGAGAACAGATTTGAACCCAGGTACTCCTGACTCCAAGGCCGGTGCTTTATCCACTATGCCACCTAGCCGCCCCTCAACCTCTATTCTTAATCAATACATTTTGTTCCTGTTTAAGTTATTTCACATACAATAAAAATTTTATAAATTGTCATCGAAGTGAGCTGAATTTCCTGAATGCCTGAAGAGAAATGACAAATTTGCCCATAAGGGCATCTATGTACCACTCTGATTTTATAAACTCCAGAAGCTGATAGTCTTCTTAGAGATTGGCTACCACTTTCTGCCAGCTAAAAACTATCTCTTTTCAGAAAGAGTCCCTAGGATTTTGAGGTCTTTGTATCTAAGGCCTTTTGACCTTAGTCTTCGCCAAAGTCTTGCTCCTGAAAAACCTTGAGTAAAAAAGTTCTTTCCCTTCTTTAAAGTTGATCCAGAAATTTCAGAGGCAGTTCCCTGCTCCCTCCCTGCTTTTTATGGAGGGAGACATCTAGGAATGTGTCTGGGTCATTCTGGGAGGCTGTCTGGTGGAAAAGACAAACCGGCTCATTTCTCTCATACAAAGAGCTTCAAAAAGTGCTTCTGGAATTTCACTTATTGCATTATCCTCCTGGAGTGTAGACAATCGCAGTCATTTTGGTGTTTCTATTTTTGCTTTTAAACTATCACTCCTCAAACCCAAGTCATTTTCTGAATTTCTTAAGGCAATGACCAGGAAATCAAATGTTCCATGGAAGAGCAGCAGCATCTGGTCAGGAGTTAAGGTAGTACCTTTTCATGGGGTGGAGCTAACACAAAATGGTTGAAAATCTTGTCTGAGAAGTTACTTTCTCCAAAATAAATAGCTTTATCTCTATAATCTTTGAAAGCCTCTGAACAGAAATGTAGGATAGGCTTCAGATCATAGGCCATTTTCTGGTACTAATGTGAAGGTTTATTATAACCTAACTCTGACAGGAGAAAATAATTACTAACTCCCTTGCTCAAAAACCCTCAATAACTGTTAGCTGTAGGATAAAATATAAAAATTCTTCAATATTTGGTCTTTAATATGTCTTTTTAGTCTTTCACATTATTCTCCTTTATTCTTTCTACATTCCAGCCAAATGTGATTACTGCTAGCTGATCTCAAAACTCAAACATTTCATCTCCCACCTCCATACATGAGTAAAGTTGTCCTCTATACTTTTACTATACTTTCTCCTTTGACTTTTCAGAATTCTCATATTCCTGCAAAGATGAATTTAGGAGCAACTTCCTCTTAGAGGGAAGTTCTTCCTGATCCTGTGCCCCCATCCCTTTGCTAAATTTGTCTTCTCTCCTCACTGTAATGGAAACCTGGAGAACAATCTCTCCCATTGAAAAATGGCAGCTGCTCTGCATGTTATATAGTCTTGGAAAGTTACTTATAATCAATCAATCAATCAATCAGCATTTACTAAATACCATGTGCTGCCAGACACTCTGCTAGGCACTTGGTATACAGATCAGTTCCTGCCTTTTAGGATCTTACAATCCAGTAGGGATGATGACATAAAAATATAAATATATTTACTATATACAAAATATCACTGAATGATAAGCATGAGCATGTGCACTGGCTCCTTTCTACTGGCACATCTACAGTGAAGGACTTTCACCTTGGGATGCATCCCCTCTTTCTGGTATCTTGGTCCCTGTGATGGCAGTCCCCAAGAGGGCTGGTCTCAGGAAGAGCAATGTACAGTACTCAGTAAACTTTAAAAGGAAAGGCAATTATCCAGTCTCAGACAATAATAATTACCTAGCTGTGTGACCTTGGGCAAGTCACTTAATCCCATTGCCTTGCAAAAAAACAAAAAAAAACACACAAAAAAGAAAGGCAATTTCTATAGTAACTCTTTCTCTTCTCATCTGTAAAGTGTGTTAAGACTCTGAGTCTCTCCTTTGGATTTCCATTGGCAATGCCGGTAGGGAAGGGGCATTTTCTTCTTTCCTTTGCAGAGATGGTAGCTACTTGTTTATGACAAGAACAACATGTAATCTGTCTGGGTGAATCCAAAACCAGCCCTTAGGATCCCAGCTGCTTTTTCTGTTTTATGCTTTTTTCCTTGAATACAAATTACCAAACTATTTCTAGCTTGGCAACAACTTGTTATTTTGAGAAGACCAAGCTTCTGGACCAAGAAACTATTTGCCCAGTAGGAAGTGATTTCCAGTTTTTTGGAGATGACCACTGTCAGGAGAATAAGCCCAAGTCAAACTTGTCAGAATAGACAGGTTTTATTGAATTGCTTGGGCAGGGCAGGGCTAAAATGAAGATGGTTTTCTGTGTTCACCGTCTTATAAAGTGTTTTGAATTTCAGTGTTTTAAGTTTTAAGTGTTTCCAGAAGAGTATAAGAGCCTTGGGTTACTGAGTCATGCTTTAGGCAGATGTCAATGTACACTTATGAGTCATTTGTATTTTAAGCATTTCTTTTGTGGTATAGGAAATAGCTGCCCTATACCTCATCTGTTTTATATATTATGTTTCTAGAAGAGACTCTATTAATTTATTCTGGGGAAATCTTAAACAAATCTAAGAGCTTTTCCCAGAGGCTCTTTACAGGGAACAGAAGGAGGCACAGAGTGCAAGATGAGTTTGTTCCACTCTGTTAAGAATTAGGCATACTCAGAACTGAATCAGTTTGTTATGATCTCAAAGCCAGGGTTGCTTAGCATGTGTGACCCACTCCATTTCACACACACATACACATACATATTATATATATATGTATATATATACATATACATATACATATATATATATATATATATATATATATATATACACACACATACACACAAGGTAAATGGGTATAAGAGGGAGAATCACTAGCAGCTTAAGGGGACTGGAATGACTCCATGTAAGTGACATTCAATAAGGTGACCAGTTTGGCTCTACCTAGTGAACAAGGGAAGCACTGTGAAATAATGCTGGAAATGTAGGTTAGGGATTAAGGTCTTTAAATGCCAAATAGGGGTATTTAAATTTAATCCTTGAAGTGATAGAGAACTACTGAATAAGGAAATGACACGGTCAGACCTGCCCTTTAGGAGAAATACTTTGGCAGTATGTGGATGATGAGTTGGAGTAGGGAAAGATTATGAGACTGAAAACCAATTACAAGGCTAATGCAATAGTCCAGGTGAGAGGTGAATGAGAGTCTGAAATAAGGGAAGTAGTTATGTGAATAGAAAAATGGGCATGGATACGTGAGATACAGTAAAAGCAAAAATATTGAGATTTGGAAAATGATTAGATATGCAGGACGAGTAGGAGCAAGGAGTCGAAGATAAATCAAGATTCTGGGACAGGATGACAGGAAAGATGGTGTGTCTTCAATACATAGTCAGGATGTTATCAAAGGCAATTCTTGAAGCCTTCTTGACTTAGGGCGGATCTTAATCCTCTATCTCATACTGTGTTTCTAATGAATACTATATGTTTAAATTTCAGAAAAACACATTTCATTCAATATTTTTTATAGCCCTCAACTGGAATCTGCTCCATCTTTCAGCCTGACTTTCATACTAATTATTCTTTCTTAATGGTGATTCTGGTTCACTTTCACTTGTAGTATATGTATACTCTGAGAGGCTACTAGGCTTCATGAATATTAAGTCAGACTCATATTCAAAAAGACCTTAGTTCAAGTCCTGCCTTTGGATATCTAGTTGTATGGCTCTGGCAAGTCTCTTAATTCCACAGTATCCCAAGCAGTTCTCTAAAACAACAAGTTGAAGAGTAGCACTAATCTACCTACCTTGGTACATTCATTTCCTCATTGGGAATTCCCAATAAAATTTCCAATTAGTTGCTCATGAATAACATTTTGACTAGAAAGGGGAAAAAACCCTCAAAATTTAGGATCACAAGATTTATAGGTAGAAGGAATTTTAAAGATGATTTAATTCAACTTTGTCATTAGAGAGATGAAGAAACTTGATCACACATGAAGTAAAACAGATGAATTCTGATATAAAGTCCTCTGTGAATTGTGCTTTTTCTGCTACATCATATTGATAAAAGTTACTAATCTATTAGGGCTTTAGGCCTAATAAAAGTCCATGAGAAATAGAATTCAGGGAACGTAACTCCACTGCTGGAGATCTATGATAATAAACATCCTACTAAGGGAGTTTGAAGGAAGACACATAACTCTCCCCCTGCAGAGAGACTTAGTCGGGAAACAGCTTCAAGGAACCTGACCTCTGTCAGCAAAGAAGAGAACTGGTTATAACTGGAAAGAGTACTATTCCTGGCAGTCAGGATTTTTGAAATCGTCCTACTATAATAATATGCATTTTAAAACTGTTTATCAGCAATATAGACTTCCTGATACTAATAGGCTTAGCAGCCAGGAGGATGATTGTATCCAAGTCTCTTCCCTTCATTTGTTTTGTTCTGTGTATGGGTAAGGTAAGTTCCTGTGCATATTTTTATCCCACTTGCTTCATATCCCAAATAACTAATAATAATGTTGGAACATGTGCAGATAAAACCTGACATTTTGAAATTCCATGTTCTTTTCTGAATTCAGGTTTAGGGAGGTAGAGAACAACTTGACTCAAATCAACTGCAGAGGTCAGTAATGGTGCAGCTAGGCCTAGAGTCTCGTTTTCCATCCTATTGCTCATTTTAGCTTCTTCTTCCCCCTAATTCTTCACAGTTAAGTATTTTACAAAGTACTTTTGTATCCATTCCCCTACATTTGACACTGACAACTTTATGATTTGGGTTTTTGAGTTCTCAGATTTTAGGGTACCTTATAAGTCTGAGTTTCTACTATTATAGCTTGTGAGCCTCCAGTAATCTGGTTGCCTTTAACAGTCAGGAGTCACAATTAACTGAAAATAAAGATATTTAGTAAGATAGTATAGGAAGAATGGGGAGTCAGGTGGCACAGTAGGTAAGAGTATCAGGTCTGGAGTCAGGAAGACTCATCTTCCCATGTTCAATTCTGGTCTCAGATTTGTAGTTGTGTGACCTTGGGCAAGTCACTTAACCCTGTTTGCCTCAGTTTCCTCATCTGTAAAATGAGTTGGAGAAAGAAATGGCAAACCACTCCAGTATTTTTTTTTTTTTTTTTAGTTTTTGCAAGGCAATGGGTTAAGTGGCTTGCCCAAGGCCACACAGCTAGGTAATTATTAAGTGTCTGAGGCCGGATTTGAATTCAGGTACTTTGACTCCAGGGCTGGTGATCTAGCCACTGGACCACCTAGCTGCCCCCACACCCCAGTATTCTTGTCAAGAAAACCCCAAATGGGGTCATGAAGAATTGAACACAATGAAAAACTACTAACAACAAAGTAGCTACAAAACATTTCCTTGATTGATATGGGGCACACTCTTCTACAAATAAAAATTGTCTATGGAACACTGGGCACAGACTTTGAGTACAATGATCATGAGGTGCACAAACACAAACACACACACACACACACACAGCCAAATCATTTCCACTCCAGGAGTGCACAGACTTGGTATTCTGATTCTCATCAGACTGTCCTCATGAGTTTTCCCCTTGGACATTGCATTTATCCAGGTTAGGTTATTTAATTGAACTCACAGGGTCCTGCTCTCCTCTCTCTCTCACCTGCTCTTGACTGCCAGGAATACTTCTTTCTCTCTCCCGTTATAACCAGTTCTCTTCTTTGCTGGCAGAGGTCAGGTTCCTTGAAGCTGCTTCCAGCTTTAAATGACAAAGTCTCTCTGCTGGGAGAGAGTTATGTGTCTTCCTTCAAACAAAACATTAATTGAATTATACATTCTTGAAATAACTGCAACCACAGGACAAAGGTCTCCTAGGTGAGTAATTTCATTACAACCATGGTACCAAGGCTGATGGAATGAAGGGGGATAAATTCTCTCCATCTTGCAAGAGCATACTGCACAGTTTTTTTGGACTAGAATGATTCAAACTCTTAAACAGCTGTCATATTCAGTTATTTAAAGCCTCCAGGGGCAAGTTCAATTTTTAGCCTGATTGGCCAATAGTATTACTTCTGATTCATTCACAGAAAGGGATAACAAATTATTTATCTGTCATTATATCAACTGATCTGGGGTGGTAGAAAGCAAATCCTCCTCCCAAACCCCCAACCCTGGTTTTATACGTTCACATGTTATGTAACTTGTGAGGCAAACAGGACACATTTTATTCTCTATTCTTATTTTACAAATGAGAACACTGAGGTTGAGTAACAAGTCACTTAACCCTATTTGCCTCAGTTTTCTTATCTGCCAAATAAACTGTAGACTGAAATGGCAAACCAGCCTAGAATGTTTGCCCCCCAAAACCCCCAAATGTGGTCACAAGTCAGTCATGACTGAAACAACTGAACAAGAGTAGTAGGAAAATGAAATATACTGTGACCTGAGATTTCTAGTTTCCCTCTAATTAGTTTAGATGGAAAACACCTTGATCAACACAACATACAACCATGATTCTAGAAAGCTAATCAAGAATGGTGTCTAACTTCTGACAAAGACATTAATTTGGATCCTGGCTCTTATAATAACATTTATTATTTGTGTGATTAACTCTGGACAAGTCACGTCTTTGTGAGTCTCAGTTTTCTCATCCATAAAATGGGAATTATCTATTTTATAGGGTTGTTGTATCATATGAGATAATGTAAGATGTTATGAAAAACTTAAAATGCTATTAAAATATTATCATGGTCTTTTTCAGTGTTAAATCTATTATCATGGGTCCAGCTAGATGGGAGAGAACTCTTTTGACAAAGATTTATATTCTGTAATTTTATCAAGTACACCATGGGGAAGGGAGGATGTCACTGATCAGGGATTGCCCTGCTCAAGCCTTTGCCATAATTTTCTCCTTTATGATAATCATGTCTGTTGCCTGTGATTTTCTAGTAGACTTAATTTTTTTTAAGCTTTTTTTTGCAAGGCAAATGGGGTTAAGTGGCTTGCCCAAGGCCACACAGCTAGGTAATTATTAAGTGTCTGAGACCGAATTTGAACCCAGGTACTCCTGACTCTAGGGCTGGTGCTTTATCCACTATGTCACCTAGCCTCCTTGAGCAGCATTACTTTTAAAACTTCTCAAACTTCTCTTATGGAATTCTCATAAGCACCAGCAGCACATTCATTTTAATATTTTTTAGCAGTAACAAAACTTAGTTGTTTGAGTATGGATTTAATTTTTAATTTTTGGATCTAGGCCAAAATAATTCAGACCCAATTCTAGTTAGGAAAAAAAAAAGAAAATCAAAGGCAGGATGGAATCAACTCACTCATCTGGATCCTGGACTCACTTTATCCTAAACTTTGACTTTTCTGTCTGCCTTAGCTCTATCAATTTTTTTCTGATATATGGAACTAGGACTAGGTCACTACCATATATTTATGCAGTTTCTCATGGTACTCTGATCTTCCTCTCTATTCAAATCTAGGTGTGTTTCAACAGAAACACATTTGGAATTTTTCCAAAATAAATTGAGTTGAAAGGAAAAGGAACTAAAAATACAAAAAGACAAGTTTACAAAGAATGAATTTCTTAACTATAGATTGGTCTGGTTGACTTAGTTTATGGAATTCTCAGTTTCTTTTTCTAATTTCAGCTTTATTTAGATTGAATGCTAGACCAAGTTTCATGTGCTCAAAGCACAATCAGGTTGCCGTAGGTGGGATTATCATTATTTACAAGATCAGTTTTTTTCCTTGGCTACAAGGCCATTAATTATCTCCTCTGGCTCTAGGTTGCACACTCTCTCCACCATGGAACTTTTTAGTCCTCTTGGTTTTCGAATGCCTAGATAAGGAAGGTGCTTTCCAAAATATGTTCCTTGGATGTCATGTCATTCCTAAACTGATCCTGGAGTCATATACAGTGGAGGTGTTAAACTCATGCTCCACCGCTGCCAGAGCCCAGAAAAATTCCTGGAGTGTAGTCCAAATAAGATTAAAATGTATAGTGGGAAAAGTTTAACAAAATAAAAATACATCATAGGTAATGTTAATTTCTGGTTTTCTAAATCAATGTGTGCAAGTAGGGATCCATTTCTATTTGAGTTTAGCATGACTCCTTTACTGTAGTTTACTTTTCCTAGTAGTTCTTTCCATACTGTTCTGATCCATACTGTTCATTCCACCTTAACCCTTAAAAGGATTAGATTGTGAGCTCGAGAGCAGGGACTGACTTTTATTTCTGGTATTTCCCATGTTGAGCACAGCACCTTGCACATAACAAGTATTTCACAAATATTTACTGATTTGAATGGATGAATGAATGGGATGAATAGCATGAATCATGGGATTCTTTAGCTAATTCTAACTTTATTCCAAGTCTCCATCTCTGAATCCTGTCAGCTTCCTTCCTACTTCCTATGGCAAAAAAGGAATCTCCCAACAGACCAATCAGTCCACAAGCATTCACTAAGTTCATACTGCATATCAGACCCTGTACTAGGAATACAAAGAGGTTCAAAGAAAGGGCACATTAGAGACATAGACTTTATTGGGGGGGGAAGGAGACAAGTAGTTATAAATATACAGGCTAAACAGGAGGCAGTCTCAGAGTACTGTACTGTACTGAAATGAATGACAAAGAAAAGCTTCTTCCAGTAGGTGTGACTGTATGTAGTCAGGTTTAGGACCTTGGCTTTTTCTCTCTCCCTGTGCAGCTCTTATACTGTTTAAATTATCTTAAATGAGATTCAGAGTTGGGATCCTGTGCTCATTCAGGTATTTTCCTTTAACCCTGATCCAGAAATGGGATATGTGGGCACTTGGGGAGGGCAGGTGGAAGTAATTTTGGGAGATGACTGGGCAGAATTTAAGAGTACTTAACTAGTTTCTTTTAATGTTTGCTATGTATATAAAATCCTAAGTAGCCAGAGTTAAATGACTACATTCTCTGAATATGCAGAGGTTCATTGGTTGAGAAGGGAAATTCCAGATGTGAAATGTTGGAGAAGCGATATATTTTCTTTTCTTTTTTTTTAGGTTTTTGCAAGGCAAATGGGGTTAAGTGTCTTGCCCAAGGCCTCACAGCTAGGTAATTATTAAGTGTCTGAGACCGGATTTGAACCCAGGTATTCCTGACTCCAGGGCTGGTGCTTTATCCACTGTGCCACCTAGCCACCCCAAGAAGCCATATATTTTCCTACAATTTTTCAATAATTCAAAATTATATTTCATCATCTCTTGGTTTAGACTCTGTCTGGTCACTTTGATTTTTTTTTCCAAGGCAATGGGGTTAAGTGGCTTGCCCAAGGCCACACAGCTAGGTAATTATTAAGTGTCTGAGGCTGGATCTGAACTCAGGTATTCCTGACTCCAAGGCCAGTGCTCTATCCACTGCGCCACCTAGCTGCCCCTTGTTTGGTCACTTTGAACAGATTCATTTGAATCTTTGTGGCCTCAGTCAAACTGAGACCAGTTAAAGATTTTAGCTTGAAAAGGTCAGTCTCCCACTGCATCTAGGCCCACCTGGATAGTACCTGGCCATGTAACCAGAAGGCTCTGGAGTTTGAGAAAGTGAGGTTGGTGACTTCACACAGCTCTCCCTCACTTAGATCCAATTCACCTGTATGTTATGGCATCACTTCCCTGATGTCCTCTTCTAGAACAAAAGTCAAGCAAAATAAAAGTAGCAGGAACAATTACAGGTTAGGCAACTTCTGTTGACCACTGTGTTTGCTGCAGTTTTTTTTTTAACTTATTTATTTATTTTGAATTTTACAATTTTCCCCCAATCTTGCTTCCCTCCCCCCCAGCCCCCACAGAAGTCAGTCTGTTAGTCATTACGTTGTTTCTATGGTATACACTGATCTAAAGTTGAATGTGATGAGAGAGAAATCATATCTTTTAGGAAAAATAAAGAATAAGATATAGCAAAATTACATAAGATAACAATTTTTTTTTTAAATTAAAGGTAATAGTCTTTGGTCTTTGTTCAAACTCCAAAATTCTTTCTCTGGATACAGATAGTATTCTCTATCACAGATACCCCAAAATTGTGCCTGATTGTTGCACTGATGGAATGAGCAAGTCCATTAAGGTTGATCATCACCCCCATGTTGCTGTTAGGGTTGTACTGAAGTTTTTAAGGAAGGTTATTCCTTACAGATGCCAGAGAAACATGGATAGGACAATTGATTGGTAAATTAAATATATTATCATTAAAATATACAGTCACATATTACACTACCTCTTTGGATAATTTTGGATTAATTCATAATAATTTTCTAAAGGTCTAATAAGGGATGCAGCACATTAGCCAATGTAGGCTGCTACTGCTACTCCAGCACTGTCCCCCATCCATGATCCCCCTCCTTCTTGTAGATACCTAAAGTGAGAAAAACATATACAAAGAACCCAGCCACATAGGCTGGGTTAATTTTTTTCTGTAAAGTTAAGGAAGCCATCCTTGTATCTTGACTTGTCCAAGGGACTGAAGCTCAAAGTGGTAATCTTTCCATGCTATTATTAAGTGGATTTCTTTTTACTAATGTCTAACTAGTGAATTGACCTGAGTCAGACCTGGTCTAAGTAGTGGACATCTCATAAACTCAGAAAGGCAGAACACAAAATTAGAAAGGTAGAACCAGATCAGGGATGGCCCAAAAACCAATTTTTGATATTCAGAATTTATTATGTAGGAAATAAGGAATCCCTGAAGTTTCTGAACACATATATTATTCAGGAGCCCCCTTTTCCCATTCAAGGGAATGTTTTCCAGACTTAGACCAAAGGAGACTGTCGTCAACAGACCTCTAATGATAGTAAGATAAGTGTTATTTCCTTACAGGTTGATACTTTGAAATAATTTTTGGGGGCAGCTAGATAGCACAGAGCATTAGCCCTGGAGTTGGGAGGACCTTTGTTCAAATCTGGCCTCAGACTCTTAATAACTGCCTAGCAGTGTGACCTTGGGCAAGTTGCTCTTAAACCCATTGCTTTAAATAAATAAAATTAAAAAAATATCATTTTGGGGGTACAAAATGTGGTCATGTATGAAATTAGTTTTCTTGAGTGGTTTATAAACAGAAGATAATTCCAAAATGCAAAGTTCCTAATCCTTTTTGATCAACAGCAGCATTTTTAGAATAAACTGATATCCTTCAAAGGAAACATGCTGAAAAACATCACTCATTTTGACATATACGTTTTGATGTGTTTATTAAATTTTTCTTAATTTGTAGTACAGTTTATATATGGCTTACAAATACCAATAAGTTCTTCATTAATATATATCTATCTATATCTATATCTATATATCTATATCTATCTATCTATCTATCTATACATATACACTCTTTAATCTGGGAGTCTTACTAACGATGTCCAGACTAGCTAATTATCCCTCCAAATAGACTGATATAGGGAATAAATACATTGGATGGCATCAGTCTACTATCTAATATAGAATGCAGATTTTCTTTAGCAGCTTGGCAACCAATTATTTGTCCCATCTTTCCTCTTTACCTTTAAACTGACAAAACAGACACCAGTATTTGCATCTTTTTTGAAGTGATGGAAACATCATCAAAACCTGTTCATAAGCCCTTGGTCAAACTGGAGAAATCATATAACTAATAATTATGTGGGCATGTGAGTGATTCACCAAATACCTTCCAATTATGAAGTTTCCTAATTGTCTGAATATAAGCCTGGGATTGTGGGATGTTCCAGTGGACCCAATCCAAAACACTCTGATAGGTAAATTCCATATTGGCAATGGTTATTCTGAGCTTTAAATATATCAATTCTCTTTAGGATTTCTAACCCAAGCCTACAGGGGGTCAATCCACATATAAAGAGCTTTAGTTAAATATTAAATCAGAAAGACATGGCTGTCACCAGTCTAGTATTGAGTAGTTTTCTTATAAAAATTTCTAATTATCTTACTCCTGGTGTGGTATTTCTTAATTTGAATGTTATTTTTCCCTCAAAGCCTAGAAAACTCAAATTTGTTGGTATTGAAATGTATGACTGATAGGAATTAAAAGAAAAAGAGGGCACAGGTGTCAGGATTGGATAATCAGTTATGGTAGTAGTGGCAGAAAAGGGACAGCCAATTAAGGGTTAGGTGTGGCAGAGCTTCTAATGCAGGAAGCCAAGCAGGCTCAAGGGCTAGAGATATCTATTGTTGAACAGTGTCTTGCAGATAGAAGGAAATTAAAAGTTTAGATAGAATTTAAAGTCCTGGGGCCCTGGGAAAAATTTCCTGAATTAGTTGCAAAAAGGAAATGGAAAACCTGTGAAACTGATCAAAATCAAAAAAGGTCAAAATTCCTCCCTGAGCCTTTTACATCTTTCCAATGGCAAAAATACCTTTAAGGCTGCAGCCTATCAAGCATCTGAGAAACTCAGGTTTACTAAGACAGGCTAATTAATAAAATGAAAAACTTTGAGGTGACTTCCTGGGTGAAGCCAAGATGGCAGAGAGAAGCTAGGAGGGCAAAGGAGCTTGGATTACAACCAATAATCAACAACTAATGAAAAGGGATTTTCAAATTTACCTGAAAAAAGACTAGAACTAGAAAGAAAATTTGATCTTCAAATATAAGGCTCAAAAAATGCACAAAAGGGTAAATGGAAAGGAAAAAAATGCTAGTCAATAAGAATGTTGACAGATTTTAATTCCTGAGAATTTTATTTCTATAAAGACAGTTGAAAGGACTATACTTAGAAGATGTTAGTATAAATTGATAATAATGTGATGACACATAACTCTGGAGAACTGTATTTCTATTAGGATAGTTGAACGGAGTAAACTCAGAGGGTATGGGTATAAGACAGGTATTAAAGAATTAAAACATGGGGGAAAAAGGGATTATACTGGGAGAAGAAGGAAGAGACAGAATAGGGTAAAATATCATATGAAGAGGCACAAAGGACCTATTTAAAGTAAAGAAGGAAGAGTGTGAGCTTTGAGTGAATTGTACTTTCAACAGATTTGGCTAAAAAAAGGAAAAAAATTCTCCATTGGGTTAAGCAATTTATTTTAATTACAGGGAAGTAGGAGGGGAAAGGGGAAAGAAAAGGCTGATAGAAGGGAAGACAAAACTAGGAGGGAAAAGGAGGAAGAAAAGAAAGGGGGAACTGATTGAGGGAAGTGGTAGTCAACAGTGAAACACTGGTAAGGAGGGATACAGTGAAGGGAGAGAGAACTAGGATAGGATGGAAAGTAATAGAGTTGGTAGTCATAACTGTAAAAGTGAATGGGATGAACTCTCCCATAAAATGGAAGCAAATAAAAGAATGGATTAAAATCCAGAATCCTATAATATGTTAATTATAAGAAACACAAATGAAGCATAGAGATACACACAGAGAATATATTATGCTTCAGCTAAAGTTAAAAAAAACAGGGGGTATAAAACCTATACTTAGACCAAGTAAAAGCAAAAATTAAAAGAGATAAAAAAAGAAACTACATCTTTCTAAAAATACCACAGACAATGAAGTAATATCAATACTAAACATATATACACTAAGTGACAAAAGCATCCAAATTCTTAGAGGAGAAGCTAGATGAGTTAAAAGTTGGACATAGACAGCAGAACTATACTAGAGGGGGATCTCAACCTCCCTTACTCAGAATTAGATAAATCTAATAAGAAAACAATCAAGAACTGATTATATATATAATGTATATATAATATTATATGATATATATATATATATATATATATATAAAAGGGCAATGGAAAAATAGATTAAAAATTTATTGGAAACTAAAGAACCTAGTTTTAAAGAATGAATGGATTAAACAATAACTTATAGAAATAATAATTTCATCCAAGACAATGTCAATAATGAAAAATTATGAGAAGCAATCAAAGTAGTTATTAGGGGATACTTTATCTTTCTAAAGGCTTGAATAAAATAAAGAGATCAATGAATTGCACATGCACTAAAAAGTTAGAAAAAGAACAAATTATAGTATACCAGTATACTAGTCTTAGTCTTATACCAGTATAAGACTAAAAGATAGTCTTATGAAAAAAAATAAACCTCTGGTTAATTAAATTTAAAAAAGAAAAAAACCCAAATGACCAGTATCAAAAATGAAAAGGATGAATTTACCACCAATGAAAAGGAAATTAAAGTAATAATTCAGTGCTATTTTGCCCAACTGTATGCCAATAAATCTGACAATCTAAGTGAAATGGATGAATATTTACAAAACTAAAAATTGCCTGAATTAACAGAAGAGGAAATTATATATATATATATATATATATATATATATATATATATATATATATACATATATATATATGAAAAACATAAACTCCATTTCAGAAAAGGAAACTGAACAAGGCATCAGTTAACTCCCTAAGAAAAAAATCTCCAGATGAATTTATAGAACAATTAATTCCAATTCTATAAAAACTTTTTGAAAAAATAGAAGTTCGGCCAAATTCCTTTTACAATACTAATATGATACTGATACCTAAATCAGAAGAATCAAAAGAGACAAAGAAAATCACAGACCAATCTCCCTAATGAATATTGATGCAAATTTTTGAAAAAAAAAATTAACAAAGAAATTACAGCAAGTTTTCACTAGGATAATACACCATGATTAGGCAGGATTTATACTAGGATGTTTAAAAATTAAGAAAACAACCAACATAATTGATCATATCAATAACAAAATGTACCGAAATCATTATGATTATCTCACTAGATACTGAAAAACTTTTTATAAAATACAGCATCCATTTCTTTTAAATACATTAGAGAGCATAAAAATAAATTATAAGTATCTATCTAAAACCATCAGCAAGCATTATATGCCATGGAGATAAACTAGTCTTCTCAAAGAATCAGGGTGCGAAATAAGGTTACCTTTTATCACTACTATTTTTTAGTATTGTACTAGAAATGTTAATATTAGCAATGAGAGAAGCAAAAGAAATTCAAGAAATTAGAAAAGGTAATAAGGAAACAAAACTCACTACATAAATTACTTATTCAGTATCATTACAATGAAACTTCCAAATAATTACTTTATTGAGTTAGAAAAATAGTAACTAAATTCATATGAATGAACAAAAGAGCAAGAATATCAAAGTAATTAATGAAAAAAATGCAAAAGAAGGTGGCCTAGCCATACCAGTTCTGAAATATAAAGCATCAATCATCAAAACTGTTTGGTACTGACTGAGAAATAGAGTGGTGGATCAGTGAAAAAAATTAGGTGCAAAAGAAACAATAGAAAATGATTATAGTAATCTGCTGTTTGATAAAACCAAAGATTTCAGTTTCTGCAATAAGAATTCACCTTTGATAAAAACTGCTGGAAAAGTGTAAGCTAGTATAACAAATATATATATATATATATATATATATATATATATATATACACACACACACACACACATATATATATATATATATATATGTATATAGAGAGAGAGAGAGAGAGAGAAAACACAATCAAATTTATAAAAAATACAAATCATTTCCCAATTTATGAATGGTTAAAGGATATGAAAAGGAAATTCTTAGATGAAGAAATTAAAGCTAATTAAAGTCATATAAAATGCTCTAAATCACTGATTAGAGAAATGCAAATTAAAACACCTCTGAGTAAAAGAAAAATGATCAGTGTTGGAGATATGGGGAAATTGGAGCACTAATGCACTGGTGGAATCATGAACTAATCCAACCATTTTGGAGAATTATTTGGATTATGCCCAAAGGGAAATAAAACTGCATACCCTTTGACCCAGCAATATCACTACTGGGTTTATATTCCAGAGATCATAAAAAAAAGGGAAAAAAAACCTCACACGTACAAAAAGATTTCTAGCAGCTCTTGTAGAGACAAAGAATTTGAATTAGAGGGAATGCCCATCAATTGGGGAATGACTGAACACATTGTGATATAATAATGTGATAGAATACTATTTTGTAAGAAATCATGAGTGACTTGGACTTCAGAAAAGCCTGGAAAGACTTGCATGAACTAATATTGACCAAGAGAACACATACACATTATCCACAACAATGTGAGATAATCAACTATGATGGACACGGCTCTTCACAGCAGTTCATTGATCAAGGACAATTATAAAAGACTTGTGATTGAAAATGACATCCATATTCAGGGGAAAAACTACAAAGTCTGAATGTAGACCATTGCATACTATTTTCACTTTTTAAATTTGTTTTTGTTATTTCTTAATATTTAATATTTATTCTCATTTTGTAGAAATTTTTTTATACCTTAATAAAATATTCTTGTTTAAGAGTAAACAAAATACCCCCTCCCCCCAAAAAACATAGACTCGCTTGAGTAATAAAGCAAAGGGGAGAGAAAAAATTAAAATAAAAAAAACCCAATAGTAATAATTGTAGGTATGGCCAGGTGGAGCAATGGACGGAGCACTAGCCCCGGAGCCAGGAGCACCTGAGCCCACATCCGTCCCCATGCGTGACATGCAAGCCACCCCAACCCCACTGCCCCGCAAAAACCAAAAAAAGGAAAAAAAGAAAAAAAAAGACCCCAAATAAAATAAAATAGCAATAATACTAGGGGTGGCTGGGTGTTGGACAGAGCACTGGCCCCTGAGCCAGGAGCACCCGGGTCCAAATTCGGACCCAGACACACAACCATCACCCTGCCATGTGGCCCCAGGCAGGTCACCCAGCCCCATTTGCCCTGCACCACCCCCAAAATAACAACAACAAAAAATGTGCTTCAGTCTTTGTTCCAACACCAACAACTGAGTTGCAGGTGTATTACACTCTCCACGATAAGTCCAAAAAGCCATCTCCATATTTTTCCACCTTTGCCATTGCTGATTGCAGCTCCCTCCCCTGCTACCTCTCCACCACCATGCACTATTATCCTCTCTCTCCCCTCACTCTGACTCTGCTGTAGGGTAGTTGAGCGGCGCAGCAGACAGATCCCTGGTCCTGGGGCCAAGAGGCCCTGAGCCCCCCTACCACCCCCTAGGCCCAGCATCCACCTGGCGCCATGGTCCCGGGCAGGCCATCCAATCCCAGCCCCCCACAAGAAGCAAAGAAGAAAATGTGTTACATCCAACCACTCTCCCCCCCCCCATGGTCCATCCTCTCTCCCATCACTCTCATCTCCCCCTTCCCCCTGTCCCCCCCACTCCACTCCAGATGCCCACACCCCATTGAGCACACACACACACCGTTTCCTCTCCCAGCCACCTCCGATGAGAGCAAAGATTCCCCCACTCCCCCCGTCCTACCCCCCTCCACATCACTGCAATAGCTCATTGCAATAAAGAAAAATCCCACTATATGAAATATCTTGGCCTATTCCCCCCTCTCCTTTTTCTTTCTCCCATTACATTTCAATTTTTTCTATTGACTCCATTTTTACACAATATTTTATCTTCAAATTCAGCTTTCTCCTGTGCTTCATCTATAAAATCTCCTTTACCTGCTGTATTAATCGAGAAAGTTCATATGAGTATTATCAGTGTCATTTTTCTATGCAGGAATACATGCAGTTCATCATCATTAAGTCCCTCATATTTTCCCCTTCTCCTCCATGCTTCACCTGAGTCCTGTATTTGAAGATCAAACCTGTTCAGCTCTGGCCATTCCAACAGGAACATTTGAAAGTCCCCTGGTTCACTGAAAGTCCATCTTTTTCCCCTAGAAGAGGACGTTCATTTTTTTTTTTAGGTTTTTGCAAGGCAAGTGGGTTTAAGTGGCTTTCACCAAGGCCACACAGCTAGGTAATTATTAAGTGTCTGAGACTGGACTTGAACCCAGGTACTCCTGACTCCAAGGCCGGTGCTTATCCACTACGCCACTTAGCTGCCCCATGAGGACATTCATTTTTGCTGGGTAGTTGATTCTTGGTTGCATTCCAAGCTCTTTTGCCTTCTGGTATATTATATTCCAAGCCCTATGAGCTTTTAATGTAGTTGCTGCTAAGTCCTGTGTGATCCTGACTGCAGCTCCATGGTATTTGAATTGTGTCCTTCTGACTGCTTGTAATATTTTCTCTTTGACTTGCGAGTTCTGGAACTTGGCTATAAATATTCCTAGGGGTTGGCTTTTTGGGATCTCTTTCTCAAGGGGATGGGTGGATTCTCTCCATTTCTATTTTGCCCTCTGCTTCTAGGATATCAGGGCAATATTCCTGTAGTAATTCTTTGAAAATGATGTCAAGGCTCTTTTCCTGATCATGACTTTCAGGTATTCCAATAATTTTTAAATTATCTTTCCTAAATCTGTTTTCCATATCAGTTGTTTGTTCAATGAGATGTTTCACATTTTCTTCTAATTTTTCATTTTTTTGGTTTTGAAGTAATGAGTCCTGATTTCTAGTAAATTCATCAATCTCCCTGAGTTCTATTCTTTGTCTGAAGGATTTGTTTTACTCAGAGAGTTTTTCTTACCTTTTTCCATCTGGCCAGTTTTGCTTTTTAAAGCATTCTTCTCCTCAATAACTTTTTGAACTGTTTTATCCATTTGACCTAAGCTGGTTTTGGATTTCCTTGACTAGGCTGCTGACTTCATTTTCATGTTTTTCCTGCATCTCTCTCATTTCTTTTCCCCGTTTTTCTTCTAACTCCCTCATTTGATTTTCAAAGTCTTTTTTGAGCTCTGTCATAGCCAGATCCCAATTTCTGTTTTTTTCTTGGAGTCTTTAGATGCAGGAGCTTGTGTTTCCTCATCTTCAGACTGAATATATTGATCCTTCTTGGGACCATAGGTAATGTATTTCTCAATGGTGTTCCTCTTTTTTCTTTGCTTGCTCATTTTCCCAGCCTAAGCCTGTTTTGGGGGTGCTTCCTGAGCTTTTGGGACACTCCCACAAGGATCTCAGTATGTGAGGCTCTGTCTTCCCTCCTGGTCTGTGAATGACCATGCACCCCCATCTGCCACGGGGCTGAGGTGGGGGGAGCCTAGACTGTGATCAGGATCTGAATGTGTTCTGAGCCCCAGAGTCTTGTTCCAGGAGCAGAGGACAGAGCTCTGCAGTCTCTCTTCACTCCCCTCCCTCAGCTCAATGGTCTCATGCCCTGGGGGCTCCTGCTTAAGGGCTCTGACTGCTTCTGTTTCCTGGATCTGGAATGCAGTGGTCAAGCTGCTCACTGTGTGCCCTGAGGGATAGACGCTCTGGCAGAGGTCCCCCACTGTTCCCCCAATTTGTGCCCAGTGCTCCCCAGGGCATAGCTCAGAAACTCCCCTGCTGCTGTGAGCCACGGCTCCCAGTGCCCTGGGGCTGCCTCCAGGAGGCTGAAGTTCTTTTGCTCTGGCAGGCCACCCCTCTGGCCACCGCCCCTCCAACCCTGGGGAGCAGAGCCTTTCTGCTATTTTCCAGGTTACCTTGAGTAGGAGAACTGCCTCACTGGGTCCCTCTGTGGGTTCTGTCTCTCGAAAATTTAGTTAAAGTCCTTAGTTTTGAAGATTTATGAGAAAGCGTGCCTAAGATAGGATCCACTCTTGTCACCATCTTGGCTCCGCCCCCTATTTCTTTCTTTATCATGGTTATTTTCCCCTTTAGTTCTGATTCTTCTTTCGCAACATGGAAGTGAGTAATCTGACAATGTACTCCATGTACATTCTTGTTTAACATATTTCCATTTTAGTCATGCTGTGAAAGAATGATAGAACAAGAATTTTTCCAGTTTGGCATACAAATGGCATTTGTGGGGTGTTTAGTAGTTATTTGATATGATCTGTGAAGATTACATTTTGAAGTAGATGACTATATCCTGCTCTAGCAAGTGAACTTTTGAAAGGAGGCAGGTATGTCACAGAACAAATGTTATCACTTTATATTCATATTGTCTGAGTTGGATCATAACCCGTTTTCCTGCATCTCTGGGAGGGATTTGTTTTAGATTATATGTTCCAGTCAAGTATAGGAGACCAAAATATGTCCCCATAATCATCACATTAAAGGATTGTTGTCAAGGCATACTGAGTTCACTGATCTTCACAAAGGACAGCAGTTCTTCTTTAGGCATCATGGATGGCTAGATAAGCTTCTACTTCCATAATACTTTACAGAAGCTCTTTTCTTTTCTTGCTCTGCTACCACCCTAGTCCAGGTTTCGTTTCATCTCATCTCTTGTGAATTATCGTAATTTTCTTTTTTTTTTAAAAGAAGTGATTCTTTTATATAACATTTAATAAAACTTTTGTGGTTCATAGGATAGATCTAGGTTCAACCCCTCCCTCAAATATCTGTTGTATATTGTATGACCCTCAGCAAATCACTTAACCTCTCAGAATCACAGCTTTTCATCATTTTTTAAAATTTAATTTAGTATTCTATTTTTTCCCCAGTTACATGTAAGAACAATTAACGTTCATTTAGAATCATAATTTCTTTACCAGTAAAATGAAAGGATTAGAATAGATGACTTCTAATATATCTTCTAATTCTGAATCTATAACCATTTTTTCTGAATACAATCCTTTCTCAGTTCTAATCAGCAAGCCATCCCTTGTACCAAAATGAAAAGGAAGAAAATAAAAGCAGTCAGTCAACTAGCATGTACTACATGTTAGGTGGATAAGTACGTGATGTAAAGATAGAGTACAGCATCTGAAGTCAGGAAAACCTGAGTTCAAATCCAGCTCCATATACTTACTAGATAGATGTATGACCCTGGGCAAGTCCCTTTACTCTGTTTGCCTCAGTTTTCTCATTTGTAAAAAATAGGCTAAAGAAGGAAATGGCAAACCACTCCAGTATCTTTTCCAAGAAAATTCCAAATGAGGTCATGAAGAGTCAGACACAACTGAAAACAGAGAACAATAACAACATGCTGGGGATATAAAAAAGGGCAAAAGCTCTTATGGAGGTTACAGTGCATTGGAGGGGACAACATGCAAACAATCCTATACAAATAAGACATATATAGGATGAAATGGAAATAACAATAAGGGAAGGGAACTAACATTGGGGGAGGGGGGAATGAGAAAGGTTTCTTGCAAAAGATCGGCCCTTAACTGAGATTTTAAGGGTACCAGGGTAGATAAGAGGCAAAGATGAAGTTGAAAGTTCCAAGTACAGGAAGACAGCTATTGAAAATACCCACAGTTGAGAAACATTATGTCTGTCTTACCTATGGAGGAGCAAGGAGGTCACTAGATTTATCAATGGATTGCAGAGTATATTGAGGTAGGTGAGGGAGTAAAGTATTAAAAAACAGGAAATAAACAAAGGGATCAGGTTATGGAGAGCTTTAAAAGTCAAACAGGCAAGAAGGAACCACTGGAGTTGATTATATAGAGAAATGCTCTGATAACACTTTTAACTATGCTTTAGGAAGATAAATTTCACAGAGGAGTAAAGGATGGATTAGAATGGGGAGGCCTGAAGCAGGAAGATCAACCCCAGGCTACTGAAACATTCCAAATGTGAGGGGATATGAGTGTGTACCAGAGGTAGTGTCAAAGTAGTATCAAGACAGTGTTAAAGAAGAGAAGGGTAACAGTAAGAAGATAAGGATAACATTTTTTTTTTGCAAGGCAATGAGGTTAAGTGGCTTGCCCAAGGCACACAGCTAGGTAATTATTAAGTGTCTGAGGCAGGATTTAAACTCAGGTACTCCTGACTCCAGGGCCAGTGCTCTATCCACTGCACCACCTAGCCGTCCCTTAAGGATAACATTCATTCATTCATTCATTCATTCATTTATTTTAGTTTTTGCAAGGCAATGGGGTTAATGGCTTGCCCAAGGCCACACAGCTAGGTAATTATTAAGTGTCTGAGACCGAATTTGAACTCAGGTACTCCTGACTCCAGGGCTGGTGCTTTTTCCACTGTGCCACCTAGGCGCCCCAATATAACATTTAAATTAGGCATTGTGGTGATTAAGAGTATGTGATAGTAACCCTGGTGGTAATGGGGAAGTTAGAGGCTTGAAAAGAAAGATCAGTTGAATTTGGGCCATGTTGAAATGATGATGTCTATTGGATACTTTCAAGATACTTAAAAGGCAGTTGGAGATGTGAGACTTTAAGTCAGAAGACAGTCTAGAAAAAAAAAAGTCTAGATAAATCTGAGAATCATCAGCAGAGAGAAGATAGTTGAATCCAACAATCACATAGATGGTGTTTGAGAATAATGTTCTATACCTGTGATCTCCCACCTCTGCAATGAAGGGAGGAAAGTGCATTTCTCACTTCTTTTCTCAGCCTAAACTTGGCCATTATATAATTTTTTGCATTGTTCTCTCTATAATATTTTTCTAACTGGCTTCCTGCTACCAATAGTGCCTCTATCCAAGCCATCTTTTACATGGCCAATCAAAATAATTTTCTTAACACACAGGATTCACCAAGTCATTACTAAGCTCAAATGCCTTTAATAACTTTTTGAGATAAAAGACAAATTCTTCAGCCTGGCAATTCATGCTTTTGATACTTTGGTTCTAACCTACCTTACCAATTCCTTTATGTTCCAGCCAATCAAATAAGAATATTGGCTATTGTGTATTCCATCTCTCTTCACAGAGGTTGCTTTTAAATACATTTCCTTCTCATCCTAAACCTGTTGAAATCTTTGTGCTTCAAGATTTAGCTTAGGTTACTCCTCCCATGAACTCCTCCTTTCCTCATACCTCCCAAGTAAAAGTGATCATTCCCTTCTTAAATTTTCCTAAAAAATTTTGGTTCTTTCCTCTATTTGACATTCTAGTTTGAATCATATTTATATCGAAGCTCTGCTTCTTGAGAACAAGGATTCTGTTGTCCATCTTTATACTCCCAGATTAGGAAAAATTTTGGCTTGTTCAATTGAAGAATTCTTGGGGTGGGGTTAATGGTACAATTTATACAGGCTAGAAACCCAGCCAGTTCTCTCATCAAGAAAAACTCTCTGGTGATTAGAAATAGCTCAAGTTAAGAGATAAGGCCATTTGCCAAGCCCCCCCCCCCCCCATGTCCTTCTCTTCATCTCACATTATCTATTTCCTCTCCTTCATTCATTTTACATATATGGTGGTTCTTTTTGTAAAATCAAGCCCCAGTTCATTTACAAAATGATCTCATTTAATCCTGTCTTCTACAGCAGATTGCCTGTTCTATCATCCCTACGTTAACACTAATCTTCAACCTCTCCCAATTTACTGGTTGCTTCTCCATTGCTTATAAATACACTCATCTTGGAAAAATCTCACTTGATACATCCATCCTTTCTAGCAATCTTCCTAGCAATTTCTATAGTGCTCTCTTTCCCCTCTAAATTCCTCAAGAAGGTAATTTACAATATATGCCTCTACTTCCTTTTCATTCTCTTCTTAATTCACTACAGTCTGACTTCTGACCTCATCATTCATGTGAAACTTTGCTTTGGGCCTATGAAGAAATTCTAAGAGAGTTGAGTGCATACCTGATTTCTTAACATTAAAACAAAGAAATGACTTTAGGCACAAAGGAGTAGAAAAAGTCTAAGAATCTAAAAAGTCTCTTCACCAAAACTGCTAATCACTGCCTTGAGGCAGATGCATATCACAGTTGCATATGCTCTCTCACCCACTTGGTCCAGGAGAAATAGTGGCATACTACACTTCATCCAAAGAGAGGGAAGACTTAGAGAACGGAACTAGAATGATGTTGATGGAATTCTGTATGCTAACTTCCTAAAGAGATGAGAGGGGATTTTCTGGACAATGTAAAGTTCTTGGGCCACATTGTCAAGAAAAGAAATAGAACTTTTAGATAGTTTTAGCTTTTCAGGAACAGAATACCACTGCTGGGGGGTAGGGCAGGAGGGCTGCAAAGGTCTAATTGTTGATATGAGAAAGCAAAAGATCTGGACCTTGTTCTTTCTTACAGTTATTAATTATTAAGACAGTGCAGGTCAGATGAAAAGGCATTTCCCTTGTAGCATCCTCAAATTAATTTTCTGGGAGAAATTCAAGTCTTTAGGGTAGTACACCATAAAGCTAGAAACCTTATGTGTTGCTAGAATGAAAGTCTGGGGAAGTAGGAGAGTAGAGTTGTCTCATTAGCAATACCAAATTCAATTTTCAAATTGGCACTCAAACTACAGAGAGGGTTGTATTTTAAGCCTGGAAGATTTCCTCCTGGGGCTTGGTAAACTCACTGGAAGACTGGAGAAAATTGTATCTTCTAATTATGGACTATTTCAAGTTCTTTATGTGATTTTCTATTTTTTTTTCTCTGGGAACACACACACACACACACACACAGCCCATTTCCCATAAGTGATAAATAATATGACCTTTTATCCTTATCTGTGGAAACTAAGACAGGTCCTAGAGGAACAAAATTTTTCTAGAGGGAACTCTTGAGGAGGGGGAAAAACATAAGTTTCTTTGGAGTAGTTCCTAAGATTAGATTTTATATAAGCTCAGAACCTGGGGTGCTGGGCCACAGGTTAGCTTCTCTTTAGTAGTAAAAAAAGTTTTGAGATAAGGAGGGTATAGACTAAGGTCATAGCTGTAGAAGGAGAGATGAAAGAGCAAATCAAAAAGACTTATCACCTAGATATGCTAATAAACTAGTACAGTGAGAATTTCTCTATACTTCCACCTAATCTGGCAAACCTTACAACTACAGGCACCAAAGCAATACCATTTATGCTCTCATCTTGATATTATAAACCTTTTTTTTTTTTGAGATTGGAATGTCCCACAACAATTCATTGCTTGACCAGACCTTCCACAATTACATAGTAGAATTTAGGGTTCAAAAAAGAAAATGCCTTTATCATTATGATATTCTCTTTTGAATCTCTGGGGCAAATTTATTTCTCTTTGGGCTACAGAGCACACAAGGAGACTGGCTTTTTTGTCACTTAAAAAAAAATCTGGTGACTAGTAAGTACTGAGTGAGATATATGAAGCATAGATATCAGCTGACTTCTGTATTGTGGAAGGACTATCTACAGGTTCAGCTCTTCCTCAAGCTCGCTTTCTTTTTTGAGCTCTGGAACTCCCACTGGACTAGAGCCAAAGTGAGTAAAGTTATACTAGAACCAGAACAAAATGTTCCAGCCAGTAGCAAGGCTTCCTGCTCCCTCACCTCCCCCACTTCCCCTTACTTGTTTGCTTTGCTTTTTCTAGATTTTTCCCTATTCCAATCCTCCTCTTAGTCCCAACTCTTTACTATATAGCCCAAGGGATTTTCCTTGGGACTGATGAGTAGCTAAGGAAGAATGCAAAATGTGTACCAAAAAGTACTGGGAACAGTTTGTGTCCTCCTAAAAAAGGATAGTCTACAGGGTAACTTGAGAGCCTTTTTTTCTGTGATTGAAAGTTGTGCTGCCTTACAGTTCCAGGAACATTTTTAGGCACAAAGTTAGAACCTTCAGGAAAAGTTTTGGATTTTTTTGTCTCCCACAACTAGCGACAAAGTAGCTCCCAAATTGGCTATTGTAACCTGAAGTCTATCTTACGAGAACTGTAGAGAAAACTATAGCCTGTGCTTCCATTCCCAGCTGTGGTCCTTTTAGGGTCATCTGAGGGCAGTCCAAAGCTTAGTCCATTTATAGTCAAAGCTTCTGTACAAGGACAAGCAAGCCACTCTGCCAACAAAACATTTGAGTTAGTGAAGCCAGTCCATGAGGCCCCTCCCACAAAGGGAAATACACAGATACTGATACCTCCTTCCCAGGAGGATTCTGGGGCTCCAGGCCCAACTCCCTTTCCTGACGGGCAAAAACAGCTAGAAGTACAGTCTCAGTAATAATGTTTTGTCCTTTATTCTTAAAGATGATCAGGACATGACAAGTACATGAATTGGATTTTGAGTGAGGGGGTGCTGTACTGTTATCAGTCTCATTTTCTCCTTCAGAACGATCTGGGTCCAGTGGCCAGACATGAAATCAGGTCGACTGGAGATGGCCCTGGATACAAGACAATCAGCATTAAGTGACTAGCCCAAGGTCACACAAATGTCTGAGATCAGATTTGCACTTTGGTCCTCCTAACTTCATGGCTGGAGCTCTATCCACTGCACCTGCAGTCTCAGAGACTGGGCAATTCCATCATTGATGGAAGTTTAGAATCTGGGCCCATTATCTTATTTTTTCCTGTCTTAATCTTTTTTTACCTACTAACTTTGAATGTTAATACACAGTTCTATTCACAAGTTTATAAGCCTCAAAGCTTTTTGGAATTAAGCTACTAAAAAAATTCAAAAATCAGAACGTAAAGAATTGATTCCAAGGTTATAAAAACAGGTGATTGGGCTCCAAAACTTTCAGGAGAGAGAGCATTTAACAAACTTTCCTCTTAAAGTCAAACAGCTCTTTTGGAATCATTAACCAATATAACCATAGAATAGAAGTTGCTTAGTTGGGTTACTCAAGCAAACCAGTTGGATGAATAAGCACCTAATCCCTATGGGTCAAATTAATAACAAGAGTAATAACAAGAAGTGGCTCAGGAAAACTCAGTCTTTTAGGGCATACACTATATACTCTGCTTCTTTATGGAAGATTGGGGGAAACTTTTCTTGGAATTTTGTATTGAATATTAAAGAAAACTCTTCCCCACTCCTAATGGATATCTTTAGAATTGTTGTGGAGACTTCAACCTGTCAGTGGAATGTAGGTTGAGAGAGTAGTGAGATCAGTCTTTATAATTCTACATAAATTTTAATCTGTGGCATTATTTGCCACAATATCAAAGAAAAATCTTCTTAAGGGATGATTATACCATGTGCTTAGGATAGTATACTTGTTACAATCCACACCTTATGGATTGTAATAAGTGGTATCACTTATTTCATCTAAAAGAGTCAAGAAAAAAGCTTTTGCAATGGAGTGGAAGGGGGGAAGGTGAGGGTGAATGAGAGAGCCTTCATTCTCATCTGAAATGGCTCAGAAAGGAAACAATATACATAATAGGGTATAGGGTATAGAAATCTAGAGGAGAAGTAGAGGATGGGATGCGATATTGTGATAGAGGAGATGGCAGATCATGGGAAAAGGTAGTCAGATACATTTTTTTTTTGCTTTTTGCAAGGTGGTGGGATTGGGTGGCCTGTCCAGGACCACTGGGCTGGGTGGTTGTTTGGTTGCTGGGGTGGGATGTAGGCTTGGGGACTTCTGGCTCCAGTGCCAGTGCTCTATCTGCTGTGCCACTCAGCTGCCCCATAGCATACTTTTGAAGAGGGACAGAGTGAAAAGAAGAGAAAATATAATAAACAGTAGTGGGGAGGAATAGAGGGAATTACAATCAACAACAGCAAATGTGGAAAAATATGGAAGTAACTTCTCTGATGAATTTATGATAAAGAATGCGATGCACTCCAGGGACAGAGCTGATGGTATCTGAACACAGACTGAAGCACATTTTTCTCTTTCTTTCACTTTGTTTCTTGAGAGGTTTTTTATTTTTTTTGGGGGGGGAGGGGGATTATGTTTACTCTTACAAGACTTTTAGTAATTAAAAAATAAATAGTATTACTGAATCAAAAGTCATGTTACAATTAAAGAAAAACTAAACTATAGGGAAGATCACAAGGAAATTGATTAAAGTATATGTTTATAAACAAAACAATGCTTTGTGCAAATCAGATACATAATAAATGCTTGCTAAATTTTTGAATTTTAATTATTTGTTAATTAGAACTATAATTTTCTGCTTTCAAGTCACAAATTTCCATTAGTAAAGTTTCATACATTCAGCAGCAGTTCAGGCATTTTTTGTTTTGCAAGGCAATGAGGTTAAGTGATTTGCCCAAGGTCACACAGCTAGGCATTTCTTAAGTATCTGAGGTCAGATTTGGGCTACCAAGCTGCCCCTCAATATCTATATTTGATGAAAATTGTAATTAAGGTAATAAGTATAATTCAAATATAATCTAATTAAAACTAATAAATCCTAGTGAATTCAATGTTGGTCTTATAGTCATGAAAACCTGGATCTGAATTCCATTCAGATACCTGCTAAGTGTCTGAGGTCGGATTTGGACTCATGTCCTCCTGATTCCAGAGTCAGTGCTCTACCCACTTTGCCATCCAGCTGTCCTATTAAGGGCCAAAGACATACTGACGATCTCTCTAAGATTATATTATATTGCATATAATATATTCTTTTGTCCTAAATCAGATATATAGATATGGATAGTATCTAAAAAACTTTGGAGCAGTTATACCTTTCAATATAATCTGGGAATCTATCTTATCCTATTTTTAGCAACATTAAAAGAAGAAAAATCTATATTTAGTCTCATTAGACTAGTTCATTAATTAATTAAAAATCATTAAATGACCAAAATTATCTTAGCTGCTGTTTGGAATTTTTTTCTCTCTCTCTAATCCTTGGCTGTAGTTTCTATCTATACTTTCATGTTCAGGTCCAAAAAAGTTGTGGTTAGTATTTCTAAGTCAGCCTCATTAGGGCTGGCTCTGCCCCAGGAAACACACCAATAGACATAAACACATTAGAAGGGTTGAAAGTCAATTCCCAAGTCCTCTTTGGATCATGATTTTTCCACCTAGTGACTCCAATAAGGGATCAATAAAACGTTTTTCTGAATTATTCATTGTCTCTACCCAGCAGAAATGAAATCTCTGACACAGCATGTAAAGTATAAGGGTGTCCTTGCCAATCAATTTCATTTGTGCTTTCAAAAGCACCTTTCACTCAGAATGCACAGATTCATAAAGTTTGAGCTGCAAGGAATGGTCTTAGAAACTCTAGTTGAACTCTTTCATTTTACAGATGAGGCCTAAAGAAGTGAAATGACTTGCCCCAAATTAAACAGTAAATTAGTAACCTTATGATAGGGCAGAACAATTAGGAGATTAGCTCATCAGGGTCCTGGATTTTTTTTAAAATGTTTATTTTTCAATTACATGCAAAAGTAGTTGTCAACATTCATCCATTTGCAAGTTTATGAGTGCCACAATTTTCTACCACCCTCCTTTCCCTCATTTACCAGTTTGGTAAAAGTTGTACATATATAATCATTGGTGAGTACCACCTTGCACAAAAGTACTCAGAATGTGGCCATCAAATCATAAATATAGAGCTTGAAGACACCTCAGATCTCACTGATCACCTCAATTCTCCAATTCCAGTTAGCTTAAACCTGAGAGGGTTTAAATCCAATTCTATCTTTCATGGTTAAGATGAAACTCCAGTAGAAACTGGTAAATGGAGGCAAGTGTGCAATTCCTTTCAGTCTTAAATCTGCCACCATGGGGACTGAATTCCACCTACAGGGAAAACATATCTGGAATTACTTTACAGGCAACATCAGAACATTCTCTTGAAACCCTCTCTTACTCCACAGAGCATCATATAAATATATGGCCTTAAGAGTTATGAGAGCTTAGAAGCTCTCCAAAAGGAAATGCACTTAAGTGAAAAAATGGAGAAATATGAGGATGTCTACTCTCATCAAGTCAATGAATAACTGGTGCAGCTATAGAGAGATTAAGGGGATAACATAATGGCTTTCTGGGGGTACAAATCCATCAAATAATGAAAAAATCTCAATTCCTAAAGTGGGATTTGTCACTGAGTATTGAATCTGCCCTGTTTGGGATTGTTTCATACACACAAAAAAATCCTCCTCCTGGATGGAATGATTCCACCAGCATTATATAATGACAAATTCTTCAATGTTGGTGAAGTCTAGGCTAATCACAGGTCCTCTCACGTAACCAGTAAGCACTAAGGGTGTATATATATGTTATCTAGTAACATGGCACCTACAGAGAATGGCACATTGGCCAGTTTGATTGGAACATAGTGTATATAAAAGAGCAAGGTGCAATCAGGTTAGAAAGGTCAGAGTCAGAGTGTGAAGTGTTTTAAATACTAAATGTACAAAGGGGTTTGTATCCTGGTGCTTTCTTGAGCAGGTCTAAGTCACATCTGTGCTATAAGAATATCAATTTGACACCTAAGTTATGGAAGATGGACTAAAGTAGGAGGGAAGGAGAATAGGGAGACCAAGCTACGGTAACAGCCCAGGTGAAGAGTTCTGAAGGCCTAAACTACTCTTGTGGTCATAAGAATGGAGAGAAGGGATGACATCTTTCTTAAAATGACAAGTGACATCTATCTAAAACCAAGAGCAATTATTCATAAAGGGAATTAAATTGAAGCCTTCCCCTAAGATCAGAGATGAAGTAACATCATTATTGCTACTATTATTCAACATTTATTAGAAATGACTAGTTTTAGTGATAAGACCAGAAATTTGAGGAATAAAAATAAGTGAAGAGGAAACAAAACCATCACACTTTGAAAATGATATGATGATACAATTAAATAACTAGAGAACTAGCTAAAAAACCAGCTGAAACAATAACTTCAGCAAGTTGCAGGGTATAAAATAAACACATCAGCATTTCTATACATTATCTATAAAACCCAAAGGAAGAAATAGAAAAAGAAATTGTTTTAAATAACTGCAGACAATAAATTCTTGGGTGTTTTAACTGCCAAACTCAGGGACTATATGAACACAGTTACAAAATATTCTTCATATACATAGAGACCTAAACAACTGGAGAAATATTAATTGCTTATGGTAGATTAAGCCAAATAAAAATGACAAATCTAAGTAAGTTAATTTACTTATTCAATGCCATGCCAATCAGAAAAGTCATAACAAAATTCATCTGGAAGAACAAAATGTCAAGACGACCAAAGGAATCAATGAAAAAATGTGAAGGAAGGCAGCTGAGGTTTAGCAAATTTCAAAATATGTTACAAAGTGGTAATCATCAAAACAATCTGGTGATGGACATGAACTCTGAGGGAGCAAGCCAAGATTGGCTTTAAATAATGCCCTAAAACAGGGCAGAACTCACAAAAGGACAGGGGGAAACAATTATCTAGCCAAAGGCAACTTAGAAAATTGGCAGAAAAAGTCTGTCCCACTAGGTGAAAGTGGAGTGCAATTCACTGCAGGCTGCAACTGTTCAAACCTGACTCCAGCACATCAAGAGCAGGTCTTGGAAGTGACTGAACCAGCAGCAGCACCTGCCACTGCTTCCAGATCTCTTAGCCCACACAAAGTAAGGGAGTCAACTGGTCTGAAGCAGGACTCTTGCTTTGCCAATACTCAGATCTGGGTCTCAGTTCTGGGTGGCAGCTTCAGGATAAGGAGAAGCACTAGCACAGCAGAGCTTGGGACCATAGCGTAGCAGGGACCCTCATCAAAGCTCCAGGGAAGAAAAAAAGAGCTTGCTGCTGCTCATAGGCTAGGACTCAGGACAGTAAATATACCTCTCCTTAGGTCACAGTACCTTGGAAGAACTGAAAACATTTAAGTTTCTAGATGTATTTCTGAAAACATATGCACAAACTTGGAATAGTGCACCCTCCAACCTGGAAGCAGAGTCCCACTTTAACAAAGAATTAAAAGTCAATGGATGAGCTGATGCTGAGTGAAGCGAGCAAAACTAGGAAAACATTGTACAACACTATGAGATGATCAATTACAATAAATGCAGCTCCTCTCAGCAGTTCAAAGATCAAAGACAATCCCAAGAGATCTGCTATGGACAATGTCATCCACATCTGGAGGAAAAAACTATTGATTCTGAATACAGAATAAAGAACACTATGCTCACTTAAATTTTTTTTTATCTTTTTCTTTCTTTTTCATGTTCCCCCCCCCCCTTAGTTCTAATTCTTCTTTCATAGCATGTCTAATAAGGAAATATATTAAACATGATTGTACATGTACAACTTTTACCAGGTTGTTTGATGCCAAGAAGAGTGAGGGAGGAGAGTAGTAAAATGTGGTACTCATAAACTTGCAAATGAATGGATGTTGAAAACTACCTTTGCATGTAATTGGAAAAAAAATAATAAAAAAGGAATGAAGTTGGGAAACAATTTTTTTTTTTTTTTAGTTTTCATGCAAGGCAATGGGGTTAAGTGGATTGCCCAAGGGCCACACAGCTAAGCAATTATTAAGAGTCTGAGGCCGCATTTGAACTCAGGTCCTCCTGACTCCAGGGCCGGTGCTCTATCCATTGCGCCACCTAGCTGCCCCCAGGAAACAATTTTTTATAGGTAGTGTTTCAGATAAAGGACACATTTCTTAAATAGAGAACTGAGTCATAATTCAAAGAATACAAGTCTTTCCTGAGCCATTAAAATGGTTAAAGAATATGAACAGGCAGATTTCAGATAAAGATATTAAAGCTATCTATAGTCATTGAAAAAACGTTCTAAATCATTATCTACTGATGAAATGCAAGTTAAAACAACTCTGAGGTACCACACCTCACACCAATCAGATAGGCCAATGTGACAAAGAAGAAAATGATCAATACTGGAGGGGACAGGAGCTAAATGGCGCAGTGAATAGAGCACCGGCCCTGGAGTCAGGAGGACCTGAGTTCAAATCTGGCTTCAGACACTCAATAAACCACCTAGCTGTGTGACCTTGGGCAAATCACTATTGCTTTGCAAAGAAAAAAATTGGAGGGGATGTGGGAAAACTAATACATAGTTGGTGAACTAATCCAGTCTTTCTGTTTTTTTGTTGTTGTTTTTTTGCCAGGCAATGGGTTTAAGTGCCCTGCCCAAGGTCACACAGCTAGATAATTATTATGTATCTGAGACTGGATTTGAACTCATGTCCTCCTGACTCTAGGCTGGTGCTCTATCCACTGTGTCACCTAGCCACCCCCTGATCCAGTCTTTCTGAAGAACAATCTGGAACTATGCCCCCACATGTCTAATATGAAAATGTTTTTTATATATATACATATATAACCTATATTAGAGTAATTAATTTAAGTGATTTTAAAAAGAACTTAGAAAAAAAGTGAAAAGCCAAGAAATAGGCTGGAAAATGAACAAACAACAGAAAAAATCTGACTACAAAAAGTTATGACATACACTCAGAACAGTCTTAAAACTCCTTTATCTAAAACCTCAGAAAAATATTAATTGGTCTCAGACCATGGAAGACGTCAAAAAGGATTTTAAAATCAAGTATGATGGGGTGGCTAGGTAGCACAGTGGATAGAGCACAAGGCCTGGAGTCAAGAAGACCTGAGTTCAAATCTGATCTAAGATGCTTAATGATTACCTAGCTGTGTGGCCTTGGGCAAGCCACTTAACCCCATTTCCTTGCCAAAAAAACCCCCCTCAAACAAAAAAATAAAGAGAGAGAGAGAGAGAGAGAGAGAGAGAGAGAGAAAGAGAGAAAGAAAGAAAGAAAGAAAGAAAGAAAGAAAGAAAGAAAGAAAGAAAGAAATTGGGAAGAAAAATGACAGTGATGCAAGAAAAACATGAAAAAATAACTAAACAATGAAGGAGGTACCAAAAATCCTGAAGAAAATAACACCTTGGGGTGGCTAGGTGGCGCAGTGGATAAAGCACTTGCAGTCAGGAGTACCTGGGTTCAAATCCGGTCTCAGACACTTAATAATTACCTAGCTGTGTGGCCTTGGGCAAGCCACTTAACCCTATTTGCCTTGCAAAAACCTAAAAAAAAAAATAACACCTTAATAAAACAGAACAGGCCAAATCATCAAGAGGTACAAAAATTCAATAAAGAAAAGAGCTCCTTAAAAAGTTGATTTGGCCAAATGGAACAGGAGATAGAAAACCTCACTGAAGAAAATAATTCCTTAAAAATTAGAAATGAACAAATGGAAACTAACCACACTATGAGACATCAAGAAGCAATCAAAACAACACCAAAAGAATGAAAAAAAATAGAAGACAATGTGATATATTTCACTGAAAAAACAACTGACTTAGAAAATAAATCCAGAAGAGATAAGAAGTTACTGCACTTCCTCAAGTCATGATAAAAAAAAAAAAGGGCCTAGCCATTATCTTTCAAGAAATTATCAAAGGGGACAGCTAGGTGGCGCAGTGGATAGAGCACCAGCCCTGGAGTCAGGAAGATCTGAGTTCAAATCCAGTCTCAGACGTGGAACAATTACCTAGCTGTGTGACCTTGGGTAAGTCACTAACTCCATTGCCTTGCAAAAACCAAAAAAGAAATTATCAAAGAAAACTACCTTGACATTCTAGAATCTAGAAATTAAAACAATCTCATAATCCTGAAAGAGATCCCTAAATGAAAACTCCCAGGAATATTACAGTCAAATTCTAGAGCTCCAGGTCAAGGAAAAGATATTGCAAACAGCCAGAAAAAAATTAATTAAAAATCACATGAGACCACAATCAAAATAACACAAGACTTAATAACTTCTACATTAAAGGATTAGAGGGCTAGGAATATTATATTTCAGAAAGCAAAGGAGTCAAGATTACAATCAAGAATCACCTACCTAGGGGACTTCCGGCCAAGATAGTGGAGAGTAGACAGGCACAGTTCTAAAGTCTCCTGATCTTTCCCCATCTATCATATGAAACAAACCTCTTAACAGAAATCTGACCCACAAAACCCAGAAAGAAAAGCCAGAAGAAAGAACATCTACCTCAGGAGTTGTCTTCCACAGCAGCCGTGGGTGAGTTTGGGCAGGTGAGTCTGGGCACAGAGGGTGGATCAGCGGCTTAATTGGAGCCAGGGAGTCTGAGGGGCCCAGAGATGGACCTGGTGATCAGCGGTGGGGCTAGACCATGGGGGCTTGAGTCAACTAGGGAGTAGAGGTGTGCTGACCCTCTGGAGCTTGCTGACAGGGCTGGAAGGAGAGCTCCAGTGCAGGAGAGCTGCAGACACTCCAGTCTGAGGAACTCTGAGTTCATGCCTCCATTGCAGCTTGAGGCCCCTTCCCAGAACAAACAATAGCAGACTATTTCTGCCTCAGGCACAGGTGTGTGAGCAGAAGAACCAGCCCAGCTGACAATAGGGAGAGGAATGACCTCAGCCCAGGGCAAAGCCCACCACTGAATGAAGGCAAAAGGATTCAATAGCTCCACCCCTCCCCCTTTCAAGCTAAGGGAGAAGGCCTTAATCAAGGTCACAGACACTCCAGAGAAAGCAACTAGCACCTCCTACTGGCCAGCCAGGAAATTGCACTCAGTGAGTAAAGCCTCTATTGATCCCAAACCCCAGTGAACCAGCCCCTCCCCAACTCAAGGTCTTAGCAAAATGAAGAAGGGTCAGCGAAAAGGTGGATCCATAGAAAAATTCTTGGAAAGAAAAGACCCTAACTCAGAGACCTAGAACCTTTGAGGAGAATATGATCTGGTCTCCAGTACAGAAAGACTCCCTTGAAGAATTAAGGAAGGAGTTTAAAAATCAACTGGAAAATTTGGCAAAAGAAACCCAAGAGAAGATTAATACCTTGCAACAAGAAAACAAATCCTTAGAAAATACAATTGGACAAATACAAAATGAGAATAAATCTCTCAGATCCTCAATTGGGCAAATGCAAAAAGAAAATAATTCTCTCAAAACCTCAATTGGTCAAATTGAAAGCTCTTTCAAAAGTAGAATTGACCAATTGGAAAAGGAATTGCAAAAGGTTAATAAAGAAAACTCCTCCCTAAAAAAAAGAATGGAGTCTGCAGAAACTAATGAATTCATGAGACAGCAAGAGCCTGTCAAACAAAATCAAAAAATAGAAAAAATAGAAGAAAATGTAAAATACCTCATCAGCAAAACCACTGACCTCGAGAATAGGTCAAGAAGGGGCAACCTGAAAATCATTGAACTTCCTGAAAACACTGAAGAGAAAAAAAAGCCTGGACTTAATATTACAGGATCTAGTGATAGAAAATTGCCCTGATATCATGGAATCAGAGGGCAAAGTAGTTACTGAAAGAATACACTGATCCCCTCCAGAAAAAGATCCTAAAATGAAAACACCAAGGAATATTGTGGCCAAATTCCAGAGCTAACAAAGAGAAAATCCTGCAAGCAGCCAGAAAGAAACAATTTAAATATCAAGGAGCCACAGTAAGGATTACAGGACCTGGCTGCATCAACATTAAGGGATCAAAGGGCCTGGAACGAGATATACAGAAGAACAAGGGAGCTTGGAATGCAGCCAGGAATCCACTATCTTGCAAAGAAGAGCCTTCTCTTCCAGGGAAAAAGATGGGCATTTAATGAAATGGAAGAATTCCAAAAATTCCTGACGAAAAGACCAGAGCTAAATAGAAAAATTGGACATCAAACAGGAGGTTCAAGAGACACATGAAAAAGTTTAAAAAAATGAGGGGGGGGCGGTAAAAGAAAAAAAAACCTGCTGTCCAACAAGCTGAAATTGGCTATATCCCAGCATGGGGGAAAAGATTCTCATAAATCTTGAGAATTGTAACTCTAACAGAGAGAATATACCTAGCCGGAAGTGATGGACATTCATGACCTATCCATGAGACTGCTATCCAATGGGATGTAACTGGCTTTAACCTCACTTGGGAGAAAGACTCTAATAACTCCCAAGAATTTTAACTCTATTAGTTAGAATGTACTTAGCTAGAAGTGACAGATACTCAGAATTTTCTATGACTCAGATAGAATGAGAACAGGAAGGAGACAGGAGGAGGGAGGGGATTGAATGGGGTAAATCTCATTATATTAAGAGGTACAAAATACCTATGGTAATAGAGGGGAAGAAGGGAGGAGATGAGAAACACCTGAATCTTCTTCTCATCAGACCTGGCTTAAAGTCAACTTACATATACTTAGTTAAGTTAAAAAAATATCTAACCTTTCAAGTATTAAAAGGGGAAAAGGGGAGTGGGGACGGAGAAAGGGAGGGGAAAAAGGGGAACTAACAAAAGGAAGGGAAGGGGAAAGAAAGGGCAGGGAGTGATACAGGAGGGCAAACACACTGAAGGGGTGGTATTCAGAAACAAAATACTGGGGAATACTGATAAAGGGAGTTGGAAGGAGGAAAAATACAAACAGAGGAAAGATAGCATGGAGGGCAATAAAGAATAAGTCATCATAACTTCGAATGTGAATAGGATGAACACTCCCTTAAAACGTAAGCAAATAGCAGAGTGGATTAAAAATCAGAATCCTACAATATGATTTCCCTCTTAACACACTCAATTTGGATCAATGTACAACATGGAAACAAAATAAAGACTGACAAATTGCTTTCCATGGTGGGGGGAGGTAAGATTGGGAGAAAAGTTGTAAAAACTCAAATAAAATCTTTAACAATAAAAAAAGAATCACCTACCTAGTAAAACTGATTATAATCTTTTTTTTTGGCAAAAGATATTCAATGAATTACAAGACTTTCAAGTACCCCTGGATGAAAAGACCAGAACTGAATAGAAAATTACTTTTAAATAAGACTCAAGAGAAGCATAAAAAGATAAACAAGAAAGGGAAACCATAAGGGAAGTAATAAGTTCATTATAACTCATAAGAACTTTCTCATTAGGCACAGGTATGAGCTGAATAAAATGGCTGATATTTAATAGTAATAATAAAATTAAGGGATGAGAAAGAGGAATGTACAGGGATAAAGGTAGAGATAGAATAGGGTAATTATCTCACACAAGAAAGACCATTTTCAGTGAAGGGAAAGATGGGGTTGGAAGGGAAGCTTGAACTTTACTCTCAATGGAACTGGTTTAGAGGGGGAATACATACATGATCAATTCAGTACAGAAATCTATCCTATCCCATGGGAAAGTAGAAGGGGAAGGGTATAAGGAAAAGGGGGGGGGTTACTCATAGAATGTAGGGTGGATTGGAGGAGGGAGTAGTCAGAAGCAAACACTTTTGAGGAGGGACAGGTGAAAGGGGAGAGAGAACAGAATAAGACAGGGAGAAAAGAATGGAGGGAAAAATAGTAATACATAACTGTGAAGAAATTTTCAAAGGAAGTTTCTCTAATACAGGCCTCATCTTTCAATATATGGAAAACCAAGTCAAATATATAGAAATGAGTCATTCCCCAGTTGGTAAATGATCAAAAAATATGAAGTCAATTTTCAGATGAAGTAATCAAAACTATCTATAGTCATATGAAGAAAATGCTCTAAATCACTACTAATTGGGGAAATGCAAATTCAAACATTTCTGAGTCACTACCTTACACCTATTAGATTAGCTAATAGGACAGAAAAGGAAAATGACAAATGTTGGTGGGGATATGGAAAAATTGAGATTTGAATGCATTGTTGTGAACTGATTCATCCATTATATGAAGAAAGTTGGAGCTATGCCCAGTATAAAAGACCATGTATACCCTTTGACCTACTAATACTAGATCTTTATTGCAAGAGATTAAAAAATAAAAAGGAAAAGGACAAAATTATTTAAAGCAGCTCTTTTTATTAGGCAAAAAATTGGATGATGAGGATAAAAGCCCATCAGTTGGGGAATGGTTGAATGGTTTATGACAGCGATGGCATATTATTTGTGTTCTAAGAAATGATTAACTAGATGCTCTCATAAAAACCTGGAAAGGCTTATATGAGCTGATGCAAAATGAAATGTACTATGTATAAAGTAACAGCAATATTTATAAGATGATCAGTGATTTTTCTTTTTTTTTAAAAATGTTATTTATTTAAGGCAATGGGGTTAATGACATGCCCAAGGTCACACAGCCAGGCAATTATTAAGTGTCTGAGGTTGGATTTGAACTCAGGTCTTCCTGACTCCAGGGCTGGTGCTCCATCCACTGCAACATCTGGCTGCCCCCAATTTAACTATTCTTGAGCAATACAATGATTCAAGACAACTCTGAAGAACTTATGATGAAAAATATTATCTATCAAATTGAGGGGATCCCATCAACAATTGGGAAAAGGTTGGACCTAACAAGTTATGCTTTATGAATGTTATGGAATACTACTACTGTTCTGTTAGAAATCATGAGTAGCCTGACTTTAGAGAAGCCTGGAAAGATTTGCATGAACTAATGCTGAGTGAAGTGAGTATGAACTAGGAGAACATGGTACACATATTAATAGCAACATTGCTGGTGGGGACACTCCTCTCAGCAGTTCAGTGATCAAGGACAATCCCAAGGGACCTGTTATGGAAATGTCATCCACATCCAGAGGAAAAACTATGGATTCTGAATACAGAGCAAAACATATTATGTCCACTTAAAAATTTTTTTTTAAGGTATTTTCTTTCTTTCTCATGGGTTTTTGTCCTTAGTTTAATCCTTTCACAGCATAACTATTATGGAAACAAATAAAAAACACTTCTTCATAAACAACCTATATCAGATTAGTATTGTCATGGGGAGGGAGAAAGGAAGAAAGGATGGTGGAAAAATATGGAACTCAAAAGTTAGCAAAAGCATGAATGCTGAGAACTATCTTTGCATGTAATTGGAAAATAAAATAAAATAAATGCTATTTAATCCCCAGAGAAAGAACTGAAAGAGTATGAATAAAAATCAAGGCATACATTTTTACTTTATTTTTCTTGGATCTGTTTTTTGGTCTTTTTTTTTCAACATAACTAATATGAAAACGTGCTTTGCATGATTATACAGGTATAACCTATATCTTATTGCTTGTCTTCTCAATGAGGAGGGTGGGGAGGGATGGATAGAATTTGGAATGCAATTTTAAAAATGGATGTTGAAAACTGTTTTTACATGTAATTGGAGGAAAAATACTAAAAAAACAAAGAAATGAGCAGTATCAGCAGACTTGATCAGGCACACACATACACACACACACATACAATATACAGTAGTACATGACCCTAGTGTTTGATAAACTGAAAGATTCTTGCTTTTAGGATAAACATTCACTACTTGACAAAAAAAAGCAAAGCAATTTGGAAGAAACTAGGTACAGATCAACATCTCAGTCTATACTGAAATAAAGTCAAGATGGCTAAATGATTTAGACATAAAAGGTGATATCATAATCAAATTACGGAAGCATAGGAAATGCTACCTGTCAGATCTAAAGAGAGAGAACAGTACTATATATAAAATGGATAATTTGATTATATTAAATTAAAAATGTTTTACACAAGCCAATGCAGCCAAAATTTTAAAAAATTTACAGTGAATTTCTCTTAATGGCTCATTTCTTAAATATGTAAGGGAACTGAACTAAATTTATAAAAATAAGAGCCATTCTCCAACTGATAAATGGTCAAAGGATATGAAGTCAGTTTTCATAAGAAGAAATCAAAGTTATTAACAGTCAAATGAAAAATGCTCTAAATTATTACTGATTAGAGCAATGTAAGTTAAAACAACTCTTGAGATATCACCTCACACAAATCAAATTGACCAACATGACAGAAAAAGACAAGGACAAAACCTGGAGGGGGTGTGGAAAAATTGGGACACCAATGTCCTGGTAGAGTGATGAACTATTCCAACTATCCTGGAAAACAATGTGAAATTATGCCTAAAGGGGAAAAATCTGCATACTTTGATCAAACAAGATTTTAACTCTTAGGTTTATATCCCAAAGAAATAAATGGGGGAAAGCCCTATTTGTACAAAACTATTTATAGCATCTCTTTGTGGTGGCAAAGAATTTGAAACTGAGGGGATATCCATCAATCGGGGAATGGCTGAACAAGTTGTGGTATAGGATTATGATGGAATACAATTGTGCTATAAGAAATGACAATGATTTCAGAAAAACCTGGAAATAGTTACATGAACTGAGGCAAAATGAAGTGAGCAGAACCAGAACACTGGACACAGTAACAGTTCTTACCTAGTCCTAAATCACTGAATGAATGTTCCTTCAGACAAACAGACCTGGGAAAGCTCTTAGCGTAAAAATGTCAGTCTCCCTCTGCATCTGGTATCATCTCCAGTTTTGCCACTGAATTCAAATGACCTCTGAGGGGAGAAAAAGAGGCTGATGACTTTACATAGACTTGCTTCACTTAAATCCAATTCACTTACAATTAAGACCTTACCCTTTTAATGTCATTGGTCCTCTTTGAGAACAAAGGATAAACAAGAAGTTCTGTTTTGGACACACTGAATTTAAGATGCCTACAAGACATCTAACTGAAGCTGGCTGATGATTTGGATAGTTTGGACTACTAGTTCAAATTATATTTCAATACAATTGGCTTTCTTTGTAATGCTATATAGTCTACTTTATGCATTTAAAAACTATTCTGAGTCCATAGTCTTTAACACACTGCTAGAGGAATTTATGATACAAAAAAAGGTTAAGAACTTCTGAAATGAAGACCTTTCTATATCTGAAATTCTATGATTTAGGCTTTATCTGTCTTTGTCAAATCTTCTAAAAGAACTCTTCCTTCACAAAATCAAAGAAAACAAGTTTTACTTTCCTGTTCTCCCAACAAATCACCTCTAAAAGTGTCAATTTTATTGGAATTGATTAAAATTACTTTGACATACATTTGTCTATGCCCTTTTCTAAAACATCAATAGGCCAGTATAGCGTGGGAGCTGTGCTGGCAATTAGGACTCTAAGTGACCACATAGCACATTCACTCTAGGAAGGCTTGTTTGCTCCTCTCAGTTTTGATCCCTTTACCTCCAATGTGGAAGAACATTTATGAATCTTGGGTAAAGTTCTTAGTATAATATTAGGGGTCCTTTATTCAAAGTACCCTAGAGAGTGTATAGCATTTAATGAACTGACCAAAGTACCAGCTGCTCAATAAGAATCCTCATATTTTAAGCTCCATCAGCTTTGGCTGGCTGAAGAACGATGGACTGAGATTCCTACACCCTTACTGTTGCTGGTACAGTGCTGGGAGTTACTTAAGGTTGTGCCCTTTCTTATTGTATGTTTTTGGAGGCCTTAACACAGACCACAGCTTCTGCAGTATTTGTGTTTCTTTAAAGACACCTCCAGGAAAAAAAAAAAAAGCTATTACTGGCATCAAAGAATTGTTTGATTTGTATGCAGTGAAAGAATTTGAGTTATAACCACAAATGGCAGCTACACACTGCTTTCTCTTTCTTCTGTGGGTGAAGAGCCCAGCCCCCCCCCCCCCCCCCCCCCCAGTTTGCTCCAGTTTAAAGGGGTCAGTTCAAGGTTCTGATAATCCCTGGCTTCTTCTCACAAGGATCAAAGGAAGACTCCTCTGCCGGCACAACTAGCTCTTGACTCTGACAGAAGGAGGCTAGATGTTTTACTTTGGAGAGAATAAAAGGAGAATTATTCATACTACCCTTTCAGGATACAAGGTCTGAGGGAGTGCCCCCTCTGGTCAGGGGGGAGGAGAATAAAGTGGCTGCTGAGCTATAAGGAGGACATTCATTGGACTCTCTAAAGATCCTCAGGGTCCGCAGGCCGCTGGCATCTCTGTCTACCTAGAGAATGAGAAGCCAAGGGAGAGGGATGAACAGCATGCTGCAATGGGGAAAGAGAGAGAGAGAGAGAGAGAGAGAGAGACACACACACACACACACACAGAGACAGAGACGGAGAGAGAGAGATGGATAGCGAGAGAGACAGACAGACAGAGACAGGGAGAGAGACAGAGAGAGAGAGAGACGGAGAGAGACAGAGACAGGGAGAGAGAGACAGAGAGAGACAGACGGAGAGAGACAGAGAGAGAGACAGAGAGAGAGACAGAGATGGAGAGACAGACGGAGAGAGACAGACAGACAGAGAGAGACAGAGACAGGGAGAGAGAGACAGAGAGAGAGACACAGAGAGAGAGACACAGAGACGAGACACAGAGAGAGAGAGAGACAGAGACGGAGAGCGAGAGACAGACGGAGAGACAGAGACAGGGAGAGAGACAGAGAGACCGAGACAGAGACGGAGAGACAGAGAGAGACAAAGAGAGAGAGACACAGAGAGAGAGACACAGAGACGGAGAGAGAGACAGAGACGGAGAGCGAGAGACAGACGGAGAGACAGAGACAGGGAGAGAGACAGAGAGACCGAGACAGAGACGGAGAGACAGAGAGAGACAAAGAGAGAGAGACAGAGAGAGACACACAGAGAGACAGAGACGGAGAGAGAGAGACACAGAGACGGAGAGAGAGAGAGACAGAGACGGAGAGCGAGAGACAGACAGAGAGACAGAGACAGGGAGAGAGACAGAGAGACCGAGACAGAGACGGAGAGACAGAGAGAGACAAAGAGAGAGACAGAGAAAGACAGAGACAGAGAGACAGAGACGGGAGAGACAGACAGAGACAGACAGAAAGACAGACAGAGAGACGGAGACAGAGAGAGGCAGAGTCACAGATTCCCAGAGACAGAGTCGCAGAGAGAGTCGCAGTCACAGAGAGGGGGCCAGGGAGGCAGGGCGCCCCGGGGCCTTACCCTGGGGCCCCCGGGCTGGCCCCTCGGCCTCTCAGGTTCCTTCTCTTTAGATGGGGCCCCACGTTGCTCGGGGCCCCGCAGGCCGCGCTGGGCCAGCTGGGACCACAGCGGCTCCATGGAGGGGCCGAGTCTGGATGCAGGCGGGTCCGGGGCATTAGGGGGGCGGCGCGGAGGCGGGCGCCGCGGAGGGGTCCCCTCTGAGGGCGGGAGGGGCTCGGTCCCGGGCTCTCTCCTCTCACTTCCGGGGGCGGGGGAGGCTCCTACCTCGATCCTCGCCTGGGCCCCGTCACGCGCCGCCAGGGGCTCCCCTCCCCGCCCGGCAGGCCGATGCCTGGGCCGCTTCCCCCTCCGGCCGCTGCATGGATGGTGCGGTCCGGGATGCCGGCGGCCTGAGCCTTAATTTCTAGGTCCGTCCGTCCGTCCGTCGGTCTTCCCGGGCCGGACCCGGCCGCCGGACGGTTGAGCGGGCCGCGCTCGGGGCCGGTTCTCTCCCAGCTGGGTCCCCTTGAGTCAGGCTCCCTCTCCCGGGCTCGTGGTAGGCTGGGCCGGCTCTCTCTCCCCGCCCCGCATCTCTCGCGATTGGTTCGGTCTCCGCGGGCTGGTCACGCACTCGTGTTGTCTCGGGAGCGCAGGGGGCGGGACTAATTCTAGCCCCACCCTCTTAAGCTCTCCCCGCCTATCGGAGAGCTGTCCCCGCCCTCGCACGTGCGAACGCTGCGCCAGGGCGTGAAGCAGCCCCCTCCCCGCCCCCGACCCCAGAAAGTGCCATTGGCTTGTAGCTCTGCGCGGCGATGGGGGGCGGTGGGGCGGTGGGGAGCTCCCTAGGAGGGATGCGCCCTGCACTCTCTCTCCAGCCGCAGCCTCTTCCAGACTGAAGCCGGATGTTTCTTGGGACCGAAGGGCGGCCCTTCTGGGATAAAGGGAGAGAAGCGGGGAATCCCGGGGCCGAGTTTCCCTGTCAAAGAGGCGCGGAGGTGCAGCCCTTTGTCCTTCCCTTCGGTCGCGACTCCGGGAGCCGGCACCGAGGATGCAGAGATGCCCTGCCGGGAGGTAGACTCATCCCTCACCTCCCTGAGCCCACAAGCTGGGAGCGCTAGCGCCTCGATCCCTCCCTAAAAGGGACACGTGGAGCTCAGCTCCCACTGGTGAAACAGTCAGCGAGGAGGTGGGCTTGCAAACGAGGCGGTGGGCTGAGCAGTGGCCTTATAATGAGGCAGCTGCCCCCCCACCCCGGCTGAGCCCTCCCAGACCGCTGAGCTTGAATGACGGGGCTGGGAGGGAGGAAGGGTTGTTAAAGAGGGGTTCAAGGACCTGAGACTAAAGTGTTTTAGAGCTGGAATTCCCCTAGATTAGATTCTCTTTGCCCTGTAAACAGGATCTTCCCCTTTAAACCGCTTTAGATCTACTAAGGTTATAACCTATTACAGGCTGGGGTGCTTCTGTCAATGGGGGCTTGTCAGGTCATCCAGGTAGGGAATATTTAGTAGTTACTAGCCTGTTATGAACTACACCCAGGATCATCGGTACAGAAGTGGGCAGCGATGCCCTAAGGAAGAAGAAGCTCCTTCAGAGCCTGCCTGCAAAGCTGGCAGTAACGAAGGACAATTCAAGGATGGTGAACGGATGGTGCCGAGCCGCGGCCCGAGGAAAAGCAAAATTGCTTCTGATTTCATTCCTCGTAAGTGGAATATTCCCAGTAAAACCCTCCCGGGGTTAATATTCTTGGTGAAGTCCTCTCATGCTTAAGAAATATTAAGAAAAAGCAAACTCATTATTAGACTATTCCTAGAAAGGCCTTGCATTCCAAGAGCAGCTTATGAGCCACCTTCTTTATGATAAGGTTATTATTATTATTATTATTATTACTATTATTATTTTAGGATTTTTTTGTAAGGCAGTGGAGTTAAGTGACTTGCCCAAGGCTACATGGCTAGGTAATTATTAAGTGTCTGAGGTCGGATTTGAACTCAGGTCCTCCTGATTCCAGGGCCATTGCTCTATCCACTGCGCCACCTATTCCCCCCATAAGATTATTTTTACTAGACTTAGACATTACTTCATTTAGACAGTTGTAGATATGAAGGTCATTGAAATCTTTTTTTTTTAATTTTCTCTCCATCTGGATGGTGAAGGTAATATTTTGTGAAAACCTTTCATTTTTCTTTGTTACTGGGCAGATATTCCCTGAATAGACTGTAACCCTGAAAAACCCAACCAGTGAGTTGACAGGGAGGGGATGGGGGGGGGGGATTGTCTTAAATCTGTTCTTTAGGCTCAGTTCAAACTCTCACCACTTGATATGAGATTGTGAGTCTGACTTTTTCTGGAGAAAAACAATTAAAACCCTCATTTTGCTCAGAATCAGTCTGAAGATTTTCTTAGTGGATTTTTAATCCCACACAATAGGAATAGAGAAAAAATCATTTGCAAGATCAGTAACCTCCTACCACTCAAAGGGAGCTGGGCTGTTTGGTCTATCCCTGGGATAGACTCAGGATTAGGAGCAATTGGCATGATAATTTTATTCAACTCCTGGGGACTGGCTGTAAGTTACCCAGTATCATCTACCTTCACCAGCTTTGTAGGATTATTATAAAAGAAGTATGTATAGAAAAGTACTTCAGCCTCCTTTTCCTTTATTAGAGAAGTTTCTTTCTCCACAAACCAGTACATGATACTGTCTATAATTACCACCATAGAAGCTACCATAAGGACATCGATACAGCTATTGACTCCTAAGAACTCATACTATTTATGCCCATAACATATTTACCCCAGTTAACCACCACAATACCAAAAAGTCTTTCACCCACCTTAAGAAAATATTTTTATCAGACAAGATCTGCTTTCCTAAGAATACAAGTAAAACAAAACCTATTATAAATACGTATAGACAAATTTCTACAGTAGCCATTCAGAAAAAAAATCTTTTTCTGCATTCTAAGTGTATCACTTCTCTATCAAATGATATGTAATGTGTTTTATCATTAGTCCTCTGCAATTCTGGTTGATTGTTATACTAATTAGAATTCAACACAATAATCTTCTATGACCTTTATAGACCATGAATGGTTTAGCCATTCTTCTCTCAAATAGTTTGTTTTGCTTGAGACTAATCTCTCTCTTAATCTATTCCTTCTAGTTACCCATTATCCTTTCTCTTTCTTTCCCAGGCAGCTTGGTGGCACAGTGGATATAGTACTGGCCCTGGAGTCAAGAGGACCTCAGTTCAGATCCTGCCTCAGGCACTTAATAATTCCCTAGCTGTGAGACCTTGGGCAAGTCACCTAACCCCATTGCCCTGCAAATACACCCCCCCCCAAAAAAAAAACCATTATCTCTTCTTTCTCTCCTGTTTCCTTGTTGAGTGAAATGTATTTCTGTACTCTACTCTCTGGATGTGTTCATAATGGTATTCCTCCTTCTGAACAGTTTGATTGAAAGTGAGTTTCAAGTATCTACCTTTCTCTCTTCCCCCCCTTGTTTATATAGATATCTATTTTTGTACCTGGACTATGTGAGATAATTTTGCTTACCATTTTTTGCTCCCAATTCCATATATTCCTCTTCCTTTCTCTTTCCATTTTTTCCTTAATATCATTGAGATATATAATACCATTGAGAATTACTCCCAGCCTAGATTTAAGTAGACTTTTTCTTTGACCCCTGATGATAATGGGGTTAAGAGGGTATATATGTGTATATATATATATATATATATATATATATATATATATATATATATATATAATCTCCCCATATTTGAATTTAAGTAGTTTATCCTTGTTTAGTTCTTTCTCATTGTCTATTCCTGCTTTCCTTTTTAGGTTTCAATTCATTCCTATGTTTGAACTTCAGTTTTTCTGTGCAGTGCTGGTCTGTTTAAAATTTTTTTTTTAATCAGGAATTCTCTTATATTCCTCTGTTATATTCCTTTGAAGAATTGTCTATTGGGTAAATTATTCTAGGTAAGCCCATACTTTTTGTCTTCTAGAACATTGTATTCCATGTGCCCTTACTTTTTTTTTGTAGTTGTGGTTCATGTGTGAACCTGATTGTGGTTTTCTGTTATTTGAATCCTTCCTTGCTGCTTGGAGCCCTTTCTCTTTGTTCTGAAAACCTGGATCTTGGCTGATATTCCTGGGGGTTTTCCTTTTAGGGTTTCTTCCAGGAATTGTACAGTGGATTCATTTGATTTCTACTTTGCCCTTTAGTTCTAAAAGATCTGGGTAGTTTTAATGACATGTTGTCTAGGCCTTTTTTTTTCTTTTTTTTTTTTTGGTCATGGCATTCAGAAAATTTAATGGATCTTTTTTCCCCCCTCTTTTATTTGTTTTCCTGTTTAGTTGTTCTTGCAATGAGGAAACTTCTTTTTATTTTCCCAGGCTTTTGACTTTGTTTTACTATTTTTTGTTGCTTCAGAGTCACTGGTTTCTATTTGATCCATTCCAATTTTTAGAGAGTTTATTGCTTAGGTATAATTCTTTCTTCCATAACTTTCATTTCTTTTCCATTTTTTCCCTCTAGCCCTCTCATTTCATTTATAAAGCTATTTTAACTTTTTTTAAAACTCTTGTTTCCTTAATTCTAGTTGAAATTTTGTTCAAGCTATGCTTCTGCCCAAGCTGTTTTTCTGTGAGATTTAGCTTGTAAATGTTTTGGAGTCCTTTCCCACAGTGATTGTCCTTATGGTGGGATTCTTTTGTGTTTTGCTCATTCTTGAGTTCTGCTTCCTGATGTTAGGGCTGAGCTCTACTCCACTTCTAGAGGGAAGGTCCTATTGCTGCTTTCCTGTGGTATGGAGTGTCATTTCAGGATCTCGGGGACAGTCAAGAGACCAGGCTCCAAAACAGGTCTGTTCCAGGGCAAAGTCTGATTTCTTCCCATCTCCTCTAGTCTGAGCTCTGCAAGTTTCTGACTTGGGTTTGGGTCTGAGCAACATTAGATTACTATTAGACAGGTAGATAGAGCACTGGCCCTGCAGTCAGGAGGACCTGAGTTCAAATGTGATCTCAGACACTTAATAATTTTTTATTTTTTGTTTTTGCAAGGCAGTGGGGTTAAGTGATTTGCCCAAGGTCACACAGCTAGGTAATCATTTTCTGAGGTTGGATTTGAACCCAGGTCCTCTTGACTCCAGAGCTGGTGCACCACTTAGCTCCCAAGACACTTAATAATTAACTAACTGATGGTGGTTCAGCATGAGTCTGGACTTCCTCTTGGTCTGGTACACTAGAGTGCTCCATCCATGATATGCTCCTGCCTCGATTCTATCCTCAATGTCTGTTACTCTGTCTCTGCCTGGATAAATGACTCACTGCGACTTTTTTTCTAATTTTTTCCATCCAGATTCTGTCTGGTACTTTTTTTGAGGGGGGGGGGGTTACAAGGCAATGGAGTTCAGTGACTTGCCCAAGGTCACATAGCTAGGTAATTATTAAGTGTCTGAGTCTGAATTTGAACTCAGGTCCTCTTGACTCCAGGGTGGGTGCTCCATCCACTGTGCCACCTAGCTACCCCCTTCCCCCTCCCTTTTTTAAAAATAACTTTGGGATATAGACCTAGTAATGGTATATTGCTCTATCAAAGGGTATGCAAAGCCTTTTGGGCATCATTCCAAATTGCTCCCCAGAATTGTTGGATCAGTTCACTACTCCACCAACAGTGCATTAGTTTCCCACTTTCCTCATTTCCCCTCCAACATTATCATTTTTCTTTTCTGTCATATAATATATACTTATATTGATATATAATAATATCTTTTCTGTCATATAATATCTAATAAATAATGATTTAAGGCATTTCCATTTGACTATAGTTTTGATTTCTTCATGTGAAAATTGTTCAAATCCTTTTGAAAGGTCAAAAGGTGAACCCTCAGTAAAAAGGAAAATGGCACTATAAATGGAAGTAAGTGAAAAGCTGTTTATTGAAGGAAGGTACAGCTGGATATGTCCATGAAGACTCCAGCAGTGGGTAGTAGGGAGAGCAAGTCTTTTTATAGGTTTTAAGAGGCAGTGGCATGGTTTCTATAGGAACTGGGAGCTGTTGAGGACTCCATGGAGGATGTTTTTGTTTTGGGGTTCACCAAGGTGAGGTTGTACATTGCTTGGAGTTTCTAAGGAGGTTAGGGTTTTTGTGTCCTTAGGAAAGGGTAATCAATGGGGCTCTCCTGGCAAGGATGACCATTTATCAATTAGGGAATAACTTGTGTTTGCTAGCTCTCTCTGTATTTGAGAAATGAGGCCTTTAACAGAGATACTCGCTATTAAAATGATTCCCCAGCTTTCTGCTTTCTTCTAATCTTGGTTGCATTGATTTGTTTGTGCAAATACTTTTAAATTTAATATATTTAAAAGTATTCATTTTAAATCTCACAATGTTCTTGATGGCTTGTTTGATCATAAATTCTTCCCTTCTCTATAGATATGGCAAGTAAACTATTCCTTGCTTTCTTTATTTGTTTGTAGTACCCACCCTTTATGTCTAAATTATGTACCCATTTTGACCTTATCTTGGTATATGGTATAAGATGTCGGTCTCTGCCTAGTGTCTATTATATTGTTTTCCAGTTTTCCCAGCAATTTTTTCAAATGGTGAATTCTTATCCTAAAATCATTGGTTTTTGAGTTTACCAAATACTACATGGTCATTTACTGCAATCTCTTTTGTACCTAATCTATTTCACTGACCTACAACTCAGCCAATACTTGATAGTTTTGACGATTACTACTTTATTATATAGTTTTAGATCTGGTACTGCTAAGCCACTTCTCTTTGCATTTGTTTTCATTAACATTCTTGATTATCTTGACCTTTTGTTCTTCTGGATGAATTTTGTTATGAGTTTTTTTCCTAGCTCAATAAAGTAATTTTTTGGAGGTTTGATTGGTATGGCACTCAGTAAGTAAATGAGTAGTCATTTTATTACGTTAACTCAGCTTACTCATGAGCAATTGATATTTTTCCTTGTTTAGAATTGACTTTGTATGAAAAGTATTTTATAATTGTGTTCATATAGTTCTGGGTTTATCTTGGCAGGTAGGTTCCCAAGTATTTTATATTGCATCAGTTATTTTAAATATGATTTCTTTTCTCACTGAGTTTTGTCAATAATGTATAGAAATGCTGATGATTTATTTGAATTTTCTGTCCTGCAACTTTGCTAAAGTTTTTAATTGTTTCAACTAGTTTTCTAGCTAATTCTCCAGAGATTTTTAAGTATATCATCCTATCATGTGTTAGTTTTATTTCCTCATTGTCTTTTTTTTTATTCCTCCTGTGTCTTTTTATTGTCTTGTTGGTATATCTAGTTCAATATTGAATAATAGTGGTACTACAGGGTATCTTTGCTTCACCCCAGATTATACTGGGGAATGCTTCTACTTTATCCCCATTATATGAGGAATGGTTTTAGGTAGATGATAATAATCATTTTTAAGGAAAGCTCCATTTATTCTTCTATTTTATTTTACAAGGCAATAGGGTTAAGTGTCTTGCCCAAGGTCACACATCTAGGTAATTATTAAGTGTCTGAGGCTGGATTTGAACTCAGGTCCTCCTGCCTCCAGGGCCAGTGCTCTATGCACTGCGCCACCTAGCTGTCCCAAGCTCCCTTTATTCTCATACTCTCTAGTGTTAATAAGAATAAGTGGTATATTTTTTCAAAAGCTTTTCCTGCATCTATTGAGATAATTATATGATTTCTCTTGGTTTTGTTATTGATATGGTCGATTATATTTATAGTTTTCTAACATTGAATTGGCCTTGCATTCCTGGATAAATTCACCATGTCATACATAGTGTATGATCCTTGTGATATGTTGTTGTAATCTCTTTTTAAAAATTACATCAGTATACATTAGGGAAACTGGCCTATAGTGTTCTGTTTTTGCTCATCCTAATTTATTTATAATTACCTTATCTGTGTCATAATAGGAATTTGCTAGATCTCCTTCCATTAATTTTCTAAATAACATATAATATTGAAATTAATTTTTCTTTAAATATTTGGTAGAATTCACTTGTGAAGGCCTCTGTCCTTGGGAATTTTTTCTCAGGGAAATTCATTGCTGGCCTGTTCAATTTCTTTCTCTCAGATGAGGTTATTTAAGTATTCTATTTCTCTTCTGTTCATCTGGGCAATTCATATTTTTGTAAATATTCATCCATCTCACTTGTCAGATTTATTGGCATGTAATTGGGCAAAATAACTCCTAATCGTTATTTTAATTTCATTTTCATTGGTGAAAAGAGTGAATTCACCCTTTATATTTTTTGACACTAGCATTTTGATTATATATTTTTTTAATATATAAAATTAACCTGGGTAGCTAGGTGGCACAGTGGATAGATAGGTCATTAGCTCAGGAGTCAGGAGGACCTGAATTAAAATTTGGTTGGACATTTAATGATTACTTAGCTTTGTGATTTTGGGCAAGTCACTTAACCTGCAAAAACCAAAATAAATAAATTAAATAATTTATATAATTTATTATTTTTCACTGTAAATCCAACTTCTAGTTTTATTTATTAGTTCAATGATTTTCTTATTTTCAGTTTTTATTAATCTCGCCTTTAATTTTCAAGATATCTAATTTGGGGTTTAACTGGGGATTTTTAATTTGTTCTTTTTCTAGTCTTTTTTTTAGTTGTAATTCATTGATTTTCTCTTTCTCTATTTTATTGAAATAAGCATTTAAAGATATACATTTTTCCCTGTGCTACTTTGGCTACATCCTATAAATTTTGGTGTTTCTTATTGTTGTCAGCCTCTTTAATGAAATTATTGTTTCTATGATTTTTTCTTTGATCTAGTCATTTATTAATTTCCAATTTTTAATCTATCTTTCTATGAACTTTTATTGAATGTAATTTTTATTGCATCATGATCTGAAAAGCATACATTCACTATTTCTGCCTTTCAGCATTTATTAGTGAAGTATTTATGCCCTAATACATGGTCACTTTTTGTGTAGGTACCATTTATCACTGAGAAAAAGTTATATTCCTTTCTATTCCCATGCAATTTTTTCCAGAGGTTTTTCTTTTTATGGTTGTTCAGTTGTGTCTGATTCTAGACCCCTTTGGGGTTTTCCTGGTTTGCTCATTTTACATATGATGAGAGAGAGGCAAACAGGATTAAGTGATTTGCCCAGGATCTAACAGCTAGGAAGTGTCTGAGGCCACATTTGAACAATGGGAGATGAGTCTTCCTGACTCTAGGTCCAGCAATTTATTCATTGCATCATCTATCTATAGCTAGAATGCACTATAGCCCTGGAGTCAGGAGGACCCTGAGTTCAAGTTTGACCCAGATACTTGACACTTAATAGTTGTGGCATCTTGGGCAAGTCACTTAACCCTGATTGCCTTGTCCAGGGCCATCTCCAGTTGTCCTGATTCATATCTGGTCACTGGCCCCAGATGACTCCAGAGGAGAAACTGAGACTATGACTTAGCACAGCACCCTATCACTCAAATCCAGTTCACTAGCTTGTCATGAAAATACCTCCCAATTTCTTGATCTTCTTTGAGAATGAAGGACAAGCACCATCTAAGTTTTCTAAAATTCAGTTTATTTTCTTTTTTCTTGATTATTTTGTGGTTAGATTTATCTATTTCTGAGAGAGAGAAGGTGTGAGTTTAAAGTTGGGCTTTGCTCAGGGGCTGGGGTGGGGTGTGTAAGATGCATTAGTCTTCAGCTTCTCATCCTGGGGGCCTGGGGATTGACCACTAGCCTGTTATGCTGGGGCCTCAAGCTTCCCTACTGGCTTTCTGTCCCTCTGGCCTGGTGTTGGGGCTAGCTCCCATTAGTAACTGGGGCTTCCTGCTGGCTTATATGAATGCCACCTGCACTGGATTGTACTCCCCTTTCACCTGAGACAGACCTTTCCTGCTGACCTTCTAGGTTTTGGCTGAAAATAACCCATCTTGATTCCGCCACTCCAGGATTTGTTTTTAGGTGTTATTTTATAGGTGTATAGAGGTACATTTGGGAGAGTTCAGTTGAGTTCCGGCCTTATTTTTCCTTCTTGGATCCACTCTTCCTCTCCCTGACAGCATGATTTTAATCTCTTCTTTTTTTATATTCACTTGGTGCATATTAGCGTTTTCTCCCAGCTCTTCATTTTTATTCTGTGCATGTCTTTGCTTTTTAAATGTGTTTCAGGCAACATATGTGATTTTTTTTCTTTTTATCTCATATATTTTTTGTTTTATTGGATTGTTTAATCCACTCATAAAGTTATAAATTAGGTTTATATTTTCTTCCACTTGCCTTTAATGGGTTTTTTTTGAAAGGCGGTAGGGTTAAGTGACTTGCCCTAGGTCACAAAGCTAGGTAATTAAGTGTCTTAAGCCATATTTGAACTCAGGTCCTCCTGACTCCAGGGTCAGTGGCTCTGTCCACTGCGCCACCTAGCTGCCCCTCTAATATTTTTCCAATTAAAATTTTCTCTCCTTGCTTTATAAGTACTATCTTTTCAGTTATTTTAAACTTATTTTATTTTAAGGCAGTGTTATTCCTACTTGCTTTCTTTCTATTAAGCTTCCATCCCCTCCTATTTATTACATCTTTCTCTACTTTTGGAGTTTTACTTTTTAGTTCCTTTTTCTATTATTATTTCTCCCCTTTTTCTTCTGTTAAGTAGTTAAGTAGGATTCCTCTTATTCCCTTTAAATTATTAATTTTTTAAAATTTTATTTTCTGTACCTTCTAAAATTTTTTAAAAATTTAATTTAATTTAATTTTCTTTTTTTAAGTTTTTGCAAGGCAAATGGGGTTAAGTGGTTTGCCCAAGGCCACACAGCCAGGTTTATAAGGTGTCTGAGGCTGGATCTGAACTCAGGTATTCCTGACTCCAGGGACAGTGCTCTATTCACTGTGCCACCTAGCCGCCCCTGCACCTTTTTCTAAGAAGGATTCCTTTTTTCTCATTCTTTTCAATATTTATCTTCCCTCTTTGTCTATTCCAGACTTTTACCCATTGAGAAACAAACTTTATACTTATGTAGTCCTTGTTTATCTTCTCATGGAAATTTTTATCTTGTGAAATGAAATCTTTTGAGATGCTTATTTGAATTCTCTCTTTTAAACACTTTCTGATATGGCCTTGTAGATCTTTCCCCTTAGCCATTTTTTTTTTTTTTTTTTTTTACTGTTGTGCCTTAGTCTTAGAAATAACAGTTCCTCTACTTAAGAGGATACTGCATGATAGGAATCATCCTATGTCCTTATGTCTATTTCATTATTGACCTTTGCCTTCTTCTTGGATATACTTTTTCCATTTGCCTTGAACTCTCTTTTGACGTCCATGCTTTCTCACTCTTCTCAGTATCAGTTCCCTCTAGAAGCTCTAATTTTTGAGGCAGGATAAGTAGGATAAGCAACAAATCCCTTATGTAAAGTCCCTGTCTCCTTTTATATACTATCTTTCTCTTCTTCCATGGAAGCATTCATCAGTGGTACCCTATTCCACTACTAAAAAAGATCACTCCCATTTCTTGCTCCACCCCCTTTTTGCTTCTTTGCCCATTTTTCCCCTGAGAAATTAGTAGTTATTTTTCTTCATTGCTAGCCTTTGACTTCATTTGCATATATGACATATTTTCCTGTATCTCTTTTTTTCTCTTTTCCCCTTTTATGCAGTCTCCCATTTTATAATTTAGTCCAGTGGGAAAGACTGATTCACCTGATCATGGGGTGTTATGAGGTTTAGTCCATGATATTTCAGGCCTGTTTCTCCACCATCTATATGACTTATGTGACTTCTCACCTTTCTTTCCTGATATCCATTTAGAGAGAAATGTCTTAATATCTCTGTTTTCTTTTTTGTTATTTTCCTTGGTTGCTGAATTTATTTTCTCTTCTCTCATTTCTGTTTAGAGTATTCAAGCAGCAAATAATCTGTTCAGATTTGGTTTTCTTTATAGGAATATTTTGAAGGGGGAGTAGAGCCAAGATGGTGGAGTAAAGACTCACTTGAGCCCTCCAAAGGTCCTCTTCAAACATCTTTAAAATTATATCTCAACAAGAGGATGGGGTAAAACAATTTTTAAAACATCTTCAAACAAATTCTTTAAACACCTTTAAAATTATATCCCAATGAAAGGATGGGGTAAAATAATTTTTCAGGCAAGATGACCAAGAAGAGCAGCAGGAAAGGCCTGTATCACGAGGGCAAGATTGGAGCATTGTCCAATACAGGCCTTGAGGATGGCTGTACTGGCAGTAGAGGATTCTGAGGCTTTCAGCCCACAGATAGTAAGGGATTTGGACAACTGATCAGAAAAGATGCAGGACTTTATAGCATTGCCCATATGTCACAAATGACCTGGAAAAAAAGACCAGAGCTGAAGAGAAAATTTGATTTTCAAATAAAAGACTCAAGCCAAACATAAAAAATGTTAATAAAGGATTCAATAAAGTTAAAGTATTTACATTCCTACATGGGAATGTGAATCTTGTAACTCTTAAGAACAGTTATCTCTAGTGGGCATTTAGAAATAGGTATACACAGACAAGGCATGGTTGTGAGTTGACTTTGATAGGATAGTTTAAAAATATAAAATTAAGGGGTGAGAAAAAAGGATGTACTGGGAGAAGAGATGGTTAATTATGCCACATAAAATAGGTGTAAATGAGGTTTTAGAGAGAAGGGGAAGATGGTGGGGATGGCAGACAATGCTTGAACTTTATTCTCAGCAGAACTGGCTCAGAGGAAATGACATACACATTCAGTTAGATATAGAAATCAATCTTATCCTATAGGAAATTAAGAGGGGAAAGAGATAAGAGAGGGGAGGACAGAGAAGTGGTTGTTAGAAGGGATGTTTTGAAGGTCTATTTTTATTGAATGACCTTTTAAAAATTTATAGTTAGGCTTAGGTCACCTTCAGCTGTATCTTGACCACTTTTGCTTTTTGAACAATATTATTGTTTGGTGAAGAATAATCTTGTGTTATTTGACTTTTTTCCCCTTTGTCTTCCCCTTTGACCACTTGTAAAATTTCTTGTTAGTGGAATTATTAAATTTTACTACTGTCTTAAAATTTGTAATTGAAACTTTTTTGTTTTTTTTTTTACTTCAGAAGCATTCTATGGATTCTTTTGAGTGACTGTTGACTGTATTCAGAAGTTCTTGGCAGTTTTCTTGTATTATTTCTTGCATTATGGTGTCTAGACTTTTTGACTTATCACAGTCTTCTGAGTGATCTATAATCCTTCAGTTTGTTTCTATATATCTTGTTTTTGAGATAAATGTTTTGTTTGTATTTGTTTAATATTATTGCTTTTTGTTTCTTTTCTTCCAGATTTTCCTTTTCTATGTATTTGCATTCCAAATGAATTATCCTTTTTTTGTTTCAATGGTGAAATTTACCACCATGGATTTAGGTTTTTCTATTCTACCAATTATTTCTGCTTTCATAATTCTCATGTCTCTTTTAATTCATTTGGGAACATCATGCTTATGTATGTATGGAGAGGCTTGACTACTTAGTGATGAATTTGATTACTTAGTGATCAATTCTTTGGCCAAGACTCCTATGAAACAAACAAAAAAAAAATACAAAATATCCTCAAGCCTATGTGGCTCCCTTCTGCTTTGGCAATAACAGTGATAGAAAAAAGGGGCAGAGTTACCAAGAATTATAGTTTTTTAAGAATAGCTATAAACAGTGGCATAACTGTTGATGTTTGCCCAATGACTGGATATTTCTCTGCTCCTGACCTCATACTAGGAGTCTTCACCATACATATTGATGTTCCATCAAACACCCTGACTTCCCAATTTCTCAACTTACTAATTTCCTATAGCCTTTGCCCTTCCTCAGTTATATAGAGATGGTCATAGCCTTGACCTTACCATCATTCACAAATGATCCATTTCTATGCTCATGAAGTCTGCATTGCCACTAGATCATAATCTATGGTGATTTTATCTCTCCCTTGGAATTCCAAATCCTATTCTTTCTCTTCACTGTGACCTCTGGTCTCTTGGCTCCTCAGTTCTTTCCTAGGCCAAGCTTGTCCTTTCCCTGTTTTGACCTCTGGATGATCTAGTTCAATTTTATACTACTGATTTCCCTTGAGTCCTTTGACCCCCTTATCCTATTACTGACCTTGCTCTGCCAAGTATAAGCCTTGACTTATTTCTGTCATCTACTGCCTTTACCCTACTACATGTTGCTGAATGAGCTAGAGCAAATGATTAAATTGTTTAGTATGTCTACTACAAATTTATGTTATGTAATCTCAATTGGACCCTCAATTTAATAAGGCAGTCTTTTTATATATCCCTAATCAATTCATACCTTACTTTTTCATCCTTTCCCAGACCTCCCATGGTTGCCCTTCCCCTCCCCCTTCAACTGAGAACCTTACATCATATTTCACTGAAAAAATTGAGACCATTTGTCCGGAGTTCCCTCTTAAGCCCTCTTTCTTATCTCATATCACTCAGTTGCCTTCCCCCACTATCTTGTTCACCTCTAACTCATATAATGAGGTGGCCCTTCTTTTGCCAAGGCAAATCCCTCTCTTTATATAAGCTGTTCCCATTCAATCTTGTCTTCTCCAGCAGATTGCCTCCCTCTGTCATCTCAACTTCTCTCACTGATCCTCAAGTTCTTTTAGTCTGCTGACTGCCTACAAACATGCCTGAATCTCCTCCATCCTCAAAAACCCCACTTTACCTATTCAGTTCTACTAGTTGTCATTCTGTTTCTCTTGCTTGTAGGTAAACTCTTTGAGAAAGCTATCTACAATAGGTGCTTCTACTTCTCTTCCTCTTGCTCTCTTAACTCTCCTGCTGCCTGATTTCTAACCTCAATATTTTACCGATACTGTTTTCCCCAAAGACCAGTGATCTTTTGATTGCCAAATCTAATGTTCTTTTCTTAGACCTCATCCTTCTTGACCTCTCCATAGCCTTTGACACTGTTGATCACTCTCTTCTCTTTGATACAATTTCTTTTTTATTTTATTTATTTATTTATTTTTAACTTAGTATTTATTCTCATTTTGTACAAATAATTTTTTTACATTAATAAAATATTCTTGTTTAAGAGTAAATGAAATACCCCCTCCCCCCCATAAATATAGACTTGCTTGGGCGATAAAGTAAAGGGGAGAGAAAAAAAATTAAAATAAAAAAAATAATAGTAATAATTGTAGGTATGGCCAGGTGGTGCAATGGATGGAGCACTAGCCCTGGAGCCATGAGCACCCAAGCCCACATCTGGCCCTGTACACCCAACAATCACCCAGCCACATGACATGCAAGCCACCTGAACCCCACTGCCCTGCAAAAACCAAAAAAAAAAAAAGGGAAAAAAAAGACCCAAAATAAAATAAAATAGTAATAATAGTAGGGGTGGCTGGGTGGCGGGCAGAGCATTGGCCCTTGAGCCAGGAGCACCTGGGTCCAAATCCGGCCTCAGACACCCAATGATCACCCTGCTATGCGGCCCCAGGCAGGCCACCCAGCCCCATTTGACCTGCACCCCCCCAAAAAACAATAACAATAAAAAATGTGCTTGAGTCTTTGCTCCAACACCAACAAATCTGTCGTGGGTGGATCACATTCCCTATGACAAGTCCATCACAAAAGTCACTTCCATACTTCTCTACTGCTGCCACTGCCGATCGCAACTTCCCCCATCTCCCCCCCATACCTCTCCACCACCATGCACCACACTTTCTCTCTCCCTTCACTCTGACTCTGCTGCAGGGTAGCTGAGTGGCACAGCAGACAGATCCCTAGCTCTGGGGCCAAGAGACCCTGAGCCCCCATACCACCCCCTAGGTGAAGCATCCACCCGGCCCCATGGTCCCGGACAGGCCATCCAATCCCAGCCCCTTACAAGAAGCAAAAAAGAAAATGTGTTATATCTGACCACTCTCCCCCAATGGTTCATCCTCTCCTCCATCACTCACATCCCCCCCTTCCCCCGTCCCCCCTTTTCTTCTTACTCCAGATGCCTATACCCTATTCAGTATATCTGCTGTTTCCTCTCCTAGCCACCTCTGATGAGAGCAAAGATTCCCTCATCCCCCCTTGCCTTCCTCCCTTCCATATCATTGCAATAGCTCATTGTAATAAAGAAAAATCTTATTATATGAAGTATCTTGGTCTATTCCCCCTCTCCTTTTTCTCTCATTATATTTCCCTTTTTTTCTATTGACTCCATTTTTACCCCATATTTTATCTTCAAATTCAGCTTTCTCCTGTGCTTCAACCACAAAAGCTCTCTCTACCTACTCCATCAATGAGAAGGTTCATATGAGTATTATCAGTGTCATTTTTCTATGCAGGAATACATGCAGTTCATCATCAAGTCCCTCATTTTCCCCCCTCTCCTCCAGTCTCCATACTTCACCTGAGTCCTGTATCTGAAGATCAAACCTTCTCTTCAGCTCTGGCCATTCCATCAGGAACATTTGAAATTCCTCTGGTTCATTAAAAGTCCATATTTTTTCCCTGGAAGAGGACATTCAGCCTTGCTGGGTAGTTGATTCTTGGCTGCATTCTAAGCTCTTTTGACCTCCAGTATACTATATTCCAAGCCCACAAACTTCCAATGTAGTTGCTGCTAAGTCCTGTGTGATCCCCCAACTGCAGCTCCACGATATCCGAACTGTGTCCTTCTGGCTGCTTGTAATATTCCCTCCTTGACTTGGGAGTTCTGGAATTTGGCTATGATATTCCTAGGGGTTGGTTTTTGGGGATCTCCTTCTCTGGGGGATTGGTGGATTCCTTCCATCTCCATTTTGCCCTCTGCCTCTAGAATATCAGGGCAATCTTCCTGCAGTAATTCTTTGAAAATGATGTCAAGGCTCCTCTCCTGATCATGACTTTCAGGTATTCGAATAATTTTTAAATTATCTTTCCTAACTCTGTTTTCCATATCAGCTGTTTTTTCAATGAGATATTTCACATTTTCTTCTAATTTTTATTTTTTTGGTTTTGAAGTATTGATTCCTGATTTCTGGTAAATTCATCAGTCTCCCTGAATTCTATTCTTTGTCTGAAGGATTTGTTTTCCTCAGAGAGTTTTCTTATCTCTTTTTCCATCTGGCCAATTTTGCTTTTTAAAGCATTCTTCTCCTCCATAACTTTTTGAACTGTTTTATCTATTTGACCTAAGCTGGTTTTTAGCATGCTATTTTCTTCTGCATTTTTTTTGGTTTCCTTGACTAGGCTGCTGACTATATTTTTCATGTTTTTTTCCTGCATCTCTCTCCTTTCTTTTCCCAGGTTTTCTTCTAACTCCCTCATTTGATTTTCGAAGTCTTTTTTGAGCTCTGTCATAGCCTGAGTCCAATTTCTGTTTTTCTTGGAGTCTTTAGATGCAGGAGCTTGTGCTTCCTCATCTTTAGACTGAGTATTTTGAGCCTTCTTTGGCTCATATGCAAAATATTTCTCAATGGTGTTCCTCTTTTTTCTCTGCTTGCTCATTTTCCCAGCCTGAGCCTGGTTTTGGGGTGCTTCCTGAGCTTTTGGGACCCTCCCACAAGGGTCTCAGTGTGTAAGGCTCTGTCCTCTCTCCTGGTCTGTGAATGACCATATGCGCCCCCGTCTGCCATGGGGCTGAGGTGGGGGGGCCCTGCTGTTCTATGGGGGGGTGTAGACTGTGATCAGGATCTGAATATGGTCAGAGCCCCAGAGTCCTGTTCCAGGGGCAGATTACAGAGATCTGCAGTCTCTCTTCACTCCCCTCCCTAGGTTCAATGGGCTCATGACCTGGGGGCTCCTGCTTACCGGCTCTGCCTGCTTATGTTTCCTGGATCTGGGCACATTGCTTGCTGTGTGCCCTGAGGGCTGGGTTTTGTGTGCTCCCTCTGGCAGAGGTCCCCTGCTGTTCCCCCAAATTGTGCCCGGTGCTCCCCAGGGGAATAGGTCAGGAAACTCCCCTGCTGCTGTGAGCCGGCTCCCAGCTCCCTGAGGCTGCCTCCGGGAGGCTGAAGTTCTTTTGCTCTGGCGAGCCACCCCTCTGGCGGGCCGCCCCTCCAATCCCGGGGAGCAGAGCCTTTCCGCTCTTTTCCAGGTTACCTTGAGTAGGAGAACTGCCTAACTGGGTCCCTCTGTGGGTTCTGTCTCTCGAAAGTTTAGTTAGAGTCCTTAGCTTAGGAGTTTTATGAGAGAGTGCCTAAAACACAATCCCTTCTTGTCGCCATCTTGGCTGCGCCCCCCCCCCCCATATGATTTCTTTTGAGTTTTTTTGGTCTTCTATCTAATTGCTCTTTCTCAATCTCCCTTGCTGGATCTTCATCAGACCCATTAACTGTTGTTGTCTCATTGGGCTCATTCCTTCTCCCTCAATATAATTTCACTTGGTGATCTCATTAGCTTCTATGGTTTCATTTGTCATCTCTATGTGGTCTCATATTTGCAACTGCCTAATGGCCATCTATAACTAGATGTCCTATAGAGATATTAAACTCGACTTGTTCAAAATGAAATTATTTTTTTCCCCCAACCTTCCCTTAATTCTACAGTTACTGGGGAAGGAATTCCAGTAATAGAAACTGGGCATCCTCTCAGTCACTCAGGCAACATAACAACTTGACTTTTGACTTTCTCTTCTCTTCCATAGAAAATCAGTGGTCAAGACCTGTCAATTTCCTCTTCATAACATCTCTTGTATTTGCCCCCTTTTCTCCTCTGAAAGTTTCATCTCATTGGTGAATTTATTTTATGCTTTTCACATTTACCACTTTCTGCTTCTTTCTTAAAGCATTCATGTTACATAGACTTAAGGTTTTTGTGTAGTCTCATTCCTAATCCTAAAATATACCTTTTAATGTATTTTAACTGTCCTTGTCTATTCCTACCTTTTCACTGAAGTACTGAAGGATCAAACTATGCTAGTTTAATCTTTTATTGAGTTCTTTGTAAACTTTCTTTACAGCTTCATCCTCTGCAACCAATGTACATAATAAACCATAATTATTTGCATAGTGATATTTTTACCTTAGACACAAGATAAAATGAATGAAAATTAATCTTATTTTAGCTGATAGTAAATATCTTGTTGCTGAAATGGGCATTTTAGATCATCTGAATAGGCTGGCTACTGACTTGTTTGAACCAGTATAAAAATTAATACAAAGCTAGAAGACTATAAATGAAGAAATATATCATGCAATTAAGACAAGTCCATTAACAATTTAGAACTATATCCAAGGGCTACAAGACTGCATCCTCTTTGACCTAGTAATACCAACATTAGGCCTATACCCCTAGAGAGATCAAAGAAAAAGGAGGAGGACTCATATGTACAAAAATATTTATGGCAGCTTTTTTTGTGGTAGCAAAGTATTCGAATTTGAGAGGATGCCTATGAATTGGGGAATGACTAAATAAGTTATGGCATAGGGGCTAGCTAGGTGGCACAGTGGATAGAGCCCTGGTCCTGGAGTCAGGAGGACCTGAGTTCAAATTTGGCCTCAGATACTTATTAATTACCTATCTGTGTGACCTTGGGCATAATTGTTATGGCATAATTGTGATGGAGTACTCTTGTGCTATAAGAAATGATTTTTTTGGGGGGTGGCTAGGTGGCACAGTGGATAAAGCACCGGCCCTGGAGTCAGGAGTACCTGGGTTCAAATCTGGTCTCAGACACTTAATAATTACCTAGCTGTGTGGCCTTGGGCAAGCCACTTAACCCCATTTGCCTTGCAAAAACCTTAAAAAAAAAAAATTGATTTTTTTTTTTGTGAGGGAGTGGTTTTAAAAAACTGGGAAGACATGAATTGATGTAAAGTGAAGGGAACAGAAAAAAGAGAATATTAAGACAGCAATATTTTATTGATAATCAACTATCAAAGGTTTAGCTACTCTAAACAATACAGTGATACACAATTACAAAGGACTCATGATGAAAAATGTACTCTACCTCTAGAGAGAGAATTGATGAACTCTCAGGGCAAATTGAAGGGGATATATTTTTAAACTTTCATTCTTGTCTTGCTTTTTTAGGGAGGTGGCAACATGACTGTTTTGACTAGAAATCCCCCAAGGTAGGATATTCAAAGCTTTATCATATTAAAAAATTCAGTTTAATATCCGTGTATTGAACAAATGAGCTGAGAGCTACAGATTGATTATAAGTAGTTTAATAATCAAAGTGAGATACTCACATTGGGGCAGTTTAGGGTGGCCACTAAATGACAATCATGGATCCTCACAAAGACAACCCCAAAATTTCCTTAGTAATTACAGAAAATGGACAGAGGAAGGAGGAACTGCAAAGTTTGTTAGTGTGGATTGCCTGATATTTTTGAGTTTCCTCAACTTAATACTGGCCTTGAGTTTCAGACACCTGAGTGCCATATCAGTTCTGTTTTGACTGGAGTTCTATGCATTTGCTGGTCCTGTCCTGGTCATGCTTTGGTCAGTATGCTTTCTTTTAGGTTTCATTACTGTTATTCAAAACTTTCATTGATAGAGACTCTATTATGATGATGATGATGACTTTCACTGATAGAAACTTTTAATGATAACCTACATCGTGAACTTTACTGCTAGAAATTTATGACTTTTACAGTTTAATGAATTCACATTACAAGCATTCAACCAATAGGGACTCTACAATGGCTAATGTGTACTTATATTTTGCATGATTTCGTATGTATAAGGGGCAATGCATTTCTTGCCTTCTCAATGGGTTCAGGAGGGAGTGGAGAGAGGAAGAGAATTTCAAACTGAAAATTTTAAAACAAAATTAACCTCTCCACCAAAAAAAAGACAACTCCATTCAGACCCATTTAAATAGGTTGTTGATGCCATTCTTTCAGAATTTTCCTTCATGTATTCGACATTCTAGTCCAACGTAAATATTCATTTTTATTTATTTTGTTTCTAAATTTTTTGGTTTTTGGCAAAGCATTGGGGTTAAGTGACTTGCTTGAGGTCACATGGCTAGTAAGTATCAAGCATCTGAGACCAGATTTGAACTCAGGTCTTTTTGACTCCAGGGCTGATCCTCTACCACTAAAATTCTATTTTTAAAAGGAAATACCTGGGCTGCATTTACTTTATTGGTTAGTACTGCCTTTCACATGGAGCTCTTCATGCCTGGAATACAATGCCATCTTCAGGACTGATTGAAAGAACAACTAAGAACAAGACCAATTTAACATGTATATTAAATTAATTTATAAATCTGACAGAAGAAATTGTGCAATACTGATTATGTGTAGAGTTGCTTCATAAAATAGAGAGACTGGAAAGTAAAGTCAGTTTAAAGAAAGTTTTGGGAAAGACCCTGCAAAGTCATCTTGAGGGCATTTGAGAATAACAAAGATGAAAGAGGGAAATGGTTTGCAAACTTTTTTCCCCATCAAGGATGGGGGAGCCATTATATTTGACTATAATGTCATAGTCATTAATGTACTTGTAGAAAAAGTACTGAAGAAAACAAAGAAGGGAAAAACAACTGGATAAGATCCAGTGTATACAGAGGAAGTCTATATTGTTGGTGACACATTCGTGTTCCAAGTTACATCAAGGAATAGATTTTCAAGATATTTTAAGGAGAAGATACCAAAAGTGTGGAGAAAAAATTTCAGACCTTATTGCCAAAAAAGGCAACCAATAAAACATCAGTAACAATTTGTTCTATGCCTAGTTTTCTATCTAAATATTTTTTGGGAGAATAATTCCCATGTGCACTGAGGACATCCTTGATGGGGTAATAGAAGCAAGTAGGCTTTCACAAATGATATTCTACAGTTGACTATAACTTTACCATTAGATAAAAGACTGAAAGATGTAGAAAATACAAGATCCTACTGTGCTTGTTTGTTTATTGTAAATAATCATTTGGTTCAGTAGAGCAAAACACCATAAATGCTGTACTACAAGGTGGTCTATCATTCAAATGGCAACATTATACAACATTTTTTAAAAGATGTAAAAACAAAAGTAACTTTGTTTGACCCTCTTGTCATTACTGTCAAGTGAGGGATAAAACAGGGAGATGTATATTTTCCCATCTTTTTGCTGGATCCACACAAAAGGATCCAGTCACAGAGGAATTCCTATATAATAGAGAATGAGGTCATTCAGATGCTTTTATTTTGAGGTAAATATTAAACGTATACTATGTATCAGAAATTGTACTAGGTGCTATGGCTACAAAGACAAAGTTGCTGCCCTCAACATTTTGATGATTCCTTCAACCTCAGACAGGACCTCTTAAATGTGTTCCATAAAAATTCAAAAAGAGTGCAGCCACATAAAAGTTACAAGAATAACTTAGTGAACAGAATTATGGATTGCTTTTGGGAAATTTCAAAGTTATTTATTTAAATTTATATTAACTCTTATTTTTAAATCACTTTTATGATTTAATATATTCTCCCTTCTCTTACCTCTATAGAGTCATTCATTATAACAAAGAATAAAAAATTTAAATGTTTGGCAAAACTAAGCAGCATTAAGTTCAACATTATATTCAGTGTTCATTCTTCACCTATAATTCTCAACCTCCTGAAAGAAGTGAAAAGAGGTACATTCTTACACTTCATTTTGTGGCCAAGCTTTGTCATTATAATTTCACAGCACTCATTTCTTATTTTGCTTTGTTGTTGTTGTTGTTGTCCTTTCCACTTGTGTTCATTTTGTTTTGTTTTGTTTTGTTTTTTTTAGGTTTTTGCAAGGCAAATGGGGTTAAGTGGCTTGCCCAAGGCTACACAGCTAGGTAATTAAATGTTTGAGATCAGATTTGAACCCAGGTACTCCTGACTCCAGGGCTGGTGCTTTATCCATTGTGCACCTAGCCACCCCTTGTGTTCATTTTGTATATTTTTCCTTGTTATTAAGAATTTCATTTTGCATCAGTTCATATAAATCTTCCTATGTTTGTTTCTTTTTTAGTGGTCCCAAGCTTCTCTGTGAAACCAAAGATCATCTTTTTAATATTAGCATATGAATATATTGCCATATAATTATGAGTTGTGAAACATGGCCAATGAAGAATTTAAATTGTGGAGCACTAAAATAACAAGATTGAATTGGCATTTTGGGAGATATCAAACTATAGAACATTATAAAACTAGGAATTATAAAAGAATTGTGTGAGGAATGTCATTAAAAAGTATAATTAAAAATGATGGGTTGGTTATGTGGACCACTGTGTGGTTAGTACATTGAGTCATTTACATTAATAGGTATATTTAGCACATGGACAGTGACCTGAGCCCATAATTCAATCAAAGAAAGAAAGAAGACTAGATATATTTAGAGATTATATACTATACTTAATGATCTCAACCTGATTCTTGATGAAATAATAATAATCATACTAATCATAATCATAATGGATAATGATAATGATCTTTTTCTATTCCATATTCTCTTCATAATTATATATGGCTATGATTTTGGAACACCATAATTTCTGAGGAATCCAAGTTGCAATAATCTAAAAGACAGTGCATGTTGGACAGAAGTAAGATGCAACATATTTCAAATAATACTCTTCATATAAACATTGATGTGAGGAACTTTTTGTTTTGGTCTAATTCATTAGAAGGAGGAACTCTGAGTGAGAATTCATTTTATAAATGCAGATAGGCTAGTAGTGTGAAATATATGATTTTATAGTCACCTGGAGCACTGGGAAGTTAAGTGATTTACTTTTTGTGTCACATGGTTTCATAAGTATGTGTCAGAGATGGAACTTAAGCCCAAGTCTTTCTGACTGCCAGGTTGACTCTCAGTCTATTACATCATGCTGCCTTTTGGCTTAAGGGAGATGATTTATAAAATATATGATTAGGAAAGGAATTGGGCCAAACATAAACTGCAGAAACTGGTTTCAAGAAAACCTATGTCCGAATCTTATTTCAGACAAATCACTTAACCTCAAATGAAGAGAATGTATTTTAAGGTACTTTGCAAATTGTAAAGGACTATATAAATGTCAGTTATTACTAGTATTGTTTCATCACAAGTGTTAACATCACTATTATGATTTTAGGATATTAGAGAAAGCCTTAATACTGAACTTGTACCTACAGAATGTAAAAAGATGGAGAACAAGGCTTCTAGTGTGGTAGATACAGAGAACATAGAGGAAAACATGGATAAGAATCACACGAGATGAGAAGGCATGGATTGGTTCACTATTGGTGAAAGTAGTAATCACATTGATGAGATCATGAATAATTAAAGTATATATTACACTTAAAACAAAACACTTTTAAATGCTTGCATATAAAATCATATGAAAGAAGGAGGATGGGATGAGGAGTAAGTAGACCTGAGTTCTAATTCCAAGAACTACTTGCTACTAAATCACTGTATAATCTTGGGAGAATCTCTTTACTTCCAGGGTCCTCAGTTTCTCTCTCTCTAAAACTGATCTCTAAGGTTCAATCCTAGTCAAAATGTTCTCTGACTCTAGACCTAATCAGTAAACTAGAGATGGAGTTCTAAAATATGGATGGTATTCACTGGTTATAAATTTATAACCTGTTATTAAAAATAGCGAAGAAGCTGAGTAAGTTGTTGCTGTTCCAGAGGAGGTCTTACAGAGCTAAGTTAAATTCTTCTATCCAAGTGAGATGACCTAGTTATCTCTTTATAAACCTTAAGTTATAAGTTGTCCTACTCACACCATGGATAAACATTATCTAAGAGAAAGTATAGATTAGAAATAAAAACTGATTCAAAAGAAGCTTAAATAAATTACTGGATGAAAGGGTTTGGTGCCATTAATTATGGCTTAGGTCTAAAGACTAAGGGGCTACTAGTACTTTCTTGAGCTTCTAATTTTGGCAACTTGTTTTGCTGCCTGATACTTATCAGATATATTCTGCTGAGTTCTTATTATTATAATTTCCCTTAAGTCTCACAGAATCAGAGATATGAGATTTGGAAGAAATCTCAGCAGCTACATAGTTAAACCTCTACACAAAAGTAATCTCTACTACAGCATATGTGGCAAGTAGTCATTCAGACTCTAAAGACCTCCAAGGAGGGCAAATCCACTACTTCTCGAGACAGTACAGTTTACTTTTTTAAAAAAATTTATTTATTTTTATTTTGTACAAATGATTTTTTATACATTACTAAAATATTCTCAAGAGTAACCATAATACCCCTTCCCCCCCAAAATATAGACCTGCATGTGCAATAAAGAGAAAAAATTAAAATTTATAATAATAATAATAATAATGATAATAATAATAATAAGTACATCCAGGTGGTGCAGTGGACAGAGCACCAACCCTGGAGCCAGGAGCACCCAAGCCAAAATCTGGCCCCAGACACCCAATAATCACCCAGCTGTGTGAGCCTGAGCAAGCCACCTCAACCCCATTGCCCTGCAAAAACCAAAAAAAGGAATAATAATAATAATAATAATAATAATAATAATAATAATAATAATTAGAGGTGGCCAGGTGGCGCAGTGGACAGAGCACTGGCCCTAGAGCCAGGAGCACCCAGGTCCAAATCCAACCTCAGACACCCAACAATCACCTAGCTGTGTGGCCGCAGGCAAGCCACCCAACCCTATTTGCCCTGCAACCCCCCAAATAGTAACAACAACAACAACAACAACAATAATAATAGTAATAATAATAATAATAATGCTTCAGTCTGTGTTCCAACACCTCCAGCTCTGTCATGGGTGGATCACATCCTTTATGATAAATCCATCACAAAAGCTACTTCCATATTTTTCCACTGTTGTCATTGCTGATCGCAGCTTCCTCCATTCATACTTCCCCACTACCATATACTATATTTTCTCTCTCCTTTCACTCTGTCCCACTTCTTAAATGTGCTGTAGGGAGCTGAGTGGTGCAGCAGACAGATCCCTGGTCCTGGAGCCAAGAGGCCCCAAGCCCACATACCACCCCTTAGGCCCAGCATGGCCCTATGGTCCCGGACAGGCCATCCACTCCCAGCCCCTTGCAAGAAGTAAAAAAGAAAATGTGTTATATCTGACCACTCTCCCCCCCACAGTCTACCCTCTCCTCCATCACTCACATCTCCCCCTTTCCCCTGTCCCCATTCTCTCCTTCTTACTCTAGATTTCTATACCCCATTGATTATATATGCTGTTTCCTCTCCTAGCCACCTCTGATGAGAGTGAAGTTTCCCTTATTCCCCCCCCTAGCCTTCCATATCATTGCAATAGCTTATTGTAAAAAAAAGTCTTATATGAAATATCTTAGCCTATTCCACCTCTCCTTTTTCTTTCTCCCATTACATTTCCCTTTTAGCCATTGAGTCCATTTTACCCTATATTATAATCTTCAAATTTAGCTCTCCTGTGCTTCATCTATAAAAGCTCCTTCTACCTGCTCTATTAAATGAGAAGGTTCATATGAGTATTATCAGCATCATTTTTCTATGCAGAAATACATGTAGTTCATCATCATTAAGTCCCTCATATTTTACTTTTCTCCTCTGCTTTCTATGCTTCAACTGAGTCCTGTACCTGAAGAGCAAACCTTCTGTTCAGCTCTGGCCATTCCAACAGGAACATTTGAAACTCCTCAGATTCATTGAAAGTCCATCTTTTTCCCTGGAAGAGGATGTTCAGTTTTGCTGGGTAGTTGATTCTCAGTTGCATTTTGAGTCTTTTACCTTCCAGAATATTATATTCCAAGCCCTTCAAGCTTTGAATGTAGTTGCTGCTAAGTCCTGTGTGATCCTGACTGCAGCTCCACAATATTTGAATTGTGTACTTCTGGATGCTTGTAATATTTTCTCTTTGACTTGGGAGTTCTGGAACTTGGCTATAATATTCCTGGGGGTTGTTTTTTTTGGATCTCTTTCTCTGGGGAGATCAGTGGATTCTTTCAATTTCTATTTTCCCCTCTGTTTCTGGGATATCAGGGCAATTTTCCTGTAGTAATTCTTTGAAAATGATGTCAAGGCTCTTTTCCTGATCATGACTTTCAGGTATCCCAATAATTTTTAAATTATCTTCCCTGAATCTGTTTTCCATATCACTTGTTTTTTTCAATGAGATGTTTCACATTTTCTTCTAATTTTTATTTCTTTTGGTTTTGAAGTATTGTATCTTGATTTCTTGTAAAATCATCAGCCTCCATCAGTTCCATTCTACATCTGAAGGATTTGTTTTCCTCAGAGAGCTTTCTTATCTCTTTTTCCATCTGGCCAATTCTACTTTTTAAAGCATTCTTCTCCTCAATCACTTTTTGAACTGTTTTATTCATTTGACCTATGCTGGTTTTTAACATGTTATTTTCTTGAGTATTTTTTGGATCTCCTTGACTAAGCTGCTGACTTCTTTTTCATGTTTTTCCTGCATCTCTCTCATTTCTTTTCCCAATTTTTATTCTATCTTCCTCACTTGATTTTCAAAGTCTTTTTTGAGCTCTGCTATAACCTGAGCCCAATTTCTGTTTTTCTTGGGGTCTTTAGATACAGGAGCTTGTGCTTCCTCATCTTCAGACTGAGTGTTGTGATCCTTTTTGGGATCATAGAAAAAGTATTTCTCAATGGTTTTCCTCTTTTTTCTCTGCTTGCTCATTTCCCCAGCCTGTGCCTGGTCTTTGGGTGCTTCCTGAGCTTTTGAGTATTATTGGGATACCACCACACACACACAAGGATCTCTTTGTGTGAGGCTCTTTCTTCCTTCCTTGTCTGTGAATGACCACAAGCATACTCCTCTGCCACAGGGCTGGGAGGGGGGGCTGCTGTTCTATGGCAAGCCTAGACTGTGATCAGGATCTGAATGTGGTCAGAGCCCCAGAGTCCTGTTCCAGGGACAGAGGACAGAGCTCGGCAGTTTCTCTCCTCTCCCCTCCCTAGGCTCAGAACTAACGCCTGACGTCTCCACCTGCTTCTGGTTCCTGATCTGGGCTGCCATGGCCACGCTGCTCGCTGAGTGTCCTGAGGGCTGGGCTTCACGCACTCGCCCTGGCAGAGGTCCCCCTGCTGATCCCCCAAGTTGTGCCTGGTGCTTTCCGAGTGTAGGTCAGGAATCTGTCCCCGCTGCCGTGGGCCATGGCTCCCAGTGCCCTGGGGCTGTCTCCAGGAGGCTGAAGTTCCTTTACTCTGGTGGGCCACCCCTCCAACCCCATGGAGCCGAGCCTTTCCACTATTTTCCAGGTTACCTTGGGCTGGAGAATTGTCTCACTGGATCCCTCTGTAGATTTTGTCTCTTGAAAATTCAGTTAGAGTCCTTATTTTATAAATTTGGAAATATCAGAGAGAGAGAGAGAACACCTAAGAGATGATTCTTTCCTGTAGCCATCTTGGCTCCCCCTCCCCCTCCCCCAGTTTACTTTTGAACAAACTAATTGTTAGGAAATTTTTCTTAATATCACACCTCTATAAAGTTTCTAACTCCTCTGGGGTCAGCCTGAACTAATCCAGTCCTTGTTCTCCATACAACCGTTTTTCTTAAAGAGTCCAGCCCTCTTTTCCAAGGCTAAACAGCCCATTCATTTTAACTAATCAGTGTATGCCATGAATTTAAGGCATGCTGGTTGCTCTCTGGACACTTTTGAGATTAACAACTTTCTTAAAGAATGATAACCATAATAAAAAACAATATTCCTGACAGACAAGATCTAATGAGGGCAGAGCATAATGGACCTATCACTTCCCTTTTTATGTCCCTTATTGCAGCCCACACTTATATTAGCTTTTTTGGCAGGATCCACTAAAATCTCCAGATTTTTTTCAGAACTTTTTCCTCTGATATCTTATCAATGTCTCTGCCATTTCATACTTGTCACTTCAATTTGGGGTGGGGTGAAGGTTTCCAAATGTATAACTTCACATTCATTCCAATTGAATTTCATCTTATTAGATTCATCCCAGTGTCATGACCTGTTGGGATTCTGAGTAGGCATCTATTAGCTATCCCTTCCAGCTTTGTGTCATCTTCAAGACTGAAGAGCACAACACCTATGCCTCTATAGAAGTCTATGATAAAAGTGTTAAACAGCAAAGGACCCAAGTACAGATCCCTAGGGCACTATAATGGACACCTGTCATTATTGACATTGAACCATTAAGAAATTATTTTTGAATACAGGTTGTAGTTTTCTTACAGGCATTGGGTCAGTTTTTCTTGAGATTCTTTAATATTTTATCCAATCTTGGCACTGATGGTAGTTCAGTTTTAGTTTTCTTGCTTTGAATCTGACTAAGATGCTTGGACCTTGGAATATATTTATTTAGCACTTAATTTTAGGTTTGGAAGTCTTAGGTTTAGGGGAGTAATTTCCCACTGATTGCCCAGCTTAGTCATTCAGTTCAGTCCAATTCAATTCAGTTCAATTCAGCCAACTTTTATTAAGTACTTTCAATGTGAAAGGCACTCTGCTAGGTGCTGGAAACACAAAGCTATGTATATGATTGACATAGGTCCTGTTCTCAAAGAGCTTACAATCTCCTGGGAGGGACTGGGAGTGGTGTTTGGTGCAAGTACACAAGTATTATATAAGGATGAGTGAGATAAATATAAAGAGGTCTGGGCAAAATAAAAATTTGAGGATGGAGAAACACTTCATCTTTGATAGGCACAGTGAAGCTTCATAGACACTGCTTCATAGAAGTATAGTATCTGAGTTGGGCATTGGAAGAAGGGAAGGACACCAACAGATGAAACTGAGGGATAGTCCATTCCAGGTATAAAGTGTGGGGTACAGAGATGGGAGACAGAGTAGTTCAGTTAAATTATCTTCAAGTATATGTGAAGGAGATTAATATGAAATAAGTCTAGTCAGATAGGATGGTTTTGTGTTTCAAGGACAGGAATTTATATTTTATTTCATATACCAAAGATTTTTGAACAGAGGAGTGACATGATCATAGTAATGAATTAGAAAGTTTATTTAGGCAGGTATATGAAGGATAGAAGAATGATAGATGGGGCAAGAAGACCAATTAGGAGGCTAACACATTTTTTTTAGGTGACAAGAGATGAGATCCTAAACTAGGTTATTTCCAGTGGGAATAAAGAGGAGACACTAGAAGTATCAGGACTTAATTTCTGACTATATGATTTGATGAGGGAACTGGGATACACAGTGGATAGATTGCAGATTTTGGAGTCAGGTTGAATCTTCTTTCTGAGTTCAAATCTGGCCTCAGTCATGTTCTAGCTATGTGACCTTAAGCCAATCACTTAATCCTGTTTGCCTCAGTTCCCTTATCTGTAAAATGAGTTGGAGATAAAAATAGCAAATTACTCCAGTATTTCTGTCAAGAAAATCCACAAAAAGGATCACAAAGAGTTGGGTACAACTGAAAAACAATAAAAAAGTCTGATAACTTCAAGTTGATTAACCTAAAATACTGCAAATACAGTGGTGCCATTAATAGAAATGGAGAAGATAGGGGAAGGATCGTATCTAGGCAAAATATGATGTCTTCAGTTTTAGAAATATTGAGATGCCATCAAGGTAGCTAATAAAAGAGGATTTTGAGAAGAGTTTGAAAGTTGAGATAAAGATTCTGGAACCATTTGCATAGTAATGATAATTAAATTGAAAGAAGTTGATGAGATCTTCAAGAGAGGATAAAGAGTAAAGAGGGATTAGAACAGAGTTTACCATATGATAACTACTTAACATTTAGTTCTGAATAAGCTTCCAGACTTGGAGGATGGTAAGGCCCAGCAAGATTAGGCAGAGAAAGAGTAGCCAGATGGGAGAAAAATCAGAGGAGTACATTGTTACAGAAGCCCAGAAAAGACAGGGCATTACATTGTAGAATACCACCACCACAAAGAGGATTAGGACAGAAAAAAATCCATTTAGTGATAAAGAAATTATTAGTGATCTTGGAAAGAGTGTTTTTATGAGGTATGAATGAAAACTAAATTGCAAGGGGTTAAGCAGTGAGGGTGGGTGTTGTGTAATGGGAGGGAGTATAGACTTTTTTTTTTTTTTATCAATTTATCAGTGAAGGATAGGATAGGAACTCAAGCTACAAATGAAGGAAAGATTACAGAGTTATTCAATCTCTATTCCACAGGGTTTTGGAAGAAAAGTGCTTTGAAACTTTAAAGTTCTATATAACTGAGTCATTTTTCATTGTTATCATTATTGTGCTCTGAAACAAAAGAGATCGAGAAGGATAATGGGGAAGGTATATAAAAAATGATGGAACAAGTTGACAAAGGAGACAGGAAGATATGCTATTTAAAGTAAAGATATAGGGATCAGCTGAGAATAAAGTGAAGTAAAAGTATTGGAAGGACATTAAAAAGATTAGTAGAATACAAGAGGGTTGTTGAGGGATGTCTGTTATTGGAAGGTTTGAATAGGAAGTTGAATTGAGCACTTAAGGAAAGAAGAGAACAGCCATTGTAAAGTGTGTGAGAGAAACAGTAAGAGATGAAAGGGTTGTCATACAGCCATCCTGGTCATTCTTGGGATTCCTCACCCTAGACTAATTGGTTCTAACTTGGAAAAGTCCCTCCTTACTCTACCAGGCTCCAGGTAAAATTCTTCCCAAAGCTGTTTTCTGATCGAGGTCTTAACTTCCTTCACTCCTTATCTTTAATCTTTCATACTGTGGCCCTCAGGAAAGTCAGTTCTCCCTTGACCTCTCTTTTTTTTTAAAGCTGGTTTGCCTAAACCAGACTATATAGTTTCTTCTGCCTGTAATCCACAGAGGATTATGGTTCTGTGGTCTCTGTCAGAAGACTTGTGTGGGCTTCCATAGTTCACTGCATATCCATCTCTTTCAGACTAATCTTTTCTTCTTTTATCCTGTCTCCAACTTGCAACTCTGTCCTAACTTCCTATTTGATGAAAGATCTTACAGTTTTTCATTTATAGAGAGAATATTCATTACCAAAGGCATTAGGTATACTTTTTTGCTTGCAGATATAGGATCTAACTGCTTTTCTGTCTCAGTCTGGGGAGTCAACCTAGGTTTTGCAGAGAAGAGAAAGTGGCAGAAGAAACTCAGTAAAGACAAGTTAGTTACATAGAAAGTCATTTGGATAGAAAGATGAACACAAAGGGGTAGAAAGAGATCAGCAGAATAGTATCAGGGGATATCTCAGACATGAACTGAGAAGGATTTAGAGGAAGTGACAGAGAGTGGCTCTATGATGATTTTGTTATGTGAAGCTATAAGCTACTGAGATAGGAAGAGTCTGGAGTTCACCTTGAGACTTTTTTGGGATTAGAGTTCCTCTAATAGGAAATATCTTACCAAGTGAAAGGGATATCAGGAGGGGAGGAGAACCTTAGAGAATGGGTTCAGATGGCCCCCAGAAATAAAAAAGAGGGAGAGATGGGCCAGACCTAACTGGCTCCTAGAAAATGTAAACTAAGAGATGAGTGAGTGAAGGAACTCAGTGAAGGAACTGAAGCAAAGCTCCCTTTACTCATCAGTGAGTGCTTTGGGTAAAGAAATATAAGACTGTTTTTAGAAGTCTTCTCACTTTAACTTTCGGTTCCTCCATTATTTACCATGTCACTTTCTTGGTGGTGGGAGGTACTTATAAAAACTTTAGAAAATATAACAGGACTTTCCTAGGCCCAGGAAATGACACAGCTTTTTAACTTTCTGAAAAGGGCAAGAGGAAAAAAAAGAATAGGGACTGAAGATAATATGGTAGATGGAAGAGAATTGGCTTATTAGAAAAGAAAAAGGAGGGTGGCAATCAAATGAAAAATATCCCTCTTTGCATTTAGAGAGAGAAGAAGAAGGAGGAGGAGGAGGAGGAGGAGGAAGAAGAAAAGAGTAGCAAGGAGAAATGATTCTGGGATGGGGTAGAGCTGTGAGACAATGAAAAATCTGATTTCTTTCCCACTCTATTACTCTAACCCCACCAAGCCATATAGACCTTTTCATTCCCAGATAGAGAATTAAAATAATAAACAATCACTCAAGTATGTATAATTTCCTGTGAAAATAATTTTACTGAAGACAAAAGTGCACAACCAAGATTGACTTCTCTTCTCTCCCAAGAAATTTGAAAATGGCTTCATAGCAGGGTCCTCCCCATTCTAGTCAACTCTGTGACCCAAACTTCAATGGTCGTCTTAGCAAACTAGCTTTACTCTCAATTCCCAGGGATGCTTAGGATGTAAGGGAGCAAAGAGCCATCCTCCTGTTCTGCTATTTGCTCCAAATGAAATGATGTCTCTCCCGAGACACAAGAGACAAATCTTAAGGTACCATATTAGCCCATATCGCAGGTCTCCAGAAGCCAAGCTTAGTTTCACATTATTCTTCAAGTCATTCCCAGAGAGAGTTAAGTCCAGGGGAAGGAATCCAGAGTTTCTAGGAAAGGGGAATTTATGGTGGTATGGGACCTGGAAACAGTGGGACAAGGATCACGGGAGAAGGAAGGGATTTATGTTACTATGAGACTGTAGAGGATATTGAATGAGCTTATGAGGTATTTAATTTCCCTTCTCAGGTTGAAGTAATAGGGACAAACCAATAAGATCCCTAAGAGTACGGGATATCACCCTCTCTTCTCAGAAAAGACTTTTCATCTTTCTTCCTAAAGCTTTGTGCTTGGCTAGGGATATCAACAGGCTTAGACTTGATCTGATAATTGACCCTCCTCAGTACTTCAATGCCTCTCCCTGGTGAGGTTTTATTTATTTTCTTTGGGGAGGAGTGTGCTGGAGGTAGCAAAGATGCCTTAAGCTGCTTCTGCCCTCAGATTTTGGAGTTGGATAGTGCAGAGCACCCTCCTTAATCACTGAAAAGTGAAGGAACTGAGGGGAAATGGGGATTCTTCAATTGGCAGTTTTCCTAGAAACTGGTCCTTCACCTAAATCAGGTCATAGATAGAGTTAGGAGGGTTCTAGTGAACCCCAGGATCTTTCATTTATGAGAAGAATAGTTATCACCAAAACCAAAGGGTGCCCTTGATTTCATGTTCTTTCCTGAAGTGATGAGTGCCCCAAATCCATATTGGTGGGCAAAAGCATAGGCTGAACGTCGGGAGCTTGTGCGTCTCAGTCTCATCTGGGCTGGAGGTGGTGTTGGATTCTTCATGCATTCACGGATCTTTCTGTGAACCTAGAGTCCAAGAGTAAGGGGTGAAAGGTGGGAAAGAGATGATTCTTTCATAAATAAAGGGCTCAGGCAGCATGATGTCCTAATTTTACCTCAAGGGCCAGTTGGACAGACACAGGTAGCAGGGAAAAATGAATCACAGGTTACATATCTCAGGCATTGTGATACAATGAAAACAACAGTGGATTTATAGTCAAAGGACCCAAGTTCAAATACTTCTCCTTACTACTTGTGTGACATGCCTTGCACTTACTAATTGATCTTTGATTGCTTGATTAATAAGTCACTCAACCCCTCTGGGACTCAAGTTTTCTCATCTGAAAAATGAGGGTGGGTTGTATTAGAAGATTTCCAAGGTCCCTTCCACTCCTAAATCTGTGATCCTATGATCATAAAATATTAGTTTTTATAGATGAGGCCTAGAAAGGTAATTGACTTGCCTGAGGTTACAAGATAAGTCAGTAGCTGAGCCAGGTTTTGAAATCAAGACTACTGACCTTCCAGTACAATGATCCTAAAGTGCTATGACCATAATTATGGGGACTCATGAGCTGCAGAGGAAAAAGCTATAGGAGATATAGGTTGTAAGAGACATGTGTCCACAGAGATAAAGGTGATAAGAAGAGATGGGCCTCAGGAAAACATGACCCCCACAAGCCAAAAAGACACCTCAACCAGTGTTTCCCTTGGTCTTCAAACCAGCCAACTTTCATTGAGTTGTCCTTTTTGAATCCCAAGAAAGCTAGGTGTTCTAGATTATACAGCTTCATTCAACCAGGGCTGTAGAATCTGAATCTACCTCTGAGAGGCAATTGGGTATACGAGGAAGGAAAATTCAAACCTCTGCATACTAGGACCTATATGCTAACGTATGCTTTTATTTTAGTCAGTCTGGGCTTCTCATTGAGAAAAAAGTAGAAACAAACAAAACAAAAAACCCAACCTGTGGCTTTTGCCCAAGATCTCTACCACATTCTGGAGAACCAAGGCTCTTTCTGGGGCAGTGGATAAAAGACCTCGTCTTGATGGGATGAGAGCATGGCAATGAGAATGGGGACCTAAGGCACCAATGTATCTGTCACCTCCCTCCCTTTCTTTTGCTCACCTTGTCAATTTTGGTGGGCCAAAACTCCATCCGGATAAATCTGAACACGATCACAGGCAGCACACAAAGGGCCACAGTGAGAAGGATCGTCAGCCACACCCAAGGCAGGATCAGGGTGTTCCGAGCTGTACCTGTACCCCCACCCCACACACACATAGAGGAGGGCCTGGACCAAAGTGCTTGGGAAGGGAGGTTATAAGTTAAGGACAGAGATATACTGGTCATGGATTATGACAATACTGCATGGGTAATATTGGTACCCAATGACAGGGAAGGTCCTAAGAAGGAGATAATCTGGAGATATCTTTCAGACTAAATGAATCTCAGCTGAATTCTATATTTAATAATAAACCCCCCCATTAACAGCTAGGATTGCTTTTGTCTTGCCTGTCAAAACATGGTGCAAAAGGGAGGACAGGGAGACTTGAGAATGGGAAACTTTTTTATTGAAGGGAGGAAGCACTCAGGAGAATCAGCTATGAACATAAAGGTGATAGAGAGGTCAGACAGGGTTTATGCTTTTGCAAAAGACTAGAATGAGGTAAAGAAGTTAGTGAAAAGGAGCAAAAATAAAAATTAAAATAGACCAGGTTTTTTTAGGCTTTTTTTTTTTGCAAGGCAAATGGGGTTAAGTGGCTTGCCCAAGGCCACACAGCTAGGTAATTATTAATTGTCTGAGACCAGATTTGAACCCAGGTACTTCTGACTCCAGGGCTGGTTCTTTATCCACTGTGCCACCTAGCTGCCCCCAGGTATAGATTCTTGAGCAAATAACTTTAACTTGATGGAAAAGGGGAGAGCTGAATATGTAGTATGAATAAAGGATATTTGAGGGTGATTTTGATGCCCTACTGTGATCTTTATAATGTCAAGAGATCTGGAGGAAGGCTTTCTTTCATCATGGGTAGACCCCTGAGGAAGGTTTTGGGGCAGACATATTTGAGAGAGGATGAAAAAGCTTGGCTGGATTGTGATCCACACCTACAGATTTGAGTATCCACATCAGTGAGATCACAAGTACTGTGAAGTACCTTTCTTTGTGTTTTTTATTTTTACCCCTCCATATCATCTTTAGAAAACTTCTAAGAGTGCTTGTTTAGGAGAGGAAGGGAGTGGTTCACTGTGTTTCTTTCTATAGTGGGACTGAGAGGAGGAAAAATTGATCAGAAGCAACAGAAGGAATAAACTGGCTAGTTTCTAGGGTCTACTGGAGAACAGGTATAGGAACTGGCCCAGGATTCAAAACCATTTTGAGGGGGGTTATACAATGAGACCCTATAACTCAGTGAGCTGAAATCAATTAGCTTTAAGTCTCATTTCACATGAAACCCCCTTTCTTTGACCAAGGCCAGTCTCGAGCCCCATCTTGAGCTCTACCCAGGCTCACCTATGAATTGGAAGGTGTAAGGGAAGAGTAGACACAAGCCATCACTGTAAAGGAGGAATATGAGGCCGAAGTATAAGGTCAGGCTGCCCCAAATGAAGAATTGGTTCACAAGTGTCCAGTAGGCCGTCTCTAGGCTCACCTGAAAATCATCAACCTGAGGGTCATCACCTTTCCTTCCCTTGCAGAAGGTCAGCCCCCTACCCCATTAACCTTCCCCCCCAACAAATGGCACCCTTACTCCTCCCTCCCTACATATAAGTCTCCCTTCCTCCCTTCCATCTCTTCCATCATCTCCACCACCACACCTGCACAGTCATCACCACGAGCAGGGAGGTCTGCACTAGTAGGGCAAAAGACTGGTAGTCAGAGCTGCTCTTCCCATTCATTTGCAATGAATTATAAGTAGACCCATAGGAGATGAAGAACAATACAAAGGAGCTGTAGATTCCATACAATATACACTTCACAAATTCCTTCTTGTTGAAGTAGAGGTTGTGTTGGCCTGGTTCATATAGCTCAGGGAAACGGAGGCTCCATAAGTCATTCACATCCTAGAAGCAGGGGTTTGAAGCCATGAAGGTAAGAAACGACCTGAGAATCTTTTCCAGGCCCTAAACATCTTTCCTGTTCATCCTCCAGGGTTAAAAAAGGGCCTCCCCCTCCCTCTTCAGGAATATTATCACCTAGGACCCAAGGAGCTACAGTCCAGGCATAAGCCACCTTTCTAGATAGAAGGCACCTTCATCTCATACTAGGAATTATTCCACAAGGAGAATCTGAGGACTCAGAAACAAGATAATAGAAAAGACCCCCTAGTCTTTTCTTAAGGCCTAAGTTCAAAGTGGAGTAAGGGGAGTCAGGTTGGGGGATGAGTGGCAATAGAGGCAGGATATTCTCATTTAACTTTTACATTCATCTATCTGTAATAGATTGGTAGCTACAGTGCCTCCTACCCAGGAGTCAGAAATTCTGGGTTCTTATCTGAAGTCCTCTAATCACTAAATACATGATTTTGAACAAATCCTTTCACCTCCGTAGGCCTCAGTTTCCATATCTCTAAGGACAATCATTCCTCTTTTTCTTGCCTATCTCAGACAGTTGTTGAGCAGCTCAGATCAAAGAACTAGAAAGTGGTGGGTCTTCCTATTTTCTGAAAGGCCAAGTTACCACCACCTCCCTTTTGCTTTGACTCCCCAAGCATCCCAGGGGCTTAGCTGGAATAGAATGAGGTTCCTCCTGGAAACACCTATGAGTCAATGTTATCTTGTAAGTTGGATATTGTTCAATGAAAACCTCAGTCCTGCTTAGTCCAAACTGACAAAGAGTAGGGCAAGTGAGGCTAACTAAGATTGATGGGGGAGTTATAAGATATAGAGCTGTCTACATAAGGAAACTGGCTCAGCATTACATGAGTGGTAAAGCAGAAGAGATAGGATTTGACCCAGACCCTTGTATTCTCAATCCAGTACTCTTTTCACAATAATTTGCTGATGAAGACCTAGGGCTTCAGGTCTCCTAGAGGTGAGTTAATTTTCCCAGTGCCACAGAGCTAGTAAGTGTAATAAGCAGGATTCAAACCCAGGATTCTGATGATTCCAAGTCTAGCACTCGGTTCCCCATACCAGGTTGCCTCTTAATATGTATGCAGATTGTGTCTATCTTACAGAGAGGCTCTAGATCAGCCCCTATGTATACACTAGAATTTCCAGACTTTCAAGGAGTTCTAAAGAGGAATTCCAGCCAAGGTAGACAGAGACTTTCCATTACTCATTATAAAAAAAAAAAATTCTCGGAACACTTTTCAAGTCTTCTCACTCAGTCCTCTCTGCCTCATCCCATCTCATCTTTATACTCCTCACATTCTTTACTCCAGCCAAACTTTGATACTCTTTTGGGGAATAGGACAAGTCTAGGCAGATGGAATGGATTAGTAGAAGCTTAGAACATTTTTTCACTTCTCCCTTCAGTAATTCACATCTTTCTTCTCTGAAATTTCTTTTTTCAGAATTTCTTTCCCAATTAACTTCATTTGCCTTCTATACATAAATACTATACAATTATTTCTGGACTCAGTTACAATATACCATAATTTCCATGTTTCCTTCTAATTATGCACTGTACTTTAAGATTAACATAACAGATGTAGATTTACATAAGATACCTCTTGGATACATCTACTTTATAGAAGAATGGTTCCTTTTTTTTTTTTAAGGTTTTTGCAAGGCAATGGAGTTAAGTGGCTTGCCCAAGGCCACATAGCTAGGTAATTATTAAGTGTCTGAGGTCACAGTTGAACTCAGGTACTTCTGACTCCAGGGTCGGTGCTCTATGCACTGTGCCACCTAGCCACCCTAGAATGGTTCCTTTTATACAAAACGATTCACTATCAAGTTTTTCCAATTTAAAATATAATTTAAATTTAAAAATAATTCAGTTTATTCAACTATTTAGAAGCTTCTAGCTACTGTGGACTCAGCCTCACTCAGTTGAAAAGTTATCCCTTCTCCCTTCCTAGTTCTGGCTGTAGTTGGGAGGATTTGCTACTGGCTAGAGATTGTGCCTGGGTCTTACCTGATCAAAAAGGCTCATAGCCAGGACAGGGAGGGATGTGTAGATCAAGTTGTAGAAAGCTATGAACCACTCATCATAGATTGTCTGCAGAGACACCAAAGAGAGAAATCAGACTAATCTTTCCTTCCATATCTCAGATGGTAGTTATCCTTTCCCCACAAGCCTATAGGCAGTTCCATCTTTAGGGTATGACTTGACTAAATTGACTACACCCTTCACACAGCCCTGTCGTTCATAGATCTTGATTATGCAGAAAGTCAGTTCCTAATCTAGGTTTTCCCCTCCCCAGTTTTCTAGACATTATGATCCTTTTCAAACTGAGGGCTTCATCCCATTGCCTGGGTGATAGCCATATTGAAGGTAGAAGGCAGGTAGTCTTTCAGTTTCCTCAGAAACTACTATGAGACTCCATAAAGATTTTTCTGGAGGGGCTGGTTAGGTGGTGCATCAGGCCCTGGAGTCAGGAGTACCTGACTTCAAATCTGGCCTCAGACACTTAATAATTACCTAGCTGTGTGGTCTTGGGCAAGCCACTTAACCCCATTGTGTTGCAAAAACTTAAAAAAAAAGTTTTTCCTGGAATTGTCCAGTATTTTATCTGTCTGGGAATAAAGGAATACTAATTATGAAGCTTAACTCTTTGGGAAAGGGGAGGGCAAGATAGACTGGCTTTTAGAGATCCTTGGCTGGCCAGACTTGACCTTCCTTCCCTCCACATATAATACTCCGTTTTCCAGGCCTCAAAAATTCAATCTAAACCATGTAAATGGCTGCTAAAATCCAATTCCTCTTTCTTCCTGGACCATTTCTAAATCTCAGTCCAGTTGTAGCTTTGGAAGGGGTAAAGGAAGTAGTCACCAGGAGCTGCAAGAAGGATTGTACCCAAACTCTTTGGAATATTAGTCACTCCCCCTAGTCTATGTCTTCACTCCCTGCCTTGGACTGTTTTCATACCACTTTTTGTACCACAGGATAAAGAATGAAGAAGAAATGATCAATGGGAGGTGTGTGTGTGTGTGTGTGTGTGTGTGTGTGTGTGTGTGTGTGTGTGAAAAATAGATGGAGAGGGAGAAAGGAAAAGAAGGAATGAGTAAAAGAATGAGGGAGAGAAAAGAGCAAGAAAGAGTGGGGAAAATGAAAGAAAATGAGATATGAGAGAGGAGAAAATAAGAAGGAAAAATAATGAGAGAAGAGACAAAGAGATTTGGGGAGAGGAGTTATTCTAAACTTTTTTCTATTGTTATCCTATTTACTATTGGTTAATGAATAATAAAGCAATAATAATGATTTCAAAAAAAAAAGTATTATGACCTTGCCTGACTTGCCCAAGGACACACAGCTAAGTAATTATTAAGTGTCTGAGGCTGGATTTGAACTTGGGTCCTCCTAACGCAGGACTGGTGCTCTATCCACTGTGCCACCTAGTTGCCCCTCCTTGCCTGACTTTTAAGCCCTTAAGGCTATTATTTATCTAGCAATGCAGCAGGTCTCCAGAAACAGTCTGGAAGTTCCTGTGGTGGTAATGAAAATGTGGGAACACCATACTCTGATTTGGCTTTTTCAGGACATGGAAATTCATGTTTGAGTTCAGTGCTGGACCAAACAGTGAAATGAATGGCCTAAGGCAACCTCTTCTCCTCTCCATCCCCTCAACCCCTGCTTATTATCTATCTAATGTAGGAACTCTGTCTAATAATTTCCAGATTATATATTTCAGCTGCAAATGTAAGGGAAATCACTTTTAGTAAGGAATTAGGGCCGACCATGTCAGAGTCAAGTCCAGAGATCAGAGTCCAAATTAATATCTGCCTGGATCTGACTAAAAGCGTACCTGGGAGTGTTGTGATTGGTGCCTGACCTACCTGTGCAGAAAAACCGGTGAAGAAACCATACCAGAAGTGCACCAATGTGAAGGCAAAGTTCTTGTAGAAGAAATAGTAGAGAAATTTGCACATCCGGATATAGGACCAACGACCGTGGACCAAGAGCAGGCGCTGCAGAAACCGGAACTGGGCAAAGGAGAAGTCACTGACTAGCATGGCTTGCATCCCCTCCTGGCCACTGATGCCCACCCCAATGTGGGCAGCTGTAATGAGACCCAGGCAGTTCTTCAGTGATAGCACCATTTCCAAGGTCCTAAGCTGGTTCAGAGTGGAAAAGAGGACTAGAAGCTTAGCCTGGTCCTCACCTGAACCCACAATATCCCTTCAGCCCACCTGCTTGACAGGGTGTGTTGACTTGGCAGGCAGGAAAACCAGGGTTTGACTTCCCTACTAAGCTAGGTTTACTTATTAAGACATAAATAAAATTCCCCCAGTATTAGTAGAAGAAAAGCTTACCTGATGTAAACAGATTATTTTCTTTCTTTTTTTATGTAACTTTTTCTCAGTGGAAAATGAATTAAAGGAAATTTAAGCTCCCCTATATATCTGTAGATATTTTCCTCTAATTAATTACAAGCACTGAAATACCAGTTTCTTGGAAAGCTTAATTTTTTTTCCTGACAGGAATTAGTTGACTTTTCTATCCGTTTCTATTCTACAGTCTTTTCAGTTAAAAGGCACAGACTTGACTATGTCATTTGCTTGCTGATAAACTTCCTATTGCTTTTAAATAAAATACAAACTCCCTAGGTTTCAAGGCTCCCCCCTCAATTTGGCTGCAACCTCACTTTCCAGACAAAACAAAAGTTTTTTTGCTGTTTTTCATACTTAATATTCCCCATTTCACCTATATGCATTCACACAAGCCATCTCCCAGTCCAAGAACGTTTTCTGACTGTCTTTCCCTCAGCCCCCCTTCAGATTCCCTATCTGCTTTCAAAGTTCAGCTCTGGTGCCACTGCTTCCTATGTTAGTACTCTTTGAAGAATGTTAAAGGAAGGGCAGCCTAACCCCACTTGCCTTTGATCATACTGACATCATTGGCTCCATCACCAATGGCTAGTGTCACCACATTCTTGTATTTCCTCACTAGTTCTACCACTTGGGCCTTCTGCAGAGGTGTCACACGGCAACAGATCACTGATTTGCACAGACAAGCTGTCCTTAGCAGCTCCAGCTCCATGCTCTCCTCCAGGGCATAAGCCTGTGGTCTCAAACAGACACATTTATTCAATAGGTTACTTAGTAAATCTCTGGTCTTTACCTTTTTTGGGGGGCCCCACAGGGAAGTCCTCTGTTCATAAGTGACTTTATTAAACACTTTCAGTGTGATAGCCCAAGCTCTGATATATCTGAATATTGAACAAATCACAAGGACAAGTCTGTGTTCCCTCAACCCTTAGAAAAAGATATTACAGAATTCTACTCAGTGTGAACCTAATGGACTAGTTCTCAGATCCAGATACTTCCTGGACCTGGAGAAACAGACTCTACCTGAAGCTCCTAGGACAAGGGGTACAGTAGATATAGAACCTTTAGAAGAAAAGAACCCTTTGCTCAGCTTTTTTTTCAGTCATTTTTTAGGGAGCATATTCTCTGAGAAAGGAAACTTTTCTTAGCTCTCTCAATTATTTCTGCTTTGGAGTATTACTTGGGAAAGAGAAGGGTTTGGGTATGGCAATAGTTTACTAAAAGGGCTCCCTGGATGAAAAGAAAGGGGTCACAGCTTCCTATTGCCTACCAGACTGTGGCCATCGATGACTAGGCCATAGCTACCATTGGCCACTTCTTTAGGCACAATGAAGGTCTTCAGTTCTGATTGGGAGAATAGGGCGGTTACTGGGTCTGTCCCTAGCAAAGAGTCAGGATTCATCTTATTTCTTGCTGTCCTGAAAATCAAGAATGATTCATTCATCAGAACTGATCTCTTTCTATATATCCTCCCTGGAATGACAAAAAATTCCTTTAAGATCCTAGGACCTAAGCCAATCCTAAACCCAAGCCCTTCCTTTGTACTAGTCCCCATAATTCTCCAACTTCCTTTCATGTCATTCTAAGAACTTTTTCTCTTTTTCTGTCCCCTTTCAAATGTTCAAACTTTCCCATCATTTACAGTAGGTCCTCCCAATTCCCCATACCACCCTTTTTCTCAGTACCAAGGAGACCCCAGATGTCACCATACTTGTTTTCTCTTTCATATTCCTCTCAGCAGCCTATCCCTCTTCTCCAAAAGTCTTCTTAGTCCTAGGCTTTCCTAGGCTCTACATTTGAGTAAAGCCACACAATAGAACGTAGAACTTCTAAATGCCAATTTTCTGGGATGATCCAGGATAATTCATAGGATAATAGCTAAGGCTTCCCTCCTGTCAATACCTGAGTTCTTGCCGGACCATGCTACTCTCCTTGGCATCTATAATGAACACCTCATTCATATCATCATTTAGCATATTGCAGGAATAGCCAATGTTCACAGCAGTCTCTGTAGAGAAGGGATTATGTTGAATGAGTAGAGATGCATGGAAGGGTACCTAAAGAGATATTCCACCCTCTTCTGTGAAGTCTATGCTTGGCCAATTATTCCCTCCAGAGCTGAGACCTTGATCATTATTTCCTGGTATTTAAAATTACCTTTAGATGATACCCAAGTGGCACCAAATGGCTGAATTAGCTTACCTCTTATAGACAGGCTATTATTCATTAGTACATTCCTATCAAGTACAGGAGTATAAGAAGGCATTTCATGAAGCCCTTTCTGACTGCCTAAGCATAGTAGTATTTATATTCTAACTCTTAACTCAATATTTCAGTATTTATTAAAGAATTATTATTTAGGTTAATGGTAGGCTAAATCTCATGGGTATCATGTAAAGTTCTTGTCCTGGGAACATCTTTTTTTTCCCCACATTTATTTGAGGGACCAAATCTAATAAGAAACAATTTGTCATTGTTCAGTCATTTCAGTTATATCCAACTTTTTGTGACTGCCCTTGGGATTTTCTTGGCAAAGATACTGAAGTATTTTGTCAAATTTTCTCCAGCTCATTTCCCAGATGAGGAAATTGAGGCAAAAAAGATTAAATGATTTTCCCAGGGTCACACAGTTAATAAAGTGTCTAAGACCAGATTTGAACTTAGGAAGATGAGTTCTTGACTCCAGGTATGGCACTCTATCCAGTGTGGCACCTAGCCTCAGGAAACAGAGACCAATCAAGTGATAGATTACCTGGAACAGACAATATATGTTTTAAAAATTCAAGGGAGAATGGGTATCTGCATTAGCATAGTTGATTTCAAAGGAAAATAGGATTTGGAGTTGGACCCTTAAAGTGTGGAAAGGAGCATTCCAAGAAGGGGGGCCAAGATTAGCAAAGATATAGAGGTAGAAGTATGCATGTCCATTGCAGAGTGAGGAAAACTGGGTGGACAATGGCAAAGAATATGTTTTGAAGGATTGTGAGAGATAAGTGTAGGTATCAAGGGTCCTAAATGATATGACAGAAAAAGTGGTTTATTTTGCAGGTACCAGGGTGTCTACCATCATTATGGAGAATAGTAACCAGACTGGAGAGCACAGGGGGAGTTGTGGAACCTAACCCTGCCTTATTTTTATTGTTATCCTAGAGAGCTTGGCATTTATGCTAAGGATGTGGGAAGACAAGGCATTGCTAACTAGAAAAAACTAAGAAAATGCATTCCCATTAGAAAGTATCCTATTAACAGTAACGCTGTATGATGATCAACTCTGATGGCCCTAGCTCCTCTCAGCAGTTCAGTGATTAAGGACCATTATAAAGGATTTGTGATGGAAAATGCTATTCACATTCAGAGAAAAAACTATGGAGTCTGAATGCAGATCAAAGCATACTACTTTCACTCATTTTTTTCCTTTTTAAAATTTTTTTATTTTCAGTTTTTAAAAACTTATGTTGTTTTTTCTCCCTTTTCTCATGTTTTTTTTCCTGCATCTTTCACAACTGACTAATACAGAAATATATTAAACACAATTGTGCATGTATAACCTTTAATGAATTATCAGAAGTTAGGTAGGTAGGAAAATGTAGAACTCAAAAGCATACAAAAAGATGAATGTTGATTATCTTTGCATTTGACTAAAAATAAAATAACATTTATATAAAAAGGATGCTGTCTCCAAGCAGAATAATGAAAAGGCACCTGTCAGTTTATCATAAATAAATTAACATTTTATCTTTTTCTGTTTTTAAATGAAATATATTTTTTGTTACATTTTAAATTTTGAACTCTCTCCCTCACTCTGTCCCCCCCCCCCCCAACACCATATACATAGGCAATATCATATTATGCAGTTCTTTCTCTGAAGGTAGATAGCATCTTCCTTCATGGGTCTTTTGAAATTGATTTAAATATTTATAATACTCAGAAAAACTTGGTCATTTTGTTCTTTGAACACTATTGCTTGTTATAGTATACAATAATACCACAACTTGTTTAGTCATTTCCCAATTAATAGGGATTCCCTCAGTTTCCAATTCTTTGCCACCATAAAGAGAGTTACTATGAATATATTAGAACATAGAGGTTCTTTTTCTTTTTCTCTCTGATCATCTGGGGGAACAGACCAATGATGGTATGACTGGATCAAAGGGTATACACAATTTTATACATTTTACCTTTTCCATAATTCCAAAGTCCCCACTAGGCCCCTGAGCTTCCCTGACTCTTTCAGCAATCTGTACCCTTCTTGCCTCTTCATTTTGTTTTTTTATTCTCCCATTTAACTTTATGTCATGCACATTTGATTTTGTTTCCCTAAGATTATATAAAGAAATGCCTTGCCTTGATCAGCAAGGTAGAATTGCTCCTTCATGACATGAAGGTTCTGTGTATCTCTGAATATTCCACAGAATCAAAGGATTTGAAAGTTGGAAGGGACCTCAGAAACAATTTAGCCCAAACCATCCTCTCTGGGAACCTCTCCTGTGATATACCTAACAAATGATCATTTGTGCCTGAAAATATCCAAAGAGGGATCACTTCTTCTACCTGGAAGCTCTGTTCCTCTTAATGTAGTCCAAGACTGCATTAGCTTTTTGGCTGTCATCTCACATTTCTAGTTATTGAGCTTTCAGTCCACTAAGACCCCCAGATCTTTTTAGAACAATTGCTACTTCTCCCTTTCATATTTGTGAAAATGATGTTATTTTTTTATCATCTGAGTTTAAAACATTACACTTATTTCTATTGAATTCTATCTTTTTATATTCAGCCTAATGGTATAGCTTGTTAGGACTCTGGGATTCTGACTGCCATCCAGTGTGGTTGTAGGGTCACATGCAAATCTGAGGAGCACATCAAGTATACATTACCTAAGCAGCTAATAAAAATGTTAAATAGCATAAACCCAAGTCCAGATCCCTAGGGTCCTCTACTGGATATCTCCAATGTTGATAATGAACCAATAATTAATTAATTACTCTTTAATTCTATTCATCCAACTAAGTTCTGAATGTTTATAATAGTGTTCTCTAATCCATATCTCTCCATCTTCTCCACAACAACAGTAATGAGGTGCTTTATAAAAACCTTGGCTAAAATCTGTGTAAATTATCCATAGCAATTCATTCATCTACCAGGTGAGTAACAACACTGTCAAAAAAAGAAAATGAGGTCATTCAGACATGATCAGTTTGGATCTTTGAAATCCTATCTAGAGATTTGCCAGCCATCTCTCTTTAGAGAAACATTCTAGAATCTTTTAAGAATCTTTTGATTCTTATGTGTAAAACATAATTGTATATGTACAACTTTTACCAGATTATTTGCTTCCATGGAGATGGGGGAGGAAAGGAAGGGTGGTTGAAAAATTGTGGAATTTTTATACTTGCAAATGAATGAATGTTGTAAAACTGCCTTTTCATGCTCTTGGAAAAAATAAAATAAAATGTAAAATGTAAAAAAAAAAAAGAATTTTTTGATTCTTAAAGTTCACTGGTCTAAAGTTTGCAGAGATGCTTGATATTTTTTACTTTTATGAAAATTGTCTTTCTCAAATCTTGTGATAACAGCTCCTGTTCATATAATATTGATAATATCTCTGAATTCATATGTAGCAGTTATTTCAGTATCCAGTGTGGGAATTGAGTGAACCAATTTCATCTTCTGATTCTTTTTTAGACCTTAGCTTAGTACCCTTTCTATTCAATTGTGGGTCTTGTCCAACTTCTGTCTTTTGAGAAAATTTTATTCAATTATGGGAAGTGAGAAAACATTATTGCATTATTTGAACTTACTATGCATGTTTGAGAAACTGGTCTCTTGGCTTAGAGAACCCTAAATATGGAGCAGAAACTCAGTCAGATCTGGGATATCTCAAGCAACCCATATGTCTTATCTGAAAATTGGTTCTATACTGGTCAGTCAATAACTATTTTCTTGTTCCTTTGATTGAACAGACACTGTATAGATACTTTTCTTATTTCAGGGAATTGTACCTATTTGCTCTCATCCTAATTTGGAAAACCCCTAATCTTTCCTCCAATTGAAAATCAGATTACCACTTAATTTGTATCCTGATTTATATTTAATTGGATCAAAAATTGTCTTTCCATGTATTTGGAATTCAGTGCCAAGCTGAGGAAGGCCTGGTCCTAATTTGTTATGCAATTGGTGGTATTCATTGCTTAATAAATTGATATGCTCAGAAGCTTGAGCCTTTGTCTCCTCAGTTATTTCAGATTTCAGCCATCACACCAAGGATATAGTTCATCTGGGCCAACTAACTTGAATCCATCAAGGGTAGCTAGGTGCTCTCATTTCCTTTTTTATTGCAGAAGTATGTTAAAATATCATTTTTACTTCAGTTGAAAATACTAAGAAATAATATTTTCTCTAGTTTAAAAACTCTTCTCAAATGTTTCCATTTAGGGAAATGTGTAAAATAAAAGCTGAGGCCTTCATCTTAAATAGATTTAAGGTGATCATTTATCTCTTGACTTATTTAGATCTTTGTCTTCTCCATTCTGAGAAGAAAAGAACCTGTGACTTACTCAAAGGAAATGCTCTCTTCTGTTATTTAGAAAAGACTGCTATATTAATCATTGGGAGGAGATTTTAACAATCTTTGAAAAGAGTAGTCCAGATAGAAATTAGGTAGTGGTTTTTGTTCTGGAATCTTAACTCCAACTATATTTTAATATATTTTAGTCTTTTACTTGTTCAAAATTCACATAAATATTATTTCAAATCATCTTGGGATTGACATAAATGAGGGCATGGAGGGGGATGGGCAGTGCAGGGACAATGCCAATTTAGTCATTTTTCTCTAAGTTAGAATGGCTTAGCTATAAAATTAAGTTAAATTGAACAAAAATTCTTTCCAGCGGACTTGTGCCTAAAACACAAGAGCACATTATTAATATTTTATCTTGGGCATTAACTTTCTATTAGTTATTTTTGTTCAGACATTTCTAGTGTAAATATCACCATTCTTTGCAAGGAAAATAGAAAACAAAATAAAAATTGAGTAGTATTATATTCTCTTTCTTGCCAGTCAATAAAGGCCCTATTCTTTCTTTGAAATTACTTTTTCTCCTAATGTAGGGAAACAACATCCCACCCTTCTTTTTAGCTTCCCTTACCAGTTTGTTTTCTGAGCCATTGTATTCCTGACATTTTTATAGGACTATGCATACTCTTGTCTACTCTGTTCCCTGGCCTTGCTCCCATCTTCTGTACATTTCTTTTGAAAATCTAAACTGTTTAGTGAGTTCCTTTTGGGTCCCCATTGGTATCTTTGGACAAATTCCAAGTTTCTTGGTCAATGGAATGATTTCTCTTTCTGTCTTCAGAATTTGATCCTTGAGTCCCTCCCTGTCAACCTGACTTGACTTCCCCTGAAGCTCTTTTGTCCATGATTTTGTATCACTTTCTTTCGGGATTGTATCTCCTCTTTCAATTCTAAGTAATAAAGAACAATGACATGGCCAAATCAGAAATTCAAAGTGTGGAGTCTATTTTTTTTCAACAGAAAGTTCTGTTTTGGGAAGAGTAAATTATTAGTCTTAGAATTCATTTAATGCAGCTTCATGACTTGTGTGGGTGTTTAATTATCTACAAAGTATGTGATAAGAATTGTGACTAGGATAGTGATAATGGGAATAGGAAGTTAGTATGTAGATGTTGGACATTTTAAAGGAAAAACTGATAGAATTTGGTGAGTGACTTGGGCAATATTAGAGAGGAGGAGGAGGAGTCAAAGATAAAAGATTTTTAAAATTGGGTGACTTCAGGAAGGATAATGAAAAAGAAAAATGAGGCAGTTATGACAGATGCCAAATTGAGAAAGGAGTGGGGTGTGTTGATAAAGATAATATAATTTGGTCTTGTACATTTTGGCTTTGATGGAAGAGTAGAACATCTATATGGAGCTGTCTTGTGGACAGGTATTAATATAGGACCTCCACCCATGAGACCATGGTTTTATTTTCTATTCCATGAGTGTGATTCCTTTCTCCCAAATCAGACTGGGTCTTGGTTTCTCCCTGCCAGAGGGAGGTGGAGTTTACAACTGATACATAGTAGATTCTGAGTAAGGAAAAGAGTGATTTGAGGGTGGTTTAGAACTTTGGGGACTGGGTGTGTGCTGTTAACAAATAGGATATCTTTACCTTGCTTGTCTCCTGTCAAAACCCAAAAGATAATATTTGCTTTCATCAGAGTGGCTATTGTCTCAGGCACTCCATCTTGTAACTTATCTTCAATGGCTGTGGCCCCTATCAACTGGAAATAAAAAAAAAGCAGATCTGAATTCATTATAGGCCACTTTATTCTGTATAAATTCTGTTTCACTGAGATCAAACAAGGACCCTATTAACTCCCATGATCCAGTCTACTGAAAAGTATTAAACAGCCTCCATCCTTTGGCATTTGGTATATGCTGGTCACCTTGGTTTAAACTATATTCATTAGTATACAGTTATGTGTTGTGAGGGGAGGGCACTAAGATGTTTAGTCCTAATTTTCAGCTGAAACATTATTGTTGAAGAGGCTGGCCTTTCCCACTGCATTTGGATCTTCTAGAGACCCTGCTTAATGACTACTCTGGGGAACCTGCTAAGTATCCAATGGGGCAGAATTCAATTTAGTAACCACCATGTGCCACTTCTCAAGATATATGCATAATAATAATAATAATAATAATAATGATAATGTACTGGTATTGTGCTAAGCATTTAAAAATGATTTAATTTAATCATTTTTGCTTTTAAACAAATATCATGCTTTATGTCTGTTTCTTAAAATGAATTGCTTAATACATACCATCTACTTCTTATTACACAGCATAACTTTTTTTTTTAGGTTTTTGCAAGTCATATGGGGTTAAGCGGCTTGCCCAAGGCCACACAGCTAGGTAATTATTAAGTGTCTGAGACCAGATTTGAACCCAGGTACTCCTGACTCCAGGGCTGGTGCTTTATCTACTACACCACCTAGCCGCCCCTAACATAACTTCTTAAAATACATTTATTTCTCAAAACATACATTTCAACATACACCTAGTCATTTCATATAGGTTGTGGTAGAAATAGAATGAGCACTAGATTTGCCTGGTTCAAATCCTTATTCTGCCACTTACCAACTGTGGGATGATGGCCAAGTCCTTAAACTTCTCTTAGCCTGTCTTCTCCTCTTTTAGATGGAGATATTTTTACCACTGCCTCTCTCAGTGGGTGATTATGATAAACAAATGAGATAATGTAAGCCAAATGTTATATAAATGTCCATTATTATTATGTCTATTTCATAATATCCATTTGTTTCAGTCTATAAAAGCAATGTCCCCTGAGCTTTCTACTCCATTGGAAAAATAACTTTTTATTCTATTGAAATGAACTCACTTTTTTCATGAACTCACTTTTTCTAAAACTTTTAAATCAGTTCATTTTTCCTTAGGTCCTGATAGTCTCAGTTTTCATATTTGTTGTCACACATCTATTTATTGTTTCATGAAGACATTTTCATTTTTCCCTCCAACTAGAAACTGACATGGCCCATGATTTCTACTGGTCATGTTTCACCTGTTCAGGACCTCACATAAACCTGGATATATAGGAGGCTTAATGAGAAGGGTTGGGCAGATGATCCTTCTACTGGGGCCTTAGAAGGGTAGACAGTGTAAAATATAGACTGTACCCCTCAAGAAATGACCATTCAGGAAGATGCATTATCTTTGGGATTTATCTTCACACAGAAATGTTCTTGCTTGACATTCATTTTATTTTTAGCTAAAAGACAGCAGGAATCTTTATGTCTTTTCAGTGGTGGAATATATAAATTCCTGCATTTCCTCCTTTCTCTCCCTTCATCAGGAAAAAAATCTGAAGCAGAGATAGTGAGAGAAGTTAGAATCACCTTATTTGGCTTCAGAGGTACAGTGGCTAAGAAATAGCCTAGTAAGGAAAATGAATAAAGCTCAGAATTAAAATGAGTATATTTTTAGATAATCTGAGAATTTCAATTATTCAGGAAATTCTGAATTCATTTGGACTTAGGGGATAGCTCTTTTTTGATTTTTCCCAGAACTTTTTGGTGTAGTGACTTAAGGTATCACAGAATCAGAGTATTAGCACTAAAAGAGATTTTTTTAGGGTTTAGGATTAGATTTAAGTTGTAGTATACCCCCTTAATTTTACAGATGAGGAAATGGAATGCTTGAGATGATTATGGTATTGAGATAATACATGTAACTAGTGTCCCCTTCTCTTATCTTCCTACTCCTGTTACATGGACCCAACACATTATAGTGACCCTCCACCAAGCCTTTCTTCCCAAAAGTCCAGTCCCTGCTCCCTCATACTAACCATCATATCTTTTTCAATCTCTTCATAGATTAGTCTTAATTTTTCCTCCCGATTATCCATGGAAATGCTGGCTTCATGGTGTTTACAGCTCCATCTTTGGAATACTTCTTCATCCAGCTCTCGGAAGGCCACAGCAAGGGTACGCAAGCCATCACTGGCAAATTCCTGGAAGACAAAAATGTTCCCAGAGAGGGTCAGGATAGAACCATGTCATCTGCATAGGAATGACCAAGAGCCCAGATTTCCTCACTAGTCAAAGGAAGAAAGATTGCATACTTGAAGAGTCCCTGGATTAGTGTCAGGCAGTTTCAGAATTTTAACACCCCCCCCCCCCGCCCAACCTCAGGAAAAAAAATGTTTTAAAAACATAATGTGGTATCGTTAATATTATAATATTAACATTCCAACCTATGTGCAATTATTTTAAAAAAGGAGTCTTTATTAAACACAAGACATAATTAGATGATTTGAGAATGGGACTAACAAAACCAAACTCATGGATTTAATTCCTGTGTTACCCAGTTAGACTTAATCTGATCCCTACCCCTTGTCAACTTTTTGCAAATTGAGGCCCTTATATATGACAGGACAAGAATGGATATAGATCAATGCTACTGATCCCCATCATTGGAGTAATAAATCAAAATATGTGTTCTGTGTATCATCTTTGTTTATAAGAGGACAGCTAGCTCTGTTGTGAACTAGAAAACACTAACTTTACTAAAAGAAGGCAAACAAAAGCATAATACATTCATTTTCTAAGTGTACTTTCTTCTCTTTGGACATCTATGGGTATGGCTTTAATTCTGTGGCAACAAAGATATAGAGCCCATAGGCAATGAAAGTTCCTTGGCATCCCCATATTATTGGGTAGAGAGGTGCTAAGGCAGGGAAAAAGTAAAGCCCTAGAGGAAATTTACCCGGAAATTAAGTAACGATGGTGACAAAAACAGACTCTGAGCCAAACCTTTATATGGGTTCTATACAAGACTGACAACATATTGTTGTCTGATATAGATATGCATATAGAGTGACATCCTGACTGCAGCTCCTACTTGTCAATATTTAGAGTAAATATTCAGTTAGGATTTGGAAGTGCTGCCTTGCTATGCTCCCAATCTTATAAGGGGCTGGCTGGAACCCAAGGCTGTGTTTTTGCATCAGGATATGATTTAATGAAACATCTGAATATACCCACAGTGAGAACTACACTCTCTCTCATAATCTCAGAATGAAATTCATTTCCTTGGAGAAAGCCTGAGCTTTCAAAAGCCTTTCATTTAGATGATGAATCTAAGGACATGGAAACCATTGTAACTCAAAGCTCAACAACAACCTTAAGCTTCTGGACAATAATTACTTCCTTACAGCATTGTATGACACATTGGCTTTGGCCGTGGTACAAGCTAACCTTAGGTTCCACTCTTTCGTAAGCTTCAGGTCTACTCCTGGTTCTGATAATAACTAATGAGAGAAGCCACAGCTTCCTGATCCACAGAACTGGATGGAATACAGCCTAATGACCACTAAAAGTTATATCCCTAATTTTGAAGACTGGGAACTGAATAAAGAAATTAAACATGTCAGATGAGGGAACTAGGGATACTTATCCTAGAGAAGACTTAGGGTTGGGTATTGTAACTGCTATTCAAAAAAATTTTTAGCACTTAGTTCTTATGGAAGAACTGTACATGCTCTGTTGTAGCACAGAAGTCAAAATGAGTAACAGGGTCATTCAGGGGGAAAATGCCACTCTGTCAGGGAAAATAAGACAATGAAGTGAAGATGACTCTGCCCTGTGTCTCCCCCATCAGCAGTACTCCCACAAACTCAGTCCCACAGAGTCCAAGAATTATGACTCCTATGGCATTGAGGCATCAGCAGCAGAAGCCACAGCAGATCTGAATAGCGGCTCAATCAGAAACTGCCCTGATTCTGTCATGTCTAGCCCTGATTCTTACAATTAATTCCCATGAGAATTCCGTAAGGCAGTGTTCACTTTGTATCTAGAAATGCAGATATTTCTCCTGAATTGTCTTGCCCATCTGGCCTGTTTCTGTGTTTGAACTCATAACAAGGTGTATTTCTCTATTTTGATTTGCTCAGGCAGTGAATGTGCTGGTATTTTTTTAAGCTCTATTAGGTAAGGTGAATCTTCATTTTCTGTATTATTCTACTCAAGCTTCAACCATGGATAGATTTCTGCCAGTATTTCCCCACTTTGTAAATAGCTGAATTCACATGTCAATGAACATACATATTCTTTGATGCCAGATTTAGGTGCCCTTCTAGCCCACCTCAGTTCACTGACTGCCCAGTCCAGTATCTCCCTGACAAAATTTTCAGGAAGGATGGAGAATGTTAGTTTCTTGCTCCAGTTGTGGTTATTTGTGGTCTTTTAGACTATAAACTTCAGGACAGGTAGTTTGAAAGCAACTTTACTTCTTAACTGTTTTAATGATCAGGTAGCCTTGTGTATATTAATAAGAACAATTTTTCTGGGACATTTTGAGGACTCTCTGGAGTGCTCCAGTGGATCTCTGAAGATTATTAATGAAAGGAGGCTGCCAATTAACTGATCAGTTTCTGTAAGCAAGGGAATAGTTCAATAATGATTTGATGGGGAAGAGAAAGGCATAGAATTTAGAAGAGACATGATAGTGGTTATAGGAAGCCAAAGAGTAGAAAGAGGTAGCTGGGTTCCTGAAGGAGATGAAGCAGTTATATGAAAAGAGATGTTTCCCAGAGCTAGAGCTGCCCAAAGGTTTGCCGGTCCCTTAATCATTTCTAACTTTATTCCTGATGAGCAATCCTATATTTGGATTCATGATAGCAGGGCTATTGTGAGGGGGAGGTGTGCAGGCCTAAGGAAATCAGTGTTCCTATCTCCCCATATAGGTAAAATTCAGGTTAAAGTGAACTTCAGTAGTAGCCTTGTTATGTCCTAAAAAGATATTCTAAAAAGCATAGAAAAGGGGAAGGAGTAAAAGATTAGTTCAACCTCCTTTTCCTTCCTGATAGGGATATATATACACAAACTCATCTATACACACATATAAGAGACTTGTGTCCTTGTTTAGCACTAGTAGGGAAAAGTATGTCTTTATTGATGCTTCCTTGGATCATGGCAGGGGGGGGGGGGGAGAGAGAGAGAGAGAGAGAGAGAGAGAGAGAGAGAGAGAGAGAGAGAGAGAGAGAGAGAGAAACCCAAAACAGAATTACACTACAACAGCCTTTGTATTAAAACAGGATATTGATAATAAAATTCCCTTTGAGACTGGATCCTTAATCTCCTAGTCAAAAAGCAAGCAGAGCAAATCTGACTTGGGCATTCAAATACTACTCTCATCCTCTACTGAGGACATTTTTCCTCACTCACAAGTTCTGTCCCAGTGCTTCTCAGGAAGTGAGGCTCTATTCTAGGAATCAGTTACAGATATTCTTCTAAGAGAGTATAAACTTCTTGAGGGATCTTATTCATCTTTGTATCTTCTCCATTGCCTTCTATCATATTCTTTACATTACATTGAAAGATTTGCTGATTTGAACTGTGTCCATCCTGCTTAGATGTTTTGGTCTTCCTCACTCCCATAACACATTGAGAGAGATATGTATGGTTATACATAGAGGTAAAAGGAGTAATAAACATAACCAGAGCTATAAAAATATACTCATATTCAGACATACATACTAATATATAGGTATCATACATACATACATATATATATTATATATATATATTTATAAAGATACATACCTCTAATACAAGTATACATATATGCATGGACACAGACTCACCAGTTCTCCAAAATACATGCACAGGGTACAGACACTTCAATGCATACATGATCCATCTAGGTATACTCACATCCAAGTGTTCCATGGTCACATTTTGAAGGGATCTGCAGGATGAGTGGAGCAATTCCCAGATGATGGTATCAGCTCCCTTGCAGAACAACATCGTCTTACCTTCGGGTGTCTGCACTGAGAACAAGTAAAACAAGGGCAATTATGATCCAAATTCTGGTGTGCTAAGGAGTCGGTCTCCTGGAAAGGAACAGGGGGGAAGCTTCTGGATGAGATCTAGTGCTATCCATCTGACACAAAGTTAATGAAGCTATCAACCCCAGGTGGATCCTGAGGGGCACTGCCATCAAAAGGGGAAAAGTGGATTCCTTAATAGTACTAAGGAATCTCATCTTTCAAAAGACTCAAAAATTCATGACAAGTCTTAGTCCTAAGCTGTCAGTTCTAAAATACAGAATGATTACTGAGAGTAGGAGAGCTACCTATCATCCCCCAGAATTTGTGAGGAACTTGAAGAGTTGGACTTAAGGGCTGTCTTGGTTCTGAGAATAATAGGGCTAATGCTGCTATTTGAAATAACAAGAAGTGAGCCAGCTGTAAAGTTTGTATGTGTGTGTGGTGTGGAGGACAAAGACAGACCCACTACATATGTATATATATATATATATATATATATATATATATATATATATATATATATATATTAATTAGAGAAACAAGGGCACCTACCAATCACAGACATCCGCTTTCGTACATTGTTGAAGTCCAGGATAGCTAGGAGATTATAAACTTTTGTGACCCCCATTTCAACTACAGTGATTGTTTCAGATGTCCGAGAGTGAAACACGAAGCCAAAATTTCTGGCAGCAGTGACAAGGGCTTCTTCATCAGGAGACTGTGCCTGATATACCAGATCTCCTAGAAAAGACGAGAGCCAGAAGCTTTAGGGATGAGAACTGGAGGTTCCTCAGGCTGAAGTGATGTTTTTGCATGAACTCTTAAGGAACACATTCAGTTTTGGAGAGCCAAGCTGCACCCTAATTCTAGGTCTTATTCATTTCCACATTCCTAATTTCTATGACAATTGAAAATTAAGCTTGTTTGAGTCACTAACTATCCTAAGTATAGTGAAGTTTATTCACTTAAGACATGGTAGGTGCAGGGTGAATTTTCAAAATGTGATGATAAAACAATGTTAATGATTAACAAATATTTCAGAACTTAGGATACAGAGACAACTTTGATCCCAGGTCATCTACTTACCCACGCTCTGATTCTCTCTAGTATCAAACAGATACGGGGCCTTTGAAATGGACCCTGCCCTTTGTAATACATAGAAGAAACAATATGCCTCTTTTGGTTTCATGTGTCAGCAGCTGTATCAGTCCCAGGTCAGAAAACATGATTCACAACCATATTAACTCATGCTTATATAGAACTTTAAAATCTACAAAATACTTTCTTTACAATAGTCATGTTAGGGTACATCATGCAATCAATATGCTGACTTCACAGATGAAGAAATTACAGCTGAAAAAGATTAAGCAATGCACTAATTGTTATACATAGCTGGTAAAGTCCAGAAGAAAGATTCAAACTCATATCTCCCAATTCTAAATTCAGTGATTTTTCCATTATGTCTCCCACTTGCAGCAGGAGAAGAATTCTTTGAGAATTAACTCAATTCTGCAATGACCTCTGAATATGGGCCCAGAATTACAAGCTCTGAAAAAACCATCTGCATACTGAAAGTACAAACAACAAGCTAAGGTCAGGGTCCTTATGTTGATTCTTATAGTCTATACTTGCCTTTCTTATATTCTAGCTAGAAATTCATGAATCTTTCTTCACAGCCCTCAGTAGTAATAACTGGTTTATAGATAGCATAATTAATTTCTGCAGTAAAGGTCAAGTTAAGTAATGATTTAATAGGGAAAGGAAAGGCATGGAGTCTAAAGGAGACATGGAAACTCTGAAGGAGATTCTCTAAGGGAGACATTTTGGGGGGTTATGGATAGCTATAGGGTAGAAGGAGGCAATTAGGTCCGAAAAGAAAAAGGGAACTAGAAGGTGAAGTAGTTATATGAGAGGAGGTGTTTCTCAGGATTGGAGTTGCCCAAAGGTATGCCTGATTCTCAGTCATTTTTAGCTTTATCTTTAATGATCAATCCTTTGTGAGGCAGTACAGACCTAAGGAAATAATATGCTCTTCCTCTCTAATTAATAGAGATTGAACTGAGAGCCAAGTAATGTTAATTGGCTCCCTAGTTCTGTATTTAGGCAGGTCTGATTTTTCCTCTTGTTTTCCCCCTTCAGAATGTAAGTTTCTGCAAGTAGGGATTATTTCATGCTTTGTGCTTGATAAATTCTTGTTGATTCATTAATTTCTTTTCTATAAAAATAGAAAGAGACTAATATTTGTACCACCTATTTCACAAGATTAAAGCCTAGATAAGTGGGAACTCTTACTGTTTATCCTTGTATGTGAATGTCAAAACCCCTACAGAGAAGGGGTGGGGGTAAATCAGAACCATAGCCAACAATCTACTTCATGGTTTCCCACTCTGGGTGTTGGCCTCATTACTTTGGTCAAGCAGTATTCCAGGTTGGCTTCATTTTTAGCCTGGTTGGCAGGGATATAGTAGATGATTGCATCTTCAAACTGTCCTAGCCAATTTATAGTTAGTTATATGGGATTCTTGTGCTCTATGATCTCAGCAATTTTAGATGATGCAGCAGACAGATCTCTGGATCTAGAGTCAGGAAGATCTGAGCTCAAATTTAGCCTCAGATTAGCTGTGTGATTCTGGGCAAGTCACTTAATGTCTTTATCTCAGTTTCTTCACCTGTAAAATGGAAGAATAATAGCAGCTATCTCCCAATGTTGTCATAAGATAAAAGATAATATTTGTAAACCATTTTGTAAAACTTTAAGAGTGATATAAATACTAGATTTATTTTGCATTTCCCTTAGTCTCTAAAACTCCTTTCTAAAAATCTGATTTTTGTCTCTTGATCTAAAAGGAAGACAAATATGTCCACATTCGGATAACCAGAGACTATACATGGGTTTGTAGAAGTAAAAAACAGAGGGAATGACACTCCAGACAAATCTGGGTTGCTGGCCTATTCTAGAATCTATTAATATTGTTTCTTCTCAGTGAAAATCTAAATAGCATGTTTATTAAATTAGCTGATAACATGGAATTGGAAATGATAGTTAAAAAACCTGATGATAGAAGCAACATCCAAAAGTATCTAAACAGGCTAAGATGGTAGGTTGAAACTAACAGGAATGAATTTAAGAAGGTTAAGCATCAAATCCTATATTTGCATATAAATGTTGATTTTTTTAAAGAACAGGAAAAATGTGGCTAGAAAATATTTCCAGTGAAAAATCCTTAGGTGAGGGCAGAGCTAAAGATGGCAGAGAAAAAGTGAGAACTTTTCTGAGCTGCCTAAATTCCCCTCTGAATCACTTTAAATAATGCCTCAAGGGGTGGCTAGGTGGTGCAGTAGATAGAGCACCGGTCCTGGAGTCAGGAGTACCTGAGTTCAAATCCAGCCTCAGACACTTAATAATTACCTAGCTGTGTGGCCTTGGGCAAGCCACTTAACCCCATTTGCCTTGTAAAAACATGAAAAAATAAATTAAAAAAATAAATAATGCCTCAAAACAAATTCTGGAGTGGCAGAACATAAAAAATGGGGCAAAACAATTTTCCAGCCTAAGACAACTTAGAAAGACTGAAGGAAAGATCTGTCTTATTCAGATAATACCAGACAAGTACAGGTGGAGCCCCCTAGTCACAGGAAAAAAATAAGGGTTGATGCAGTAGGCCAATGGTACAATGAGCCAGTGGTGAGGCCTCAGGTCCTCGTATGGCAGGCCCAGAGGTTCTGACAGCACAGACCAGTGGCTAATCCCCTGGCCCCAGGACAAGGAGCTTGGCAAAGTACCTTTTCTATCCCTGGAGCAGATTCCAACTTTAAAAGTCACTAAATAGGTGAGAAAAATGAGCAAAAACCTGAAAAACAAATTTGACTATAGAAGTCCTTGTGGTGAGAGGAAAGATCAAAACAAACCCAGAAGAGGACAACAATATCACAATGCCCATATACAAAGGAAGTTGCAAAGAAAATGTCAATTGGTCTCAGGCCACTCAAAAATATCCAGAGTTCAAAAAGATTTTAAAGATAAATAGGAGAGGTAGAAGAAAAATTGGGAAGAAATGAGATTTATGCAAGAGAGTCATGAAAAAATAATCAATTGCTTGATAAAAGAAAAAATGGGGAAAGATTATAAAAATTCACTGAAATCAATAACTCCTTAAAATGTAGAATTAGCCAAATGAAACAAGAGATACAAAAATCCATTGAAGAAAATAACTCCTTACAAAGTAGAATTGGCCAAATGGAAAAGAGGATACAAAAACTAAATGAAAATATTTTCTTAAAAATTAGAATTGGGCAAGACAAAAAAAATCAAAGAAACAAAATCAAAAGAATGAAAAAAAATAGGAAGAAAATACATAATAGCTCATTGGAAAAGCAACTGACTTGGAAAATAGATCCAGGAGAGATAATTTAAGAATTATTTGACTACCTTAAAGCCATGATCAAAAAAACAAAGAGAGAGAGAGAGAGAGAGAGAGAGAGAGAGAGAGAGAGAGAGAGATGGGACATCATCTTTCAAGGAATTATCAAGGAAAACTGTCCATATATCCTAGAACTAGAAGGCAAAATAGAAATTGAAAGAATTCACCAATCACTTCCTTAAAGAGAACTCAAAATGAAAACTCCCAGGAACATTATAGACAAATTCTAGAACTCCCAGTTCATGGGAGCCAGAAAGAAGCAATTCAAAAATTGTGCAGCTATAGCCCGTATCACACAGGATTTAGCAGTGTCAACATTAAAGCTCTGGGGAGCTGGGAATATGATCTTCCAGAAGGCAAAGGACTAAAACCAAGAAACTGAAGATAATCCTTCAGGAGAAAAATGGATAATCAATTAAAAAAGAGGACTTTCAAGCATTCCTGAAAGAAAAACCAGAGCTGAAGAGAAAATCCAACTTTCAAATACAAGACTCAAGGCAAACATAAAAAAGAAAACAGGAAATAGAAAATATAAGGGATTCAATAAAGTTAAACTGTTTACACCCCTTATAACTATATCAGTACTAGGGTAGGTAGAAGGAATACAGACAAATGGTATAGGTATAAGTTTGACTTTGATGGTATGATATCCAAGAAAAAAAGAGTGAAAAAGAGAATTATACTGGGAGAAGAGGGGAAGGAGAAGTAAAATGAGGTAAATTATCTCACATGGAGGTGCACAAGAGACCAAATATAGTAGAAGGAAAGATGAGGGGGATGGACATCACTCAAACCTTACTCTTACTGGATTTGGCTCAAAGAGGGGATAACATACACACTCAGTTGTGTTTAGAAATCTAACTTACCCTGTATAGAAGTAGGAAAGGAGGAGGTTGAGAAAAGAGGGAAGGTTGATAAAAGAGGGCAAATTGAGGGAAGTGGTGCTCAGAAGCAAAATACTGGTGAGAAGGAACAAGGTGAAAGGAGATAGAGAAGAATAAATAGGGAAAAATAGAATGGAGGGAAATACATAGTTATTAATCAGGAGAAAATAATAAAACATATGAGTGATGGACCTCAACTTTCTTCTCTCAGAATTAGGTAATCCTACCACAAAATGAACAATTAAGAAGTTAAGGAGCTGATTAGAATTTTAGAAAAGTTAGATAAGCTAGACCTCTGGAGAAAAGTGAGTGGGGATAAAAAGAAATATACCATTTTCTCTGTGGGACATGGTACCTATGGAAAAACTGACTATTTATTAGGGCAGAAAACTTCACAAACAAATGCAGAAAGACAAATATTAAATTCCTTCTTTTCAAATTGTGATGCAATTAAAATGATCCTCAATAAAGGATTATGGAAAGATAGATTAAAAGTTAATCAGAAACTAAATAATCTAATACCAAAGAATGAGTGAGTCAAAGAAAAAATCATAGAAAAAATAATTTTAATTTAAAGAGAATGACAGTAATGAGGCAACATACCAAAATTTATAGAATGAAGTCAAAGTAGTACTAATGGGAAGACTTATATCTTTAAATTCTTATATCAATAAAATTGAGATAAGGCAGATCAATGAACTGGGCATGCAACTTAAAAAAACACAAAAAGAAAAATTAAACACCATATCAAAAATCCTGAAAATCAAAAGAGAATAATAAAATATAAAGTAAGAAAACCATTGAATTAATAAATAAAAGTAGGAACTATTTTTATGGGAGAAAAAAACCATTGATTAAATTCATTTTAAAAAAAGAAGAAAAGCAAATAACCAGTACCTGGTTATTTCCAGATGAAAAGGAAAATGAAGAAATAATTAGGAGCTATTTTGCTCAATTTCATGCCAACAAATCTGACAATCTAAGTGAAATTGACGAATATTTACAAAAACATAAATTGCTCAGATAAAGAGAAAATGATATATAAAACTTAAATAATACCATCTTAGAAAAAAGAAATTGAACAAATCATCAATGAACTTCCTAAGAAACAATCCCCAATAACAGAGGCATTTACAGGTGGATTCTACCAAACATTAAAAAAAATTAATTTCAATATTATATAATCTATTTGGAAAAATAGTTGAAGTCCTACCCATTCTTATTATGACATAATGCTGATACTTAAACCAGGAATAGTGAAGACAAAAGAACAAAGCGATTTCCCCAATGAATACTGACACAATAATTTTAAATAAAATATCAGCAAGGGTTATATATAAGGATCAGGTAGGATTTATACCAGGAATGAAGATATGGTTCAAAATTAGTAAAACTATCAGCATAATTGACTATATCATATGATTGTCTCAATAGATGTTAAGAAAATTTGACAAAATACATCACCCATACCTATTAAAACATGAGAGAACATAGGAATAAATGGTGCTTTCCTTAAAATGATAAGCAATATCTATCTAAAACCAACAGTAAACATTATCTATAATGGGGATAAACTGGAAATCTTCCCAATAAGATCAAGGGTAAAGCAAGGATGTCCATTATCACTACTATTATGCAGTATTGTTCTAGAAATGTTAGTTATAAGAATAAGAGAAGAAAAGGAAATTAGACTATATAATGAGGGAACAAAACCATCACTCTTTGTAGATGGTATGATGGTATGCTTAAAGAATCCTAAAGAATCAGCTAAAACATTAGTTGAAATAATTAAATTTAGCAAAGGGGCAGGATATAAAATAAACCCATATAAATCATTAGCATTTCTATAAATTGATAACAAAGTCTAGCAGCAAAAGATAGAAAGTGAAAGTCAATTTAAAATAACTGTTGACAATTTAATATACTAGAGAGTCTACCTGTCAAAACAAATCCAGGAAATATATGAACATTATTACAAAACACTTTTCATACAAAATTGGATCTAAATAAATGGAAAAATATTAATTGCTCATGGGTAGCCCAATATGATAAAATGATAATTCTACCCAAATTAATTTACTTATTCAGTGCCATACCTTTCAAACTACTAAAACATTATTTTATAGAACTAGAAAAAATCATAATAAAATTCATCTTGAAGAACATAAAGGTCAGGTATAACAAAAACAAATGTGGAGGAAAGTATCAACCCATATAGATCTCAAACAATTTTAAAAAGCAGTAATTTTTAAAAAATAATTATTTCATTGATAGAGGAAATGTTTTTAAAATAATATGGTAGAAGTAGCAATTTTATTTATGTAAAAATAAACTCTTCATAAAGCAAAAAAAAAAATGAGGTTCAAGGATGCATAGCTTGGATAAAAACACTATTTCAGAGGGGGACTCTCCAGTACAGAGCTCTACAAAATTATCTTGGTCATTTTTAATGGTTAAGAATGAGTGGTAGATTAAATGTGCACTAGATTTGGTACACAAGACACATAGTGAATGACCATAGTAATCCAGTGTTGATAAACCAAAGACCAAAACTTTTGGGAAAAGAAATCACTAATTGACAAAAAGTGCTGGGAAAACTGGAAAACAGTATGGCTGAAACTGGGTACAAGCTAAAATTTTGCACCTTTAAAATGGGTACATGATTTAGACCCCAAGCGAAGTTGGAGAATAAGAAATAATTTACCTGTCAGAGCTATGAAGAAAAGAATTTATGACCTGTTGAGTCCGGAGGAGGAAACTCAGGCCGACATCAATATGATGCATAAGCTGGTTCGTTTATTGATCACAGGATACATACTTTTATACTCTACATTTACGTAACCAATTACATAAGCTTTTTAGCAAGCATTTTTTTCACATGCATACCTTGTGTATGTCTTAGGTAATTGTTTTGAGAACCAAACAGTGTTCTGCTAAACAGAGAGAAGATTGTTTTGAGAACCAAACAGTGATTTGATAAACAAAGTGCAGAAGGTAATTATCTCAGAATGTGCTATCTATCTGAGCCTGGGAATACACCTAGTTAGCTCAGACATGCAGCTACTCCCTTATCTAAGCTCTGAAGTACATCTTGCTGGTTAAAGCACATAACTATTTCTGTATTAACCCTTCATAGCTCTTAGCCTGGAACATATGTGACACAACAATGACCAAACAAGAGATTGATAACATTATGAAATGCAAATGAATAACTTTGATTATATTAAATTAAAATTTTTATACACAAACAAAACTAATGCAACCAAGATTAGAAGGAAATCAGAAATCTGGGAAGAACTTTTATAGCAAGTGTTTCTGATAAAGTATTTTTCTAATATGTAGAGAACTGAGTCAAATTTATAAGACTACAAGTCATTACTCAATTAATAAGTATTCAAAAGATATGAACCTGCAGTTTTCAGATGAAAAAATCAAAGCTATCTAAAGTTATGGGGAAAAATGCTTTAAATCATTTTTGTTTAGAGAAATGCAAATTTAAATATCAGATTGCCTAATATGAAATAAAAGGAAAATGATAAATGTTGGAGGGATGTGGGAAAATTGGGACACTAATATATTGCTGCTGGAACTGTGAACTAATCCAATTATTTTAGAGAGCCATTTGAAACTATACCCAAAGGGCTATAAAACTGTGCATACTCCTTGAGTCAGCAATATCAGGTGTATATCCCAAAAAGTTCAAGGAAAAGGGGAAAAGTCCTATTTTTTGGTGTGTTATTTTTAGGTTTTTGTAAGGCAAATGGGGTTAAGTGGCTTGCCCAAGGCCACACAGCTAGGTAATTATTAAGTGTCTGAGACCGGATTTGAACCCAGGTACTCCTGACTCCAAGGCCGGCTTTATCCACTACACCACCTAGCCGCCCGAAAAAGTCTTATTTGTACAAAAATATTTATATCAGCTCGTGTTGTGATGGCAAATAATTGGAAATTGAGGTGATGCCCATCAATTAGGGGATGGTTGCATAAGATGAAGCATATGATTATAGTGAAGTACTATTGTGCTATAAAAAATAATGAGCAGGATGATTTCAGAAAAATCTGGAAAGATTTATATGAACTGATACAAAATGAAATTAGCAGAGCCAGGCAGACATTGGACACAGTGACAGCAACTTAGCTTATTTTTTAGCAATATAATGATCCAAGACAATTCCAAAGGATTTATTATGAAAACTTCTAACAATCGCCAGAGAAGGAACTAAGTCTGAATACAGACTGAAATAAACTATTTTTCACTTTATTTTATGTCTGTCTTCTTTTCAACATGATTAATATGGAAATATGTCTTGCATGATTACACATGTATAGCCTATATCAAATTGCTTACCAAAAATTTTGGAACTTAAAATGTTTTCACAAAAAATTAATGTTAAAAATTGTCTTTATATGCAATTGGGATAAAATGAAATATTAGTTTTTAAAAAAGAAAACTACCTAGGGACTATGTACTACAAATTCATTTTGCCATCTTTAATATGATGAGGCATCCAAAAGAGCTAATATGATTTTAAAATATATTGCTAAAACTAAAGGAACAAATTATCTCCAAGTTAATTTTGTAGAACTTTGTACTGGAGAGTTCCCCCCTCTGAAACAGTGTCTTTTATCCAAGCTAAGCATCCTTGAACCTCAAATAATATTCTTATCAGTTTCCTCACCAACCTCATCACCTTGCTTTGTATGTGTTATGATGTAGTAAGTTTTGAGTACCATATTTTAAAAGTGATGTTGACAAGTTGAAATGCATGCTAAGGAAGGTGATCAAAATTTGAAATTATGCCACAGTAGGACAAGTTGAAGAATCTATGATTGTTTAGTTTGGATAAAAGGTTTGATGGGGAGAAGGCACATGATAATCTCCAAATATAGGAAAATTTGTCATGTGGAAAATGGATCAGATTTAAAGGAAAAGCAGAGACCAATGGGTGGATGTTATAGGGAGGACTATTTGTTAAGCATATTACAATGTTACAAATACAGATTAAGGGTGTTGCAGATGAAATTTATGACTTATCGAGAATGGACTGAAAAATGATGCTGCTTTCAGGTCTAAAATTTTATTATGTGATCCTGCTGGAAATATTCCCATATAATGAATAAAAAGCAATGAGATGAATTTTTTAAAATGTAATTTATAAACTGATTCTGAAGGAATCAAAAGCAGACTTTCAAAAATATTTAGAGCAATGGAATCATTTCAGGGGCAACATTAGAGAGGCAATGATGTGTAGTTGAAAGAGTATCAAGTCAAGAGTTAAAAGATCTACATTCTATTGTTTGACACTTATAAGCTACATTACTTGAAACAAATTACTTAACTTTTCTGTTTTTCAATTTCTTAATCAGTAAAATGGAAATAAAAATGCCTATCCTTCCTATCTCATTGGACTAATATTAAAAGCAAGTGAAATGAATGTGAAAGTATTTTGAAAATTAGATGTTATATAAACAGGAGGTAATATTATTATTAATATTTCTGCGAGAATAACTACTCTAGGACTTCATCATCTTATTGAGGTCAATCTTTTGAAAGCTATCCTGGCAAAATACCAGCTTTTTGGACCTATTTGATGGGAGAGATTTCCAATATGAAGAGTAGCATTTGAAATCGTAAAGGGTCAACTTTCCTTTCTGTAGAATAAATGTAATAACACTAGTACCATCTATTTCATAGACTGATAGTGAGGAAATCCTTTATAAACCTCCAAGTACTATAGAAATGTAATCTATTATTACTATCATCATCTCAACAATTCTTTTCCTTCCTTCCTTCCTTCCTTCCTTTCTTTCTTTCTTTCTTTCTTTCTTTCTTTCTTTCTTTCCTTCCTTCCTTCCTTCCTTCCTTCCTTCCTTCTCTCTATTTCTCTTTCTTTCTCTCTCTTTTCTTTCTTTCTTCCTTCCTTCTCTCTATTTCTCTTTCTTTCTCTCTCCTTCCTTCCTTCCTTCCTTCCTTCCTTCCTTCCTTCCTTCCTTCCTTCCTTCCTTCCTTTCTTTCTTTCTTTCTTTCTTTCTTTTTCTTTCTCTTTCATCTGTCTGTCTGTCCATCCATCCATCCATCCATCCATCCATCCATCCATCCATCCATCCATTTATCATTTGAAGACAGCTTAGATTTAAAGAGAGAACCTCATTATCAACAGGTTCGTTGTCATCAGATTATTTTTTTCAGCCACAAAAACTCATGAAACAGTTGATTAAGGCAGGGAAAGGTTTGCTGTCAAGAAGCATAGTATCTATACTGAAGAAACCAGATTCCTTAAATGTAGTACTGAAGTAAGTATAATTATTGTTAATAAAAATTCACATTTAAGTCATTCCTCAATTGATAAATGATCAAAGGATATGAAGAGACAGTTTTCAAATGAAGAAATTAAAGCTAGAAATAATCATACAAAAAATGCTCCAAATCATTATTGGTTAGAGAAATGAAAGTTAAAATTACTCTGAGGTATCACCTCACACCTATCAGATTGACTAAGATGACAAAAAGGGAAAATGAACAGTGTTGGACAGGTTGTGGGAAGATTGGGACATTAATACATTGCTGGTGGAGTTGTGAACTAATCCAACCATTCTGGAGAGCAATATGAAACTAAACCCAAAGAGCAATAAAACTGTTTATACCCTTTCACTGAGTCATTCCAATACTAGGCCTATATCCAGAAGAAATCATAAAAAATGGGAAAAGTCCCACAAGTTCCAACATATTCAGAGCAGCTTTTTTTTTTTGTAGTGGCAAAGAATTGGAAATTGAGGGAATGTCCATCAATTGTGGAATGGTTAAACAAGTTATGGTATATGAATGTTATGGAATACTATTGTTCTGTAACAAATAATAAATGGTCAGACTCTAGAGAAGCATGAATTGAATTACAGGATCTGAGGTTGAGCAAAGGGAGCAATGTACACAAGCAAGAGAACAATGTACACATTAACAATAACATTGTGAGATAATCAATCCTGATGGATGCAGCCGCTCTCAGCAGTTCAGAGAACTAGGACAACCCTATTAGACAGGCTATGGACAATGCTATCTCCATCCAGAGGAAGAAAAACAAAACAAAACGAAATCTTTTAGAATCTGATGAACACTACATTCACTATTGTAAAAAGTATCTCTTATGTATTTCTTTCCCTTAATCCTTATTCTGCATTCTGAAAATGACATACTGTAAACTTGTTTAACACAAAGGGAGAGAGGGAGGAAATTTTTTAACTTAAAAATATACATAGGCATATGGATAAATCTTGAAAAACTTTCTAACATTTATTTGAAAAAATAAAATGTCAATAAAAAAGAACATAGTTACAAAATACTTTCACACAAATAAAGTCAGAGCTAACCAAGTGAAAAAAAAATTCCTGTCATTTTAAGGCTTACAAAAATCATTTAAGTAGGTAATCTTACCTAGAAATGACAACAGTCACTTAGAGATATAAGTTCTGGTGTGTTATGGAAGATTCATTCTCACTGCTTTATAGTAACATCTTGCACATAGTTTCAGATAAAGATTAAAGTTTGTTAAAATATAAGAGACATAATGAGCTAAGAAATTAATATGTTTATGGACACTTAAATTGTGAGGTACAATCCATCCTGAACCATCTCTTAGTGTCCCCACAATAGATAGGATCTGTAACTGAAGGGATCATTAATTCGAGGCTTTGATCTAGAGGGGCTCAAAGCCTGGCCTCATGGACTTTGTAACTGGACATCATATGACCTTAAGTCCCAGCCCTTTTCTTACCTTCCACCTTCTCTTCTGACATCACTGTGTGACAGAGTGAAAGGGAGAGAAAAAAAAGGTGGACCATAGTATTTCCTTTTTTTACTGCTTCTACCAAAGTCTTGTCGTAAAATGAAAATTTGGGGTCAGCCAGTTTGTTGTAGGAGAAGTCAACTTTTTCAGTTTCCTAGAGCACAAGGGCAAGAACAATTATTTCAGCATAGCTATCATGCATTTTAGGAAAATGCATGGGTTTTTTTGGATGATCTTAACACTCTAATTCTAGGTCTGTGGAGACATTTCCTACTTACAGGCCCTCTATCTTCTAATTCTTAAAGCTCATTTCCTGGACCCAGCTCTACCATCCTGCTGCTGCAGGGATCTCCTAGGTCATTTACTCTTTCAATACATCTTCTGCTTTCACCAGAACTCATTCTGGTAACCATCTGTTTTTCTTGCATTTTAAAGCTCTCTTTCTCTCCTGGACAAATGTGTTCAGATTTTCCTTCTACCAAAAAAATACTTTAACTGCCATCCCTCAAGTTGCTGTCTTGTCAGTCTCCTTCCTACCAGTTTTTTTAAAAAAGATTTTATTTATTTTGAGTTTTAGAATTTTCTCCCTAATCTTACTTCCTTCCTCCCACCCCCCACAGAAGGCAATTTGCCAGTCTTTACACTGTTTCCATAGTATACATTGATCCAAATTGAATGTGACGAGAGAGCCTGTCAGTTTTCTTTAAATAATTACATCTATTTCTTTTTGATTCATTTACTCCTCAGCTCTTTCTGACCCCTGTAAAAACCACTCTTAACTACTGACTATCATCCTAATAACAAATTCCAAGACTTTTTTAGTCTTCATTGTTTGTACTTTTTGTAGTATTTGTCATTGTTGAACACTCCCTTCCTTATAAATTCTCTCCTTCATTAAGCTGCTCCAGTAGGGTTTGTTTTCCTCCTCCTTTTCTGATTATTTTCTCTGATCCCTCTTACTCCTCTCACCCATGAAATATATTTTCACTTCAATCCTGTCTTTAGCCTTTTCTTTTTTTCCATCTTTATATATTCTTCCTCAGAATTCATTCATCCCCTAAACTTCAACTATTCCCTCAATAAATTTGTATCCTTTGTCTTGACCTCTCTTGAACTCCAGCTCTACAGATGTACCTGCCTGCTAGGCAGCTCCGCTGGATGTCATATCACCTCAAACTCAACATGACTTGATCATAATTAATCATCTTTTCCCTAGAAATCAGCTCCTCTTCACTTCCTTATTTTTTTTATAGGTTTTTGCGAGGCAAATGGGGTTAAGTGGCTTGCCCAAGCCCACACAGCTAGGTAATTATTAAGTGTCTGAGACCGGATTTGAACCCAGGTACTCCTGACTCCAAGGCCGGTGCTTTGTCCACTACGCCACCTAGCTGCCCCACTTCCTTATTTCTTACAATGACACCATCAGGCTTAAACGTCTAGAATTATGATTAACTTTTGTCTTTCACTCCTCAAGTCTTATCAGCCATCTTTTTCAACTTTTACAAGGTCCTAGGTACCTGTCCCTTCTTTTCTTTTCCATTATTATTGATTGAATTCAAGCAGGTTCTTATGATCTTATATTAGTACTATTTTAATGACCTCCTAAATGATCTTCTTGCTTCTAGTATCCCTTCCATCCCCACTCCTCACACCTCTATTAATCCACCCTCTTTATTGCTGTGAGAGTAATTCTTAAATTATGCTTTGAGCATTATTATTCTCCTGCTCAGAAATCTTCAATGGCTTCCATTGCCAAATAAATAAAGGGTAAATTCCTCAAATCTGGAAAACCAGATTTTTCAAAAATGTTGTCCAATATGCCTTCCCAGTCTTATGTATTTTAGCTAACTTGTATTTATTAAATCTTCCCTGGGTAAACCTGACACTTTTGTCTCTGTTTTTGTTCATAATTCCCCCCTCGTTATTTAGAACAGTAGAATCAAACTTAAATAGAAAAGAAATCCCCATGGTCAACATAAACACAAATTAACATTTTCTCTGCTGTATTGCATTTTTATTTACTTTGTTAAATATTTTCCAATTACATTTTAATCTGATTCATCCTACACACTCAGGAAATCTGGGGCCAACCTGTGGTCAACAAGTTTGATACCTCTAATATGTTTTTTTCTTTCTAATCATTATAAGTTTATTCATGCTTCAAAACTGGTTTAAATGGTTCTCATGGCATATTTTCTGAATTTTCCCCACAAAAAGATATCTCATTCTCTGAAATTTCATTTCACTTTGTTTTTATAGTATTGAGTAACTGTCCTATTTGTGTAAGTTCATTCTTTCCTATTAAAGCTTGAGGAAAGGGGACTCGGTTCTTGGATATATAGCAGGTGTTCCATAAATATCTATTAATTTGTTCTTCTCAATAATTTCAACATTTCCTCCTATTAAATAGGCTGGGTTCTCTTTTTTACATATTCATTTCCATGTTTGTCTTTTCTCATGCTTTTTTTCCCCATCTGGAATGCTTTCCTTCCCCCCTCTGTTCAAATCCTATTCTTCTTTTAGGACACAACTAATATTTTAACTCCTTCTATAAAGTCCTTTTTGACCACTCTGATCCACAGAGTATTCTTTGTTTTTACCCACTAACACTGTCTATGCTACTTATGAATAATAAAAATATATTATCTTTTATTGTTATCTAACTATTTGATGTGAATGATTTTACTCTTTCTGGATTATAATCTCTGGAGAAAGGTACTTTTTCTTTTTTTTGATTACCCATTGGGTACAGATATTTGTTGACTTGAAGGCAAATATATCCATCTCTTCTTTTTTCCCTTATGAAGTCTGATACTGTTTTCTTCTTTTGCTTTTCTAAACTTCATTCTTGCTAACATTTTAATCAATTGGGTGATTGGGAGAGAAGAAAGCTAAAACAAATGCTATTGCCTAATCACCTAAGATCTTGAAGTTTGCTATCCAGCCAGGTAAACATGCTCATTCTTCTATGAAACCCAACTACAAGGAATAAACTAAAGTAGCCAGTCTTTCTCCTAATGACGAGCTTTCCCCAAATTGGGATGTGTATGAGGACTTTGGGGGCAGAGGTTAGTGAGATCTAATCTACTGTTATTGGATCCAGTGTTAGGTATGTAGGTCTGTGGTAAATGTGGTAAACCAGCTTGTGGTAAACCAGCTTTTGGTAAATGTGTGCCTATGTCATGAAGTTGGACATGTATCCATTTCAAAAACTAGGCCATGCTAGGAAAGAATTTTGTAGTACATTGATCTTGAAATTTGCATGTGAATTTCCCAAGGAATCATGATGTCATCTCTTACCTCTGTGATTTCCATCTTTTGTCCAGTCATACTGTAGATATCACCTGTTGGGAAATGGATCTTGGATGTCATTCTGACACAGAATTATATGCCAGATATCTTGCAACCCAGCCCAAGAATCTGATTAAAAAAATCAAATAATAATGTGTTGTAAACTATCTGGAGGAAGGTAAAGAAGTCTAAATGAGAATCTGAAAGCTCCTGCACATTATTCTTTTATTCCTGGATCTTTAAGTTCTTAATTCATACTTAAATCTCCCTTAAAAGCTCACTAATAATTTCTTTTTCTTTTCCTCCCTTTCTAAACTCTGGTTCTTAATGGAAGGTAAAGAGTTAGAGCCCCAGTTCTGCTCTCTTAAGTTAAACTGAGTGGACAACTGGGAAACAGGTATTACCAGTAGTAAGTTTCTTAATAACCTTGCAGAACATGCATGAAGTCAGTTCTAAGAGATAGTTTAGAGAGAATGCTTTAGAGTAGATGATCTCTTAAGTTTGTTCTAATTTAATCATCTTATATTTTTCTCATTTGGCATGTTTAAGCTAGTAACTGCACAATGAGTGAAGATGTCATGAAGGTACAACTCTGGATAGGATTAGTCTATAGGATTCATTAGTGATTTGGGCTACAAAGCATTCAGAAGAGGAGTGTAACTAGTACATGAACAATTTGACATAGCTGCTAGAATGCTGGACTCAATATAATGAAGAATTGGGTTCAAATCTGACCTGATACATATTCTTTTGTCATTTTTTTCATAAACTACAAAACTGTGGGCTTAAAATGGGGATAATAACTGTAGTTACCTACTTCACAGGGCTGTGATAAGGCTTATATAAAACTGTATATAAAGCATTTTTGTCAGTTGTTTTTCAATTGTGTTCAACTCTTTGTGACTCTATTTGGGATTTTCCTGGCAAAGCTACTGGAATGGTTTTTGATTTCCTTCTTCAGTTCATTTTACAGATAAGAAAACTGATATCAGTAGGGTTCAGTGGCTTGCCTATGGCACATAGCTAGTAAGTGTCTGAGGCCAAATCTGAACTCAGGAAGTTAAGCCTTCCTGATTCCAGGCATGAGACTCTGCCCACTGTGCCACCAAGCAGTCCTGCACTACTCAGCCCTTTACAGACTTCAAAATGTATAATGGAGAGGTAATCTAGTATAGTGGAAGAGCATGGACTTGGAATCAGAAGAGCTTGAGTTTAAATCCCATTTCTGATAGCAAGTAATTATGTGACCATGAATGAGTCATCTCTGATGAGGCTCACTTCTGAGTCTCAGTTTCTTAATGTGGAAAAAAGAAGATAATAATACCTTTAGTACCTAGCTCAAAAAGTTATAAATATTTGATAATTTAATAATAATAATGATATATTTATAGTATTTACAAACCTTAAAGTTCAATGTAGATGTCAGGTATAATTACTATATATATTCAGAGCAAAGCAGAATTGTAGTAGCACAAAGGAAAGGTGAGATGTGCAAATTTAGAGACATCTCCATTCCGAATGTTAATGAACTATTTGTGTTCAAAAGTGCTAGACCCTTTCAAACTCATATTGGAATGATCAGCCAAAGTTAAACACACTGTATCTTGACCCCAAAATTGTGATGTCATTAGTTATTTCTGAGTTCAAAGGATGAACAACAACAGTGATCTTGGAGAGGAAGATGGTCATATGTTCATTAAAACAATGGTCCATGGATCTTTATCAGGCTTAACAACAACAATCATTTATATAGTTCTTTAAAGTTTGTAAAGTATTTTATATACATTATTTTATTTGGTCTTCATAAAAATCTTGAGTTAGGTAATGCAAGCATTATTATTCAAATTTTGTTTCAGTCTGTGACATTAAACTACTTATCTCCCTCAAAATATGAAAATATCTTGGCCAAAAATGATCCCTCAGAGGCAATCAGGACAAGATCTGGATTAGTAGGAATACAAGAAAATATTAGAATGCTCTGATTGGGACCTCCTGAGGCAGAGCCAAGATGGTGACACAAAGTTAAGAGGCTCCAGAAATAACTTTGAATGAAGCTTCTAACCAGATCCTAAAGTGATAGAACTCACTAAAAAAACAGTGAAACAACTTTTCAGTGACATATCTTGGAGTAACTACAGGAAAAGGTTTGTTGCATAGGTAAAAGGGTAATATAGCTCAGTGTAGGTGGGAGAGTTGGGAAACTAGTGAGAAGATTTTAGCCATAGCACAGCTAAGGTCCTGGCACAGCTCTGCCAGTCATGAGGGTCCAAACCCCAGCTTAGAGAGCAAGCCCTGGGAAGCTGGTGAGGTGTTGGCCTAAGCTACCCTAGCACAGGGAGCAAACTGGCAACACTGGAAATGCCAGCTTGGAGGGACCAGAACCCTGGACCCCAGAAAAAAAAAAGCTTGGGACTATACATCCTATACCATAGGAACATAACTCAACTGACAAAATGTCCTGGAAAAAAAATCCCAGAAAAGTGCTAACTATTGACAGCTACTATTCTGATGGGGTGATTAAAAACACCATCTCAGAAGAGGAAAGCAGTGACAAAATGCCTATATTTGAAGTCTCTAAGGGTTTGATGAACTAGTCTCAATTCCAAAAAGACCTCTTACAAGAGCTAAAAAAAGGATTTTAAAAACCAAAGAAGAAAGAGAGGAAGAAGAAAAATGAAGAAAAGAAATGAGTTATGTAGAATTATTAAAAATTAACTGAAGAAAACAAATTTTAAAAGTTAAAAAACACATGAATACTCATATTTGTGGCTATTCTTTTGTCATTTTAAAAAAAGATAAAGTCTTCCCCTTTCTATTAAAAGGGTCCTTTTTGGGGGAGTTGTTTTTGGTAAGGCCGTAAGACTTGCCCAAGGTTCACACAGCTAATAATTATTAAGTTTCTGAGGCCAAATTTGACCTCAGATTCTCCTGACTGTAGAACCAGTGCTCTGTCCACTGCATCAGCTAGGGGCCCCAAGGATGATTATTCATAAACGTTCATAGATTGGAGTCATCCAAAACACATACATATAAATTTTAGCTTTGGGAATAGGGAAAAGTCATAAAAGTCATATTTTATGAAATTAAGCAATGAAACTCAAAGTCATTGATCATCTTTCTACCTTCCCCTGCTGAAATCTTTCATTGCTTTTCCCAGGACTTAGTCTTTGGAGGAATTCAGAGAAAGGTTGGCTGTAGTGATGTGTTTTATTTGTCACATAAAAGTGTTTTTTAAAGGTAGAGATAAAGTTGGTTTGGAGCAGATGCAAACATTTGTTTTATTGATTTTAGGGCTGGATGATTTGTTAATGTTAATATCATACCACATGTTATCATACCAGACTTAACCTCATAACAAAAAGATTCTGATAGAAAGTAAAATGGGTATACCGTATGACTGCCCATTAATGGAGCACTTGCTGAAAACCATGATATTCTGAGTCAGTGTCCCCGTCTTGTCAGAAAACACATATTGGATCTGGCCAAGTTCCTCATTCAGAGTTGTTGTACGGACCCGGGCTGGTGTGTTATTTGGAATGTAAAACATTTTTCTATCACAGTTGATATAGAAGCTGTTGCCCAATCGTATTATCTCTACACTGAGGAGAAAGGAAAAGAAGGAACTATGGTTATTATGAGATGGGAATTCTTGCTCTAGGACTCCTTAGAAGATATCAGTGTGAGCAAATGTAAGGGAGAGAAATCTTTTAAACCTGCTTAATAAAAATTTAGAGAACTGTCCAAATCTAATAAAATCTTACTCACAACATGAAAAATAAAACTAATTAGAGAAACAATGAGCAAAATGAAAACATTTATATAATCAAATATTCTGCACTATAACTGAGAAATTCCAACTATTTGCAAGACCTATAGTTTTCCAAGGAATGCTGAGTGAGAAGCTTGAATGGAAAAATAAATAAATAAATGCAAATTAATATATAATTCACCCAAAAGATTTTGGGAAAAAATTATGGACAAACTTTCTTTAATACTTCAAGGATCTGTGATTTCTTTAGTATGTGCGCCCCTTCCACTGATCTCATTTGTTAAGTATCTAGCTAAGATAATTAAGATAAATGTCTAAGATAATCAATATTGTGGCTGAAAAAATTATCACTATGCAACAAATCTGTGATAAGACTCTCTGAATCTAGCTGCTGATCCTCAGACTACAGAATCTATCACCAGACTTATATATGAAATCTTTCCAATTTATTAGGATCTTACAGACTTTCATCTCAATGGCAGAACCCTTTAGAGAACTCAGGCATCTTCATCCCACAATATTTTTTGAAAAATTTAATATTTAATGGAGAAAAGAGAAAAAGTTGAGGAGAATTAGACATCATTGAAATCAACAAAAAGCAGAATGATGAAATTAAGTCAAGAACAAGAAAGAGGAAGGGAAAGTGATTATGACTAAAACCAGCTTTCCTGGGGTAGCTAGGTGGTGCAGTGGATAGGGAATATTACATGAATAACATGTGAAAAATACAGAAGTTGTGTAAACAAGGTGTTTTGTTCGGTGTGAGGGAAAGAAAAGCATTACTGATAGAAGGGCAGGTATTAGGGAAGATTTCCTGGAGTAGATTACATATTAGATGTTAAAGGATGTTGGAGAGAAAGATTATTTCTGGAGCAGGTAATAAATGAGTAAAAGCCAGAGACAGGAAAGTGAGTTATGTATGGATGAAAGAGAGTATTTTGTTTGTTCTGTTTGTCTGGAACATGATATACATTAGTGTAGTATGATATAAAGCTAGAAAGGTAAGGAAGAATCAGCTTTGGGATGACCCTCATTGCTAGGCAAAAGAATATGAATTTTGCTTGGTAGGCAGTATGGAACCCTGAGAGTTCTGAGAAAAGTGACATGATCAGATCACTTTATGAGGAAGCATAATATGGCATGGTATGAAGGTTGGCATTGAACAGGGAGAAGGAAGACAGGAAGAACTACTGGGAACAGAAATAAGGGAACAGATACAAGGGACATTTTGAGATGCAATAAGACTTGATAATATGGTGTCAGCATTGAAACTAGAGTCCCATTGGAGCTGCAGGAGGCAGGTGAAGTGTTGTAAATAATTGTGATATCCTTCTGTTATGTGTAGGTACTATTTAGCTGGTGGGCACTTAAGGAGAAGGAAGTTATTATTTCCAGTCAGATTCAGTACAGCTCAGTAAGCAGACTTGTTTTAGCAGTGGAAATAGGAGCTGTCCTAAGAAATATGTAGAGGAGAATTTTGCTATAGCTGGATGAGGAACCTAGGGAATATTTCATTT